>NC_056458.1:26093399-26446524 GCF_018296145.1 Oncorhynchus tshawytscha
TCCACCAGTCAGGTTTTTATGGTCGAGGTGTGTCGTGGAAGATTCAGAATTTGTTGGTAACATTTGTAAGATGTTTAATATTCATCAAATGTGTGTAAGTTAATTCTCATCATAATGGTATTTTTGTATAATACTGTGGCGAGGTTGCAGTTATCTGTTCTATGTCAAGACTAAGTTGCATGGGCCGCTGAGAGGGGAGAGGTCAAAGTGTCATCATGTGTAAACATATCTTTTACTCCCTACCTTTCCCAGTGGGGAAAGGAGGGTGGCAGTGTCTGGAATCATTCTATGCTCCCTCTAATGTTGTTTCTATCTTAACCTATATCCTCATTCTCCTCTCCGTGAGTTTGTCCAGGAGGTGGTGTTTAGAGTGGGTTGTATCTAAATGACAATTTGATATATGCCTGTTGATATGGAGGATTGGTTTATGGTTCTGGGGTTTGGGAAAGGAGACAAAGCTGAACGATGAATTATGTCTATGCTGTCTGACTATGTGTGATCTTTGCTATAAAGGATCCCATTTTGCCATTGTGGGCGGACTCTCAACTTTTCATTTAGAGATACTGAACTGTTGAAAGTCAAAATGCTATAGAGCTTATATGATTAAAGATGGACTTTTATAACTAACTCTGACTTGTGTGTGTGTGGTCTGCTCTCATGATTTGGTAAATAGAGGAAATTTCCACGACAAGTGCCAGACGGAAGCCATTCCTCAGTAAAAGGCATATGACAGCCCGCTTGGAGTTTGCCAAAAGGCAGTTAAAGGACTCACAGAGCAGGAGAAACAAGATTCTCTGGTCTGATGAAACCAAGATTGAACTCTTTGGCCTGAATGCCAAGCGTCACATCTTGAGGAAACCTGGCACCATGATGGTTGCAGACGTTTTTCAACGGCATGGACTGGGAGACTAGTCAGGATCGAGGACAAGAATGGAGCAAAGTACAGAGATCCTTGATGAAAACGTGTTTCAGAGTTCTCAGGACCTCAGACTGGAGTGAAGGTTCACCTTCCAACAGGACAATGACCCTAACACAGCCAAGACAACGCAGGAGTTGCTTCGGGACAAGTCTCTGAATGTCCTTGAGCGGCCCAGCCAGAGCCCAGACTTGAACCCGATCGAACATCTCTGGAGAGATCTGAAAATAACTGTGCAGCGACGCTACCCATCCAACCTGACAGAGCTTGAGAGGATCTGCAGAGAATAATGGGAGAAACTCCCCAAATACAGGTTGTGCCAAGCTTGTAGCGTCATACCCAAGAAGACTCGAGGCTGCAAAGGAGCTTCAACTAAGTACTGAATAAATGGTCTGAATACTTATGTAAATGTAATATTTCAGTTATTTATTTTTAATAAATCTGCTAGATTGAGGGGGGGGGTGTAATCAATTTTAGAATAAGGCTGTAACGTAACAAAATGTGGAAAACGGAGAACACCATCGTGTTCGTGAGGGTCAAACATATTCGTTTGGTTGTCCAAATCATACCAATGTTTTCGTGAGAAGACCAAAAAATGTTTTCACGGAATGTCTCATGGTCTGACAAACACCGCTGTAGCTCGGCCACCTTCCACAGCAGATGCAGAAGGCAGCCATAGGCGGATGCGGTGGATTGAGACGTGTATCTCTAGTTTAAACTGACAGATTTAACCCCCTAAATTCAGGTTGGAAAACCTGTATTCATATGGAAAATATTTCTACTTCACCTAGAATTTGAGAGGAGAATCAATTGCTACCCACTATGCACAGACGTCAATTCAACGTCTATTCCACATTGGTTCAACGTCATATCATTGAAATGACGTGGAAACAATGTTGATTCAACCAGTGTGTGGTCAGTTGGTAGGTATAGTGTTCAGATCCAATTGGCATGACTGAACATGAATAGTGTGACCTCTCATACAGTTTGTTGCGCAATAACATGACCTCCCTCAATGGTTTAGCCAGTATTAAGAAATTATTATTATTATTTAATAAGTGCAACATGATCAAGATGACATGTGTCTCTATTTAAAAATATATTGCTGCGAAGTTGGATAGAAAGTCCATAACAGTGGACCTTGCTTTTTATACAACCTTCTAGTTCCACTCGACACATCCTACAGGTGAGTGTATCTGTAAAACAAAGAGGAAACATTTTAGATAAGAACCTTTTCTATGTCATTCTAATGAGCAAATGAGCTTTTCTATGTATTTATCTTTGTCCTTTTACAGTTTTATCAGTCAACAACACTCCTGCAATAACACCTTCCAGCTTGGCTGGGAAACTAACCTCCAATTCAGTGATACTGATGCCTCCAAGGTGTTACTTCGACAGTCTGAAAAATGAGTCCTGCTCTTCTGCTACCTGTGAAATATGGCTGGTACCGGCAATAGATACAGGTACTGGAATTCTCTTTTTTCAAAGGAAATATAAAACCATATGGCACACAGGAAGAGCAATTGAACATTTTTACATCTTTGATTGATAAATAAAAAGACATGCAATGTCAACATTTTAGAAAGTTTGGGTGCACCGAAGTTACTACAGTAGGAAGTACTTCACATACAGAAAGAACAAATAAAAAGGACAGAATTGAATTTTTGTTATTTCTTATTCTACATCCTTGTTACTGTTCAACGGGAGGCAGCACTTTTGATGCCGACAACACGAATTCCAACATTGACAATTGACAGCCTCTCATGATCTGACCACCTTCTCTTCCAATGCCTCGAATAACTAACCCCCCCCGATGGGAACTGTTCCACTATTAACTGTAATGGAGTATTGCCTGTTGATTCCATTGCCAGATCAGAACCCCTCCACCCCAATGCATTCATTGACTTTGGATCTAAGTTGAAGTACCATTTTGTGGATTCAATGCAACCAACCTTAATTATGACCTTCAAGAATATGATAATATGTCTTCTCCTTTTTCAGATTTAAGTGTGTTCCCAGCGAACTAGACAGTTGTTGCAGTTGTCTCTGGTCCAGCAACATCACTCTTTACTCTTGTAAGTGCTTCCCATACATTTTCTAAAACTTTACAGTCAATTGGAAATGTCCTTGTACCTCTGCTTAACTTAAAAACAATATCATTGTCTATTCCTCCAGTGAAAAACCCTGCCAGCATTAATGATGTTCTTGCGGGAAGGTCGGCGGCCATGACTGTCATAACATCTATTCTGTGTGCCTTCTTGGCCTTGCTGCTGCTGCTCATCATGATTATCTACGCCCTGTGAGTTACATAACCTACCTCCTTTCCCAGTTGAATTTCATAGACATCGGGACCGTTGTTGGGAAGTTCTATGTTCTGCCACATTATGCCCAAAACAACAGGTCCAGGAGTTGTGCTTGTTGGTTCATAATGGTTTAAAATAGGGATGGAGATGGTCCAGCTGCTGACGTGTGTATCTAAACTCAGCAAAAAAAGAAACATCCTCTCACTGTCAACTGCGTTTATTTTCAGCAAACTTAACATGTGTAAATATTTGTAAGAGCATAACAAGATTCAACAACTGAGCCATAAACTGAACAAGTTCCACAGACATGTGACTAACAAAAATTGAATAATGTGTCCTTGAACAAAGGGGGTGTCAAAATCAAAAGTAACAGTCAGTATGTGGTGTGGCCACCAGCTGCATTAAGTACTGCAGTGCATTTCCTCCTCCTGGACTGCACCAGATTTGCCAGTTTTTGCTGTGAGATGTTACGCTACTCTTCGACCAAGGCACCTGCAAGTTCCCAGACATTTCTGGGGGGAATGGCCCTAGCGCTCACCCTCCGATCCAACAGGTCCCAGATGTGCTCAATGGGATTGAGATCCGGGCTCTTCGCTGGCCATGGCAGAACACTGACATTCCTGTCATATAGGAAATCACACACGGAACGAGCAGAATGGCTGGTGGCATTGTCATGCTGGAGGGTCATGTCAGGATGAGCCTGCAGGAAGGGTACCACATGAGGGATGAGGATGTCTTCCCTGTAACGCACAGCGTTGAGATTGCCTGCAATGACAACAAGCTCAGTCCAATGATGCTGTGACACACCACCCCAGACCATTACGTACCCTCCACCTCCAAATGATCCCACTCCAGAGTACAGGCCTCGGTGTAACACTCATTCTTTCAACAATAAACGCGAATTCGACCATCACCCTGGTGAGACAAAACCGCGACACGCCAGTGAAGAGCACTTTTTGCCAGTCCTGTCTGGTCCGGCGACGGTGGGTTTGTGCCCATAGGCGAAGTTGTTGCTGGTGATGTCTGGTGAGGACCTGCCTTACAACAGGCCTACAAGCCCTCAGTCCAGCCTCTCTCAACCTATTGTGGACAGTCTGAGCACTGATGGAGGGATTGTGCGTTCCTGGTGTAACTCGGGAAATTGTTGCCATCCTGTACCTGTCCCGCAGGTGTGATGTTCAGATGTACCCATCCTATGCAGGTGTTACACGTGGTCTACCACTGCGAGGACGATCAGTTGTCCGTCCTGTCTCCCTGTAGCACTGTCTTAGGTGTCTCACAGTACAGACATTGCAATTTATTGTACTGGCCACGTCTGCAGTCCTCATGCCTCCTTGCAGCATGCCTAAGGCACGTTCACGCAGATGAGCAGGGACCCTGGGCATCTTTCTTTTGGTGTTTTTCAGAGTCAGTAGAAAGGTTTTTGTGTCCTAAGTTTTCATAACTGTGACCTTAATTGCCTACCGTCTGTAAGCTGTTAGTGTCTTAACGAACATGTGCATGTTCATTGTTTAAATCAAATCAAATTTATTTATATAGCCCTTCATACATCAGCTGATATCTCAAAGTGCTGTACAGAAACCCAGCCTAAAACCCCAAACAGCAAGCAATGCAGGTGTAGAAGCACGGTGGCTAGGAAAAACTCCCTAGAAAGGCCAAAACCTAGGAAGAAACCTAGAGAGGAACCAGGCTATGTGGGGTGGCCAGTCCTCTTCTGGCTGTGCCGGGTGGAGATTATGACAGAACATGGACAAGATGTTCAAATGTTCATAAATGACCAGCATGGTCGTATAATAATAAGGCAGAACTGTTGAAACTGGAGCAGCAGCACGGTCAGGTGGACTGGGGACAGCAAGGAGTCATCATGTCAGGTAGTCCTGGGGCATGGTCCTAGGGCTCAGGTCCTCTGAGAGAGAGAAAGAAAGAGAAAGAGAGAGATGTGGGGTGGCCAGTCCTCTTCTGGCTGTGCCGGGTGGAGATTATAACAGAACACGCCAAGATGTTCAAATGTTCATAAATGACCAGCATTCAGGCAGAACAGGACACACGGCCAGGTGGACTGGGGACAGCAAGGTCATCACAGGTAGTCCTGGGTCATGGAGGCTCAGGTCCTCCAGATATAACAAACTGACCCAGATATAACAAAGACCCTAGCCCCCGACACATAAACTACTGCAGCATAAATACTGGAGGCTGAGACAGGAGGGGTCAGGAGACACTGTGGCCCCATCCGAGGACACCCCGGACAGGGCCAAACAGGAAGGATATAACCCCACCCACTTTGCCAAAGCACAGCCCCCACACCACTAGAGGGATATCTCCAACCACCAACTTACCATCCTGAGACAAGGCTGAGTATAGCCCACAAAGATCTCCGCCATGGCACAACCCAAGGGGGGCGCCAACCCAGACAGGACGACCACATCAGTGAATCAACCCACTCAGGTGACGCACCCCCTTCCAGGGACGGCATGAGAGAGCCCCAGTAAGCCAGTGACTCAGCCCCTGTAATAGGGTTAGAGGCAGAGAATCCCAGTGGGAAGAGGGGAACCGGCCAGGCAGAGACAGCAAGGGCGGTTCGTTGCTCCAGAGCCTTTCCGTTCACCTTCCCACTCCTGGGCCAGACTACACTCAATCATATGACCCACTGAAGAGATAAGTCTTCAGTAAGGACTTAAAGGTTGAGACCGAGTTTGCGTCTCTGACATGGGTAGGCAGACCGTTCCATAAAAATGGAGCTCTGTAGGAGAAAGCCCTGCCTCCAGCTGTTTGCTTAGAAATTCTAGGGACAATTAGGAGGCCTGCGTCTTGTGACCTGTAGGTATGTACGGCAGGACCAAATCAGAGAGATAGGTAGGAGCAAGCCCATGTAATGCTTTGTAGGTTAGCAGTAAAACCTTGAAATCAACTCTTGCTTTGACAGGAAGCCAGTGTAGAGAGGCTAGCACTGGAGTAATATGATCAATTTTTTTGGTTCTAGTCAGGATTCTAGCAGCCGTATTTAGCACCAACTGAAGTTTATTTAGTGCTTTATCCGGGTAGCCGGAAAGTAGAGCATTGCAGTAGTCTAACCTAGAAGTGACAAAAGCATGGATTAATTTTTCTGCATCATTTTTGGACAGAAAGTTTCTGATTTTTGCAATGTTACGTAGATGGAAAAAAGATGTCCTTGAAATGGTCTTGATATGTTCTTCAAAAGAGAGATCAGGGTCCAGAGTAACGCCGAGGTCCTTCAGTTGTATTTGAGACGACTGTACAACCATTAAGATTAATTGTCAGATTCAGATTATGGGTCATTGAACAAGCATGGGAAACAGTGTTTAAACCCTTTACAATGAAGATCTGTGAAGTTATTTGGATTTTTACAAATTATCTTTGAAAGACGGTCCTGAAAAAGGGAAGTATCTTTTTTTGCTGAGTTTATCTGGATTTGACTGTCCATTTCCATAGTCTGCTGTGTAGCATGTATCTAATATGCTACCTGACATTAATTGATTTTTCCAACCCTCTATGTCCTCTGCAGTTGCTTTCGGATGGAGAAACAGACCATCCAATTTCCATTATCATTGCACATATATGCCACTCACAGCTTGAAGGATCCGTCCCCCTATGTAAACCCTGCTTATGAGGATGAGCCACAGAGAACCACAGCCTCTCGTGTCCAAAATTCCACTAACCCAATTAGGCTCAAGAGCTACGCTGACTATAAATTGCCAAAACCAGCCACAGAATTGTAGTGAGGGTTTGAAAGAGGAAAATGTTGCATTTAGTGGTCCATTCATGATCAATATGTTTATGATATTACGGCTGGGGGAGAATGCAAATTAATAACTAGTTTGATGGCTATTTAGAGGTCTACTTTTGTTGTTTCATTAAAAATAACTTGAGTTGAGCCATGTTTAAAATACAATGCTAAAAGTCACATATTATAGGCTACATGTATTTGGAGGCAATGATTGGGTGCACCAAGTGAATCAAGCTTATTTAACCTCATATTAGTTGTATTTTTTAATTTTTACAATAATTAAACTAGAAAGAGAAGAACATAATAATAACAACCCATTTCTCTCATGTCCCCTATATGGCGTCATCATTACTGTGTAATGTGTAAACACACCTGGTGTGTTCAGATTTGCAGCATTAATGTACAGTAAGGCCCCTAGCCCTTTTGGGGCCGTAAGCAAAATGTTGTTCCCCATAGGAGAACCCTTTGAAAAACTATTTTTGGTTCCAGGTAGAACCCTTTTGGGTTCCATGTAAAACCCTTTCCACAGAGGGTTCTATATGGAACCCAAAAGGGTTATACCTGGAACCAAAAAGCGTTGTCCTATGGAGACAGCTGAAGTTTAGATAGCTGGCTAGACTAACCTACCAACTGAATTTTTTTTAGCTGATATGGGCTACTTGATTGACTGTCAGTGACTGACATAACAAGAGGGAAACTGTTGATGCACGAGAGGTCTTCTCTGGTCCAAAAAGTTGGTCCCGAATGGACCCAAGGACAATCAGAACCGCACCCTTACTGACTCAATCAATAAAAAAGGGGGGGGGACTCGGGCCCAAACAGAACAATCAGACCCAAACCCGAATGGACCCTAGGACAACCAGTCCTAGATCCCGTACCCTAACAAGTCCGGCTCTAGACCAGACCCGATTGGACCAAAGTGACAAAATGATGTTTTTCAGCCAAATTCTAACTTTCAGCACTTTGTGACATCGGCTGATGTAAAAAGGGCTTGATAAATACATTTCATTGATTGATTGTTTGCTCTTCTGGTTAACAATAGATATTTCAATGTTGGCTAGGCCTTCTATAACTCAATAAATTCACCTTATTAGCATAAAATAAATATGCTATAGGCTATGTAGAGCCATGGTCGGGTCCACTCGGGTCTATCAGCTGTAGTTACATAGACCCAAGACCCGATGACAATCAAACAGGACCTGATCCATCCAGACAGAGGGACAAGTTAGAATTCTGGACCTTGGACCCGCTCGGGTCTCAGGCATTCTGGTTCAGGTAGACCTTGATGATGCAGAAACACATTTTGAAACATCACCTTGTGTATTCTACTATTCTAACTCTCAACACTAAGTTTTGTATATATTTTTGGTGGCGGGCCCCAAATTGGCCGCCTATATCGCTTATGCATAGGTCTGGCCCTGAGTAAAAGTATGGAAGTATATTTTGTAGGAATGTATTAATCTTATATTATGATTGGAGGCTTACGATTTTGTGGTTATAATTTAGCAAATTTAATTATACTTTTCAAGTTTTGTCCTTGACAAACGTTTGATAGCGTTTCTCTGGGAACTCCCACAGACTACTAATGTAACACCTACAGTTTTAGGGTACTGTACATACTTATAATCATACTGGCATTTATTTATTTTGTAGGAATTTATTAATCTTATATTATGATTGGAGACTTACGATTTAGTGGTTATAATTTAGCAAATGTAATTATACTTTTAAAGTTTTGTCCTTGACAAACGTTTGATAGTGTTTCCCTGGGAACTGTTAACTCCCACAGACTACTAACGTAACACCTACAGTTTTAGTTCACCTGCACACACCACAGAGAAGGCACGGTAACTTACTGGAAAATATATTTTGTCGAGCGAAATACTAATAGTAGAAACATCGGGGGCACATTTTTGACAGTATCAACCCCAAAATATCTGCGATGTCTTGGACGTACATGTTATCATATACATCTATCTTAAGTGCAGTTATGTTCGGAGTCCGACCGCAAAGTAAGTCAAGCCTATATGTTTCGGGGGAGGTAGTGATAACTTGGACAATGTTTGTTAATCTTTTAAATATTTTAATATGCCCACATTTTTTGAATATACCTAATACTTTATTTTATTCTAACCACCCTTCACGTATAAACAGGCTATCATGTTGAAAGAATGCTCTTAATTTAGTTTTTATTATATTTAAGTTATTGAAACAGGCTATCACTAATAAAGATCAAAGTGTTACAAGACCCAAATCAATGTTTGATGATCGTAAACAGAATACTTTATAGCTTTATGTAGCCATACTGGTTAACGTTTTTTATTAGCAGATTGAATGATTCAATTTGGTCTTATCAATATCAATTGATAAGCTAAAATTGATAAATGCTGTTGATGTAGAACAGGTCATAGAATCGTTTTTAGGGCAGTTTTACTCCATAAATTATGCTTTTGGGCAACATTAAAAGAGCACGAACAGGCGAAGGATGGTTACTTGAATATAAGTGTTTGTTTTTAGTTGGATGTGAAATGTGTCCTTATTCCAAACATGCCCTTCAATATTTTTTGAAAGGAAAAATTCCTCTTGAATGATAAATAATAGGATAGACTGGTTTTTCAGGAAAATGGACATGGTGCTTTCTCCTGCTCAGGGTGCTTACCCCCACGTGTTTTACTGTTCAACCTTAAGAGATGTTTGCAGTGCAAATGTTGTCTGTATACACCATGGCCTAGCTCCTCATTGAGCCACTACATGTGTGTGGGATTTTCACTATCCAAAACAAGAAATTAGATTTCTATGCACTTTTACGGCAGCATCAGACATCAGTACAGCTAGTTATGATATTAATAGTTACTGTAGTGAATACAATTATCCATATGAAAGTAATGACAATCTGAGAAAGCATAATTAGGCCTTTCTACAGTAATTATCATTTGAGCATGTATTGTCCTCCCATTGTCTGAGACTAGGGACAGATTCAATAATTTTGTAACATGACAAGACTGGGAGGAAAAACAAGAGTCATGTTTCTTATGCTCTCCCACAGATAGCATCCCAACCCTGTAGTAAAAAGTAGTAAATAGTTTTTCTGTTCTGTTTGTGTAGTTGTGTCTCTGGATCATATTCCTGAGATTCTCCCCTATGAGGCAAGCGGCAGGGTAACCAGCACTACCATTGTGCTGGGCCAGCCTCTGTGCTACTTCAACACACTGACCCAGCTCAAATGCAGTCAAAGCACCTGTCAAGTATGGGCTGCCATCGCCTCTGGACCAGGTAGGTCTCAACTGGATGTGGCAAAGTATTTAAAGACATCGAGGGACAGTATCTTAACTTTGATACAATCATTAATAATGATTCATCCATCAGATTACAATTCCAGTGCAGCTAAATCAAAATCAAATCAGATACTAGATAGATGTACGATTGTCCAGCCCATTGATCATTTTGTCTTTTCTCATGGCCCTTTTGCACATCAGGCATCAACAACTTTGACATTGACAAGCTGGTAGCAGTACAGATCGTCAGTGCCTCTCCATACCCTATTGCCTTCAGCAGCCAGACTAATAGAATGTACTTTGTCACCAAATTGGGTCGCCCTAAGGACTTCCCCTGTGGCCAGTTGCCTGGCATCAAGTACTTCAGAGTAGGTGCGGAGGGCAACTGCACCAACACCAACTGCAATGGGATCCTACCTCCGGGTTCCACTGTCAGGTATCAATACCATAGCAATATACATCAAGGATGCTTTTGTCATTGACAGTCTTGAAAGCAACCGACTTTTAACAGCTAGGAATGTCTAAATCCCAACTAATTGAAAAGTATAATTGGTGGATTTGTTGTGGTCTTTTTAAGGTCAGTCTTGGTCATGTGTAAATGTGTATTTTCTTATTGTTCAGGGTGAAGTACATCCTCATTGATCCAGTCTCCAGAGGAGTGGTCTCAGAGTCTAAATGGTCATATCCCATTTTTCTAACATCAAGTAAGATAAAGCCACTAAAATAAATTATGAACATTATTATTACACAGATATAGCCTATAATCAGCACAAGATGTTTAACGGTTGTTACACTTGGGGGAGCTAATAGCCCTGGCCTGAATTGAAAATGGTTCATTGTGTTCCCTCTTAAAGGCAAATTTTACTCAGAGGTAAAAAAAAAAAAAAAGTATTCTCTGTCTGTGCAGCGAGGTCCTGGTCCTCCATAGATGAGTGGACAGGGAAGCGCTCTGGGGGAATGGTGGTCATCACAGTGATCTCTTCCTGTCTGCTGGCTGTCCTGCTACTGCTGCTGGGAGCTGTGCTGCTACTGGATGGGTGAGGCACACACGTATTTGACATTTTAGTCATTTAGCAGATGCTCTGATCGAGAGCGACTTAAAATTCATGCCATACAATACAATACCATATCCAGAGTTTACTCTGGGATGTTTTTCAGCAGCGGGGGCAAAGCTAGTAGGGGGATATTTGTTTTTGTAGAATGACTGTGAGAAGGTCACTTTTGGTGACTTTTTGCAAAGGACATTCTATTCCAAAATGCATGAAAATGTAATTATGTTGAACCAATCTGAAATATAATTTACCCTTTAAAAGCATTATAACCTGTAGCCCAAGTGATGCAGCATATATGTTTTAAATAATTAGGCTACAGCATAGGGTTGCCCATCTAAATTTACCTAATTGAAAACCCCCAAAGGACTGAATGCATCAAAAGCTTTTAAAATGTCTTTAATTGCCACTGCTCACTCTGTTTGCTACAAATATACGTTGTAACTTGTCACTCTGAACTTAAAAGTGTGTGTGTGTGTGTGTGTGTGTGTGTGTGTGTGGTGTGTGTGTGTGTAGTACATACATATATACATACATACAGTTGAAGTTGGAAGTTTACATACACTTAGGTTGGAGTCCATTAACTTGTTTTTCAACCACTCCTTCTTATTTACAAACTATAGTTTTGGCATGTCAGTTAGGACATCTACTTTGTGCATGACACAAGTAATTTTTCCAACAATTGTTTACAGACAGATTATTTCACTTATAATTCACTGTATCACAATTCCAGTGGGTCAGACATTTACATACACTAAGTTGACTGTGCCTTTTAAACAGCTTGGGAAATTCCAGAAAATTATCTAATTGCTTTAGAAGCTTCTGATAGGCTAATTGACATCATTTGAGTCAATAGGAGGTGTACCTGTGGATGTATTTCTAGGCCTACCTTCAAACTCAGTGCCTCTGCTTGACAAACAATAGTACGCAAGTATAAAACCATGGGACCACGCAGCCGTCATAACACTCAGGAAGGAGACGCGTTCTGTCTCCTAGAGATGCAAGTACTTTGGTGCGAAAAGTTCAAATCAATCCCAGAACAAAAGCAAAGGACCTTGTGAAGATGCTGGAGGAAACACTCAGCAAGGAAGAAGCCACTGCTCCAAAACTGCCATAAAAAATCCAGACTATGGTTTGCAACTGCACATGGAGACAAAGATTGTACTTTTTGGAGAAATGTCCTCTGGTCTGATGAAACAAAAATAGAACTGTTTGGCCATAATGACCATCGTTATGTTTGGAGGAAAACGGGGGAGGCTTGCAAAGAACACCATCCCAACCGTGAAGCACGGGGGTGGCAGCATCATGTTGTGGGGGTGCTTTGCTGCAAGAAGGACAGGTGCACTTCACAAAATAGATGGCATCATGAGGTAGGAAGATTATGTGGATATATTGAAGCAACATCTCAAGACATCAGTCAGGAAGTTAAAGCTTGGTCGCAAATGGGTCTTCCAAATGGGCAATGACCCCAAGCATACTTCCAAAGTTGTGGCAAAATGGCTTAAGGACAACAGTCAAGGTATTGGAGTGGCCATCACAAAGCCCTGACCTCAATCCCATAGACAATTTGTGGGCAGAGCTGAAAAAGCATGTGCGAGCAAGGAGGCCTACAAACCTGACTCAGTTACACCAGCTCTGTCAGGAGGAATGGGCCGAAATTCACCCCACTTATTGTGGGAAGCTTGTGGAAGGCTACCCAAAAGGTTTGACCCAAGTTAAACTATTTAAAGGCAATGCTACCAAATACTAATTGAGTGTATGTAAACTTCTGACTCACTGGGAATGTGATTAAAGAAATAAAAGCTTAAATAAATCATTCTCTCTACTATTTCACATTCTTAAAATAAAGTGGTGATCCTAACTGACCTAAAACACTGAATTTTTACTGGGATTAAATGTCAGGAATTGTGAAAAACTGAGTTTAAATGTATTTGGCTAAGGTGTATGTAAACTTCTGACTTCAACGGTACATACAGTACTAGTCAAATGTTTGCACACACCTAATCATTCAAGGGTTTCTTTACTTTTACTATTTTTTACATTGTAGAATAAAAGTGAAGACATCAAAACTATGAAATAACACATGGAATCATGTAGTAACCAAAAAAATACATTTTACAGTCTTCAAAGTAGTCACCCTTTGCCTTGATGACAGCTTTGCACACTTGTTATTCTATCAACCAGCTTCATGGGGAATGCTTTTCTGACAATCTTGAAGGAGTTCCCACATATGCTGAGAAATTGTTGGCTGCTTTTCCTTCACTCTGTGGTCCAAATCATCCCAAACCATCTCAATTGGGTTCAGGTCGGGTGATTGTGGAAGACATCATCTGGTGCTGCACTCCATCACTTCTCGTGACATAGCCCTTACACAGCCTCTAGGTGTGTTTTGGGTCATTGTCCTGTTGAAAAACAAATGATATTCCCACTAAGCGCAAACCGGATGGGATGGCGTATCGCTGCAGAATGCTGTGGTAGCCATGCTGGTTAAGAGTGCCTTGAATTCTAAATAAATCACTGACAGTGTCACCAGCAAAGCACCATCACACCTCCTCCATGCTACACATGCGGAGGTCATCCGTTCACCTATTCTGCGTCTCACAAAGACACGGCGGTTGGAACCAACAATCTCAAATTTGGACTCATCAGACCGAAGGACAGATTTCCACTGGTCTAATGTCCATTGCTCGTGTCTCTTGGCACAAGCAAGTCTCTTATTATTATTGGTGTCCTTTAGAAGGCCTGATTCAATCAGTCTCCTCTGAACAGTTGATGTTGAGATGTGTCTCTGACTTGAACTCTGTGAAGCATTTAGTTGGGCTGTAATTTCTGAGGCTGGTAACTCTAATGAACTTATCCTCTGCAGTGGAGGTAACTCTGTGTCTTCCTTTCCTGTGGTGGTCCTCATAGCGCTTGATACAGTGCCTTGCGAAAGTATTCGGCCCCCTTGAACTTTGCGACCTTTTGCCACATTTCAGGCTTCAAACATAAAGATATAAAACTGTATTTTTTTGTGAAGAATCAACAAGTGGGACACAATCATGAAGTGGAATGACATTTATTGGATATTTCAAACTTTAAAACAAATCAAAACATTCTCCAGAAGTTCAGTGAGGATCTCTGAATGATCCAATGTTGACCTAAATGACTAATGATGATAAATACAATCCACCTGTGTGTAATCAAGTCTCCGTATAAATGCACCTGCACTGTGATAGTCTCAGAGGTCCGTTAAAAGCGCAGAGAGCATCATGAACAAGGAACACACCAGGCAGGTCCGAGATACTGTTGTGAAGAAGTTTAAAGCCGGATTTGGATACAAAAATATTTCCCAAGCTTTAAACATCCCAAGGAGCACTGTGCAAGCGATAATATTGAAATGGAAAGAGTATCAGACCACTGCAAATCTACCAAGACCTGGCCGTCCCTCAACTTTCAGCTCATACAAGGAGAAGACTGATCAGAGATGCAGCCAAGAGGCCCATGATCACTCTGGATGAACTGCAGAGATCTACAGCTGAGGTGGGAGACTCTGTCCATAGGACAACAATCAGTCGTATATTGCACAAATCTGGCCTTTATGGAAGAGTGGCAAGAAGAAAGCCATTTCTTAAAGATATCCATAAAGTGTCATTTAAAGTTTGCCACAAGCCACCTGGGAGACACACCAAACATGTGGAAGAAGGTGCTCTGGTCAGATGAAACCAAAATTGAACTTTTTGGCAACAATGCAAAACATTATGTTTGGTGTAAAAGCAACACAGCTCATCACCCTGAACACACCAATCCCCACTGTCAAACATGGTGGTGGCAGCATCATGGTTTGGGCCTGCTTTTCTTCAGCAGGGACAGGGAAGATGGTTAAAATTGATGGGAAGATGGATGGAGCCAAATACAGGACCATTCTGGAAGAAAACCTGATGGAGTCTGCAAAAGACCTGAGACTGGGACGGAGATTTGTCTTCCAACAAGACAATGATCCAAAACATAAAGCAAAATCTACAATGAAATGGTTGAAAAATAAACATATCCAGGTGTTAGAATGGCCAAGTCAAAGTCCAGACCTGAATCCAATCGAGAATCTGTGGAAAGAACTGAAAACTGCTGTTCACAAATGCTCTCCATCCATCCTCACTGAGCTCGAGCTGTTTTGCAAGGAGGAATGGGAAAAAATGTCAGTCTCTCGATGTGCAAAACTGATAGAGACATACCCCAAGCGACTTACAGCTGTAATCGCAGCAAAAGGTGGCGCTACAAAGTATTAACTTAAGGGGGCTGAATAATTCTGCACGCCCAATTTTTCAGTTTTTGATTTGTTAAAAAAGTTTGAAATATCCAATAAATGTTGTTCCACTTCATGATTGTGTCCCACTTGTTGTTGAGTCTTCACAAAAAAATACAGTTTTATATCTTTATGTTTGAAGCCTGAAATGTGGCAAAAGGTCGCAAAGTTCAAGGGGGCCGAATACTTTCGCAAGGCACTGTAGTTTCTTCAAATGCAGTCACAAAAACCTTCAAAGTTCTTGAAATGTTCCGCATTGACTTACCTTCATGTCTTAAAGTAATGATGGACGGTCGTTTCTCTTTGCTTATTTTAGATGTTCTTGCCATAATATGGACTTCTGTATACTACCCCTACCTTGTCACAACACAACTGATTGGCGCAAACGCAGTAAGGAGGAAAGAAATTCCACAAATTAACGTTTAACAAGGCACACCTTTTAATTGAAATGCATTTCAGGTGACTACCTCATGAAGCTGGTTGATGCTGGTGCAAAGCTTTCATCAAGGCAAAGGGTGGCAACTTTGAAGAATCTTATATAAAATATATTTTGATTTATTTAACACTTTTTTGGTTACTACATGATTCCATATGTGTTATTTAATAGTTTTGATGTCTTCACTATTATTCTACAATGTAGAAAATAGTAAAACATAAAGAAAACCCTGTAATGAGTAGGTGTGCCAAACTTTTGAATGGTAATGTATATATTGAAAATGTTTTATAGTTATTCGATTTTGGGGAGTGGCGTCAACATGCTAAATTATTATTGGGGATACACTGCTATACCATAGTAGCACATATCCTAGGAAATAGAATCTTCACCCTACCTTGCTCAACACAAAAATGACTTCAAGGTACTGGCAGCATTGGGGTTAGAAATGACAAAAATGTTGTACTGACCTGAGAATGTGGTTGCATATAAACATGTCAGCCTTATGAGAAACGTTGTGCTTCCTGCCTTTCCCTTAACACAGTTTGGGATCATTCCGTGGAGGCCATGACATCACCACTGGACCTGGGATACTGGGACAATACTCCTACTAACTTCCTCCACTCTCAGACCAGTACAGCACTCCTCAAGACATTTCTGTGACCATTGATGTGGACACTTCACTGTGCATCTAGCAGAGACCTAGGATGGAAAGATACATATGGTTAAACCTTATGTTAATGTTCTGATGCCATTTCTACATGAACATTGCCTTGCAAAAGTTTTCAGACCCCTTGGATTTCTTCACATAATTTTTGTGTTACAAAGTGGGATTAAAATAGATGTAATTGTCATTTTTTGTTAACAATCTACACAAAATACTCTGTCAAAGTTGAAGAAAAATGCAAGCATTTATTAATCAAATGTAGATAGACGTTGCATCAGTATTCACCTCCCTGAGTCCATACACATTAGAAACACATTTGACAGCGATAACAGCTGTGAGTCTTCTTGGGTAAGTTTCTAAGAGCTTTGCACACCTGGAATGTGCAATATTTGCATATTATTATCAGAATAGTGGCTAAACAGCAATTTTCTTTCCATAGTATTTCAAGCAGATCTAAGTCAAAACTGTAACTTGGCCACTTAGGAATATTCACTGACTTCTTAATAAGCAACTCCAGTGTAGATTTGGCTTTGTGTTGTAGTTTATTGTCCTGCTGAAAGGTGAAATCCTCTCACAGCTTAACTCCATCCCATTTAATTTTATCCTGAAAAACTCCCCAATATTTGCCGATGCAACCACCACCATGCTTGAAAATAACGAGATAGTTACTCAGTGATGTGTTGCATTTAGGCCAGAAAGTGTATTCCTTTACCAGGTTAATGTCCTTGTCCCATCGTGCTCTAGCGACTCCTGTGGCGGGCTGTGCGCATGCACGCTGACACAGTTAGCAGTTGGACGGTGTTTCCTCCGACACATTGGGGCGACTGGCTTCCGGGTTAAGCGAGCAGTGTGTCAAGAAGCAGTGCGGCTTGGCAGGGTCGTGCTTCGGGAGGACGCATGGCTCTTGACCTTCACCTCTCCCGAGTCCGTACGGGAGTTGCAGCAATGGGACAAGACTGTATCTACCAATTTTGGGGTAAAATAAATTAAATAATCATATCGGTCTGATCTAAGGGTAAGCTTTTCACCCACAGTAAGCACATGGATTTTATATTATCTAATCTACCTATAAGACAGATGGGTTCCAGCAGAGCTATAATGCCTATTGAAAGTCTACACGCTCCTTGCACAGTTGTCACATTTCGCAGCCTTGAAAAAATATATATAGAAACTTTTCCTAATTAATTAAAAATAGTAGGTGAAGTCGGAGTTCATCATGTGGGAGCTCAGAAATGATAGACTAGTTTACCACTAGTAATTACGAGTTGGAGGGGTGTTCAAGTGGATTTTTCCCAGTCGTATGCTCGTATTTAAGAATTGACTAGACATTATGAACACAGCATAAATATCCTCTGGAACCCTCTTCCCAATAGGTAAAGGTTTGAAACTTCTGTGCATGTGAGATTCTCTACTTTACGCACAGATTTGAATAAGATTCTACCTACTTTGCACTACTGTTGGGGCAACATACAGTATATCATAAATGTTTTGTTGTGTATTTTACCCCCTTTTTTCTCCCCAATTTTGTGATATCCAATTGCCTCAAGCACAGCGATGCAGTGCCTTAGAAGGCTGCGCCTCTCAGGTGGCATTCCATTGTTTTTGTCAAAATTGCTCAAGCTCAGTGGTTGGGAATCATTGATGTACAGAAATATTCAAAACTTGTCTCTGATTTTCAAGCAGATTTAAATCAGGACTGAGTCTGGACCACTCAGGAACACTCAACAGCACTTGGAAAACCATTCGGGTGTGTCTTTGGCATTAAAATGTGTATTGTCTCGCTGAAAAATAAAACTCCACCCAGGGGTATATTCAGAAGTCTGAGGCAGGTTTTCCTCTAAGTTTTTACTTGGGTTTTGCTTCTTTCATATTTCTTTTGATCCTAACAAACTCCCTTGTCCCTGCTGGTGACACGCATACCAATAACATGATGCTGCTACCACAATAATTGAAAATACAGAGTATCAACAACATTACATTCACTCCACATTACTGGACTGTATGAAAATATGTGAAAAGATGGAAGTTTGTGTTTAAAAGAATTACACTCCAAATAATCTATTCTGTTTGCAACAAGGCTGTTAAGTAATACTAAAAGACAACATGGAGGAAGTGAACATTTAGGTCTAAATTTAAAAACTTCAGATGTGATGGGTTAAATCCAATACAACACAGAGTGAAACCTGTATTTTCAAGTATTGTGGTGGCAGCATCATGTTATGGGTATGCTTGCCACCGGCAGCGACTGGGGAGTTGTCTGAATATCTAACCCTGGGATAGAGCGGGACAATTACACACATTTTTCTGCCAAAAACAGACCAGAATGGCTTTCCAAGTTGTATTGCTTAGTGCTTGAGTCTCAGTCCTGACTTAAATTTGCTTGAAAATCACAGACAATGTTTGAATATTGCAGTCCATCAATGATTCCTAACCAAATTCAGCCTACTGAGCTTGAGCAATGTTGACAAAACCAATCGATATACAGTATTTTTTACTCTAAAAGTTGTGCAAAGTTGTTAGAATCTTATTCAAAATGATTCACAGCTGTAATGGCATTCACAGCTGTAATGGCTGCCTGAGGTGCTTCCACCATCACAAAATATTAATGATTGGGTGTGAGAACATACACAATCAAGACATCATACTTAAAAATAATAATAATAATAATAATAATAATAATAATAATAATTGGAAAATGCTCTAATTTTCTTTCACTTTGAAAATGTCAAGTAGGTTGTGTAGATCGGTAGCAAAAGCTTTACCCGTTTTAGATCCCGTTTTAGATTTAAATTAAGGCAGCAAAATGTGACTGCAAGAGGTGTAGACTTTCACTAGCGACTGTATATTGTGTTACACTCCAGCACGATAGGCGGTGATAGAGGTACCTGTCGCGTTGAACTCAAGGGAAAAACTGAGAAAAAGAAAACGAAGGAAGTACACACGAGGAATCGTCAACGTTACCTCCTCGCGTGTTCTCTCCTCCATTGATGCCAATTTAGCAATTTGATGCTATATTTAGCAACTTTTCAGACTACCCTGACAACTTTTTTTCAAACAGCACCTAGCAACAAATTTAGCTACTTTTAAAAATGTATTTGGAACTTTTAGCAACTTTTGAAAAGTGACTCAAACGCTAAAATGCATTTTCCCTCTAAATGACACAAAAACGATTTTCATTCACACACTCAGTCACATCACACGTTCCATTTTAAAATGTATTTATTTTTTATTAACAACAAATCAATACATAAAGCACATGAGGGAACACAAGCATACATAGATTACAAACAATGGACATTCGAGCTAGGGGGTACAATATCACATTACAATTACACAAGGACCTTAAGGGACATGCATATACTTACAATTCGAACAGCTTTTTTGTTAGTAGAGCATTTAACCGTCTTAAAATACAGTTCAATTTATTTTTGTAGGGCACGAAAATGTGGTTTTCTGTTTGTAAATTTACATTTGTGTATATGAAATTTGGCCAAAAGAATAATGAAATGAATGACATAAAAATGTTTCAGCTTATTTATATTGTATGTAAAGAATCCAAACAGTACATCTCTTCACAATAGTGTAAAATCTTCATAAATGTGTTCAATTATAAACCTACTGATGTCTTGCCAGTTTTCTTACATGCATATAATGCCAAAAAATATGCAACACTGTTTCTGGGTGGTCATTACAAAAGGAGCCATTTGAGTTGATGTTTTCCTTAAACTTCTTCATATAGTGGTTGGCAGGATAATATTTATGAATAATTTTAAAGGAAACTTCCTTAATTTTGTTAACAAGTAGGTATGTGTGTGGCAACATCCAAACTTTTTTCAGTCAATTTGAGTAACGTTATTGTGTATTCCACCCAATGATCACAACGTCATTTAGCAGCTTTTAGCAACAAGTCGACCTGCCTCTAGCAACTTCCCCTGAAAATAATTTGGCAACACTGCTCTCCTCGCCTTTTTCTCAAAACCCATTGGATGAGAAAACCAGCTGGTCCAGACCTTCTGACCTGCTCCTCCAATGGGTTTTGAGAAGGAGGAGAGACGACTACGCGAGGAGAGACAATTGAGATTCTCCCATTTTTTTGTCAGCACGGTCATCTAGCTAGCTACAGTCATACAATATACGATGGCTACGTTTTTCGGAGAGGTTTTATCTGTTTACTCGCGTGCAGTCGAAGAAGACGACGATGATCTGGATGATGAAAACGAAGATGAGCGAATTCACAGAGAGATAGAAGAAAAGAGGTAGCTAAGCTAGCTAACGACTCACAAACTGCACGCTATTGAGCTTTCAGTTTCACTTGGCAACTAGTTAGCGAAGGCTTTGAAATGTTTCGCGTTTGTAGCTTATGCAGTAGTTGGTTATTTTGAAATATCCATCGCTTGTCAATAAAATAACATGTCCTCTGTTCTCAACTGTACACAACTCCTTTTATTATTGTAATACGTTAGTACACGGTGACTAAGTGTAAAGTTTTTGACTGACTGGTGTTCTGGTTCAACAGGGAGGTTCATATTGTGTGGTGCCCTGAAGTCGCACAATCACTTGAGGACTCTGGCAGCAACACATTGCAATGCTCAGACCTCATCATTGCCGTGGGCACTAATGCTGCAGGTAAGCTCTCGAGTGGCGCAGCGGACAAAAGCACTGCATCTCGGTGCTAGATGCGTCACTACAGACCATGTTTCGATTCCAAGCTGTATTACAACTGGTCGTGATTGGGAGACCCGTAGGGCGGCGCACAATTTGCCCAGAGTCGTCCGGGTTAGGCCGTCATTGTAAATAAGAATTTGTTCTTAACTGACTTGCCTAGTTAAATAAAAGCTCACCTGTGACGACTGGGGTGTATCCATTAGTCGGATTCCGTTGTAAAACGTTTTTACAACAAACAGTTTACTCAAAGCTCTTCAAAATGTGAAAAGCTGTTGAGTCCTGTTTTGTTCTTAAACGGAAGTTGTAGTTCAGTCACCTCTCTTAAAAAACAAAGTGACTGGCGGAAGGAACCCAATAGATTTCACTTTGGAGTATGGAAGATTTTGTAATTTATAGATGTGCAGCTTGTGCCAAGCGTTCTGCAGACTATTGGGATGGACATGGCAACGCATGAAAACCATACTTTTAAAATGAACTACAACTTCCGTTTAAGATCGAAATGCAACCAAACAGCTTTCTGTCAAGTTTTGCAACAGAATCCGACTAATGAATACACTCCTGGTCTAACTCTTTCTCTCAAGGAATGAAAATTCTCTCCTATTGTTTTCAGGATTTCTGTCTGCATATGTGTTGAACACTGAAAGCTGGGATGCAGTGGGCCATGTGTCACTATGGAATGAGAGGAGTAGGGGCTCCAGTAGACAGAGCATTGCCCCACTGCCTGGAGAGCCAGCCTGTCTCTTCTACAGACATAGGGACAACCCAGCAGTGAGTGGCTGATCAAACACAATGCACACCAACAATTGTACATAGGATACACTTAAAGGTCTAAGCCTTGTCCAAACCACAACGGCCCATCGTTCAGAAGCCTGTGTTTGGACACTAGTCTGTTGCAGCATTAATCCATCTGCTCGGTGCCAAGCAGAGAGGCATATGGTCCTGTTCATTGGTATGACTCAACCAGGGATCGATCTTCCAATTTCAGGATGGACACTAACCACAAGGCCACTGAGTTGGTATACAAATTAAACTGAGACGCAGTGATGTGACGTTGCAACGAGCAGTAGGATGAACCGCAAATATTGCAGATGAGCGCTATGTCAGACATTGCACTTTCCAAAAATAAAGACGCGTGCGCTTCACACTGCTGCAATATTATAGCTGCGGGATAAAAACAGAAGTTAAGCCTTGCGCTTCACCTTCATAAATGTTTCTTGATTGCTGACTCTACCTTTAAAGGTGTGTTCCAGCAATATTTTCATTGCTACTGTAGTCAGTGACTCAGCGATTATAGCAGATTCTGAAAAGCAGTGGTCACCAACCTTTCATGAGCTAAGATCACTTTGTCAAAATGCAGGCTGTGATAAAAAAAAATCATGACTTCATCCTAAGCCTATGCAACATTAACCTATCAAAATCAGTTCTGTAGCAGTGAGGTTTGTGCATAGGCTATAAGCTCAATACATTCTCAATGCATATAGACTATTCTTGAATTGCCCTGCCAATGTCGTGCTTCTCAGACCATTTAAAAATATATATATTTCAAAACCTGAGGTATATGATCCCACTGGTAATAGATAATTTGTAGCATTACTAATTGAAATGGTTTATTTTACTAGACTGATGGTGCCTGCATCTGATGGTCAGTCTCAGCAGAGGGTGGGTTTTGTGAGAGGCTACCTCTGATGGTTTTCTGACTCATGCACCAATTCATGTTACTCGTATGATCAGAGAACGTGAAATAGGCTACTCCTCGTTATTAGAAAGGCAAGCCGCTAATAGCGATGCAAGTCTCGATAAATTTTGTAGTGCAAGTGGATCAAATAAAATGTTATTCGTCACATGCGCCGAATGCAACAGGTGTAGACCTTACAGTGAAATGCATACTTACAAGCCCTTAACCAACAATGCAGTTTTAAGAAAAAATACCTCTGTAGTGGCTTGCGGTCGGAGGCCGAGCAGTTGCCATACCAGGCAGTGATGCAACCATGGTGCAGCTGTAGAACCATTTGATGACCCATGCCAAATCTTTTCAGTCTCTTTAGGGGGAATATGTTTTGTCGTGCCCTCTTCACGACTGTCTTGGTGTGCAAGGACCATGTTAGTTTGTTGGTGATGTGGACACCAAGGAGCTTGAAGTTCTCAACCTGCTCCACTACAGCCCTGTCGATGAAAATAGGGGAGTGCTCGGCCCACTTTTTCCTGTAGTCCACCATCTCCTTTGTCTTGATCACGTTGAGGGAGAGGTTGTTGTTCTGGCACCACACGGCCAGGTCTCTGACCTCCTCCCTATAGGTTGTCTCGTCGTTGTCGGTGATCAGCAAACTTAATGATGGTGTTGGAGTGGTGCTTGGCCGTGCAGTCATGAGTGAACAGGGAGTATAGGAGGGGACTGAACACGCACCCATGAGTGGCCCCCGTGTTCAGGATCAGCATGGCGGCTGTGTTGTTACCTACCCGGCCCGTCAGGAAGTCCAGGATCCAGGTGCAGTGGGGGGTGTTTAGTCCCAGGATCCTTAGCTTAGTGATGAGCTTTGAGGGCACTATGGTGTACACTGAGCTGTAGTCAATGAAGAGCATTCTCACATAGGTCTTCCTTTTGTCTAGGGGTGAAAGGGCAGTGTGGAGTGCAATGGAGATTGTATCATCTGTGGATCTGTTGGGGCAGTATGCAAATTGGTGTGGATGTAGGGTTTCTGGCATAGTGGTGTTGATGTAAACCATGACCAGCCTTTCAAAGCACTTCATGGCTACAGACGTGAGTGCTACGAGTCAGTAGTCATTTAGGCAGGTTACCTTAGTGTTCTTGGACACAGGGACTATGGCGGTCAGCTTGAAACATGTTGGTATTACAGACTCAGACAGGGAGAGGTTGAAAATGTCAGTGAAGACACTTGCAAGCTGGTCAGCGCATGCTATGAGTAAGCATGATCAGACAGTCGTCCGGAACAGCTCATGCTCTCATGCATACTTCAGTGTTACTTGCCTCGAAGCGAGCATAGAACTAAATTAGCTCGTCTGGTATTCTCGTGTCACTGGGCAGCTTTCGGCTGTGCTTCCCTTTGTAGTCTGTAATAGTTTGCAAGCCCTGCCACATCCGACGAGCGTCGGAGCCGGTTTAGTACGATTTGATCTTAGTCCTGTGTTGACGCTTTGCCTGTTTGATGGTTTTGTCGGAGGGTGTAGCGGGATTTCTTATAAGCTTCTGGGTTAGAGTCCCACTCCTTGAAACCGGCAGCTCTACCCTTTAGCTCAGTGCGAATGTTGCCTGTAATCTATGGCTTCTGGTTGAGGTATATACGTACAGTCACTGTGGGGACGACGTCATCAATGGCCTTATTGATGAAGCCAGTGTCTGATGTGTTGTACTCCTCAATGCATTGGAAGAATCCCGGAACATTTTCCAGTCCGTGCCCGCAAAACAGTCCTGTAGCTTAGCAAAACAGTCCTGTAGCTTAGCATCTGCTTCATCTGACCACTTTCTTATTGACCGAGTCACTGGTGCTTCACTGGGAGGTTTCTTTTATGGCTTGTAAATGTGACAGTGGTGAATAAAACAGCAGCTCTTTGCTGTATTTTTTGACAGGTTCTAGTCATGATTGCTAATGTTTTGAAATCTCACACTGAGTCAACTATCAGCTTCACTGTGGGCTTGTGGAAGCTCCAGACACAGTGATCTGAGCTATCTGATTGGCCAGTGGTAGACCTATGGGTGTACTTAATTTGCTCCCCGGGCGAGTAGAGTTTGTACCGTCAGACACATGAAATGGTTCAAATGGGAACACTACGATACCCGGTGTGAAGGGCAGTTGAATCAAGTGCACCTACCACAAACGGTGCAAAACTCATTTAAAAAATAGTAACTTGAGGCTTTATCGTTGGGCTTCTTTTTTTTTTAATGCCAGCTGTACAGTGTTAACTCTGACACATGGGTGCTACTGGCTTCCGGGTTAAGCGAGCAGTGTCAAGCAGTGCGGGTTGTGCTTTGGAGGACGCATGGCTCTCAACCATTGCCCCTCCTGAGCCTCTATGGGGGTTGCAGCTATTGGACAAGACTGTAACTACCAATTGGATATCCTAAAAGTGGGGAGAAAAAGGGGTAAAAAGTTTTTAAAAAACAAGGAAAGCCTTGGAGGAAGGGAAAAACTAGGAAAGCCTTGGAGGAAGGGAAAAACTAGGAAAGCCTTGGAGGAAGGGAAAAACTAGGAAAGCCTTGCGATCGACTGGTTGGTGACGACTGCTTTAAAGTATATTCTTGTGTTGCTTTTGAAGGTCCTGGTCTGCCAAAGCACTTGTTACATTGCGGAGGACCAACTGTTTCAATGGACAGAAAAGGTAATGTTCTTGTGATTTTATAGATGCCTTAGAGGTTCAGGTTGCCCACTGCTTGATATGACTATAAGTAGATGTGACTGTAAAAGTACTGGTCAACAATGACTACGGCCTCTTATCTTTCTCCCTCCTTCCCTCTGGTTCTAGGTGTTAGGCTGCCTCCAGAAGAGAGGGCTCAGTGTAATGGTGCTGTCGGACAGCCCTGTGGCTGAGTACAAAACGCCAGACTACCTCTACGGTAGCGCTGTCCCTTTCCTACGCTCCCTCAAGAGCAGTGCCTCCAAGGGCCAGGCCCTCTGCCCTGCACTAGAACAGCCAAACATCCTCACTGGACTGCCAGCTGCAGGTACCACCATACTGATGTCTTTGATTCCCTGGGTTGAAGTCTTCTATTTAATTCCACGTAATTAAATAATGGACTATTTTCAATTCATTAAATTGATCGACTTTGAAATGGAATTTGCACCCCAACCATGTTCAGGCATGTATTATTTGCGTAAAAGCACTTGCATTAACGGAACATGATTTAATTTGTCAAAGATTCTTGCCATATCATGCATATTAGCCAACTTGCTGAATTTGTCATTCTTTCTCCTTAGGACTTTTCTATGGATTACATTATGGTTATTTTTGGTTAATTTCTGCTTCCTTTTCACACAGAATAAACCAAATACTAAAATGGATCTCTATTCTTTCCTCAGTACTGAGCCACTGCCAAGTCCATCAGATTCCAGCTGTTCTGTACCAATGCTACACTGATGTCATCAGCCCAGACTCTATCACCATGGAAACCTACAAACCTGCCCTGTTGTGTCTAAGCAAGTTGGTCAAGGTGAGCGAATACATTGTAGAGCAGGGAGCAGAAAATGTTTGCGCTTTAAATTTGATTTCCTAAAATTCTGCCCATTTTGCCGTGGGGTGGAGAGAAGACTTTTCAGTTTTATAACTCATTTCCTGCAGTTCTAGACATTTTGCCATAAGATAGAGGCAAATGTTAGCAGTTTTCAATATAACTGATGAACAATGGGGCCTATCCCAGTCAGTAATTTGACCATGCTTACTACAAGTCTAGCGGCCAGCTATCAAAACTAACTTACAGATCAAACAAATGTAGCTTACAACCACATTTTGAAATTTCAGCTTTTGTATTCTAACTCAACGTTAAGTTGCAACCCCGACTAAGTCATCCCAGTATCAGTATCAATGTCCTAATGGTAGCTATTCATCACTGTTCAGGGTTCTCAAAAGCTTTGTCTTTTGCTGATCTCTCTTTCTCTCTCCCTCTCTCTCCCCACATTTTACCTCCAGTTGGAGCCTTGTCTGAGCGCTGACGTCCTCCGAAAGTTTGCCATAATCACTGAGGCTCAGAGTAATCTGTATACTTAAATGTAGAAGATGTATTTGTACTGAACAGGCTCTGTATTTGTCTTTTACCTAATGAACAGGTTCACTTTATTTTAACCAAATCTGTATTTTGGATGTATATGGCATTTTATAGAAGTGTCCAGACACTTTTTTGCAATTTCACTTGGTTTTGAGAAACTTACCCCACCAGCCATAGACTTCCTCATGCTCGTTCTGCAGTTGCAGGCGCACAGATATAACATGAACAAAAGCTCCAAAAACACCCAAATATGTCCTTTTAAAAACAGCATTGCTCTCAGTATAACGATGCAGGTCTTTAGACGTCATTCCAAACTTTAAATTCTAATTTGTTGGACTCAAGCGATACTTCTCCGTGTAGGCCTTCTCCGGGCATTGCTCAAGACCTGCATTGCTATACTGAGAGCATTACCGTTTCTAAAAGGATGTATTTGGGTGTTTTTGGAGAGTTTGTTCATGTTTTATCTGTGACCCTGCAACTGCAGAACAAGCATGATGAAGTTTATCACCAGTGGGGTAAGTTTGTCAAAACTAAGTGAAATAAAAAGTTTGGACATTTCCATAACATTCCATTTACAAAAAAAGTTTACCTTTTCATTTAAACTGTAAAATAATATGTAAGTAATGTTTTAATTTGGAAGAAGTGAAGGGCACCTTCATTGAAAATAAAAAGGTGCAACACTCAGCATTTAAAAACTCCTTGTTTTATTTAAGCAAAGTTCAAAAGCTTGATGTTTCTGCCATCAACGTAGTTCTGAGGAAGGCCATTGATGGCATTTTTACTTAGGATGTTAAGTCTCCCATATGGGGCACTTTGCGTGGCTCTGGAGCAATTCCGACTGACAGTTTGGTGTACGAGGCGCTGTTTGAATGTCATAGGGACCTGTGCCTCATAGTGCCCACTCTCGCTCAGTGGACCCGACATTTGCAAAGGGAGCGACATGTCACATTTTCTGCCCTATCCAGACAGAATCGATTTGCTCTTCCTCTGAGTAATTGATACATATATAAAAGGGGAGAGTCTAGCGAATCCAGCAGTTGTGGTTTCATCTCTGTGATATTCTCAGCCAGATTTAGAGCTCTTAACATGAAATAATACTAATTAATTTCTTAAAATTGAAACGACCACTTTTTCTTGGTCACAGATTGATGAAATCACGTTGTGCTTAAAGCTGAAGTAACGAGTCTGCACACATTTTAATTGTCTCTGCTGCTCAGTGGACATTTAGAAGAAATTCTGTCAGTTATATGAAATAGTGCCAATATTGATTGTACTGTAACGAAGTATGATCATGTTTATTTTAAAGAAAGGTGCAATTTTATAGTAAGTCATTTATAATTTGATTGTTACTATATTTACAAAGCATCAGTCATTTCAAGCCCAATTTCTCAATTTTTGTTGGATTGAAAGAAAAAATATCAAGATTTTTTCCCATTTCATATTTTCACTATGTACTTGAGCTTGTGTCCTCTAAAGTGAGTACACCTCAGCAATTTCAAACATTTTTTTCTCAGAAAGGTGAGTTCCAGACATTTCTAAAACTATGCAACATTACCTGTTATTGTTTATGGCCGTCATGAAAAATTTTAACTTTTGGGTATGTCTATTTAGGCGGAAGTCTACAGTTTGCCCCATCATTCAAGAGGTAAAAAAGACAATTTTAATGTTGAGCGAGCGTTGTGCCTTTTTACTTTTTCAAGTAATGTTACATTTAAAATGTAAATGAACACCCTGAAATTCTGTATTTTCATTCATCTTAACACTTTGAAAATTAACTGGTATTATTATAACTTTTTAGACGTTTCTAAATAAATACCATCCCCAAATCTTTGTCTCAAATATGCCTTAAAAGGTCAGACTACACTGACTATACAAAACATATTAAGAACACTTGCTCTTTCCATGACAGACTGACCCAGGTGAAAGCTATGATCCCTTATTGATGTCACTTTGTAAATTCGCATAGATCCGTGTAGATGAAAGTGAGAAGAGGTTAAAGAAGGATTTTTAAACCTTGAGACAATTGAAACATTGATTGTGTATATGTGCCATTCAGAGGGTGAATGGGCAAGACAAAAATATTTATGAATGAGGTATGGTAGTTGGTGCCAGGCACACCGGTTTGTGTCAAGAACTGCACCGCTGCTGAGTTTTTCATGCTCAACAGTTTCCCATGTCTTATCAAGAATGGTCCACCACCCAAATGACATCCAGCCAACTTGACACAACTGTGGGAAGCATTGGAGTCAGCATGGGCCAGCATGTCTGTGGAATGCTTTCAATACCTTTGAGTCCATGCCCTGGCCTATTTAGGCTGTTCTGAATGTGAAAGGGGGTGCAACTCCATATTAGGAAGGTGCGCCTAATGTTTGGTACTGTATACTCCGTGTATATGGCCCTGTCCGGTCCCAGTCAGCCGAGCGCCATACAGTCCATCCCCATAACAAGGTCTGTCTCCCAAATGGCACCCTATTCGCTGCATAGTGCAGAACCCTATGGGCCCTGGTCAAAAGTAGTGCACTATAAAGGAAATGGGGTGCCATTAGGGACTCCTCCCCGGTTACACTTGAGCCACTCACACATCTAATCCATAAGTGGAATGACTGGTGATGAGAGGCTACTTTTTTGCTGTAATATTTTAGTTGTTTTCTGGCTTCTCTTTCCTTCCTGTATGTCGCTATCATATGTAGCCTTGGCAGTGTGCTTATTTACCTTAATAACCAGTCCATTCTCCTGGGAGGGTCTCTTCCTTATGCTCTCTTTGTATTTTTCTAACCTATTTTTCTTTCTATCCCTCTTTCCCTTAAACCAACAAATTGTCTCCTATTCAGCATGTGAGACCTTCAATGACCACTTCAGTTTCTGGAAATCTACGTAGCAAATTTGGCACTTTTTTGCCCTCAACACAGTCGTGAGAGAGTAACAATCATTAAGTCTATGCTCAATGGTCAATCTTCTGTGTATGTTTATGAACAACATTTTCTGAATGAAGCACATTGATGATGAAGTGGTCTGGATCTTTGTCATGGAAGTCATGTGGTTCACATATACTTTAAAATGCATTCGGAAAGTATTCAGACCCCTTGACTTTTTCCACATTTTGTTACTTTACAGCTTTATTCTAAAATGGATTAAATACATTCTTTCCCTCATCAATCTATGCACAATACCCCATAATGACAAAGTGAAAATAGGTTTGTGGAAATGTTTGTAATAAATCAGCAAATAAAAACATACCTTTTATTTACATAAGTATTCAGACCCTTTGCTATGAGACTTGAAATTGAGCTCAGGTGCATCCAGTTTCCATTGATCATCCTTGATGTTTCTACAACTTGATTGGAGTCCACCTGTGGTCAATTCAATTGATTGGACATGATTTGCAAAGGCACACGCCTATCTATGTAGGGTCCCACAGTTGACAGTGCATGTCAGAGCAAAAACCAAGCCATGAGGTTGAAGGAATTGTCCGTAGATCTCCGAGACAGGATTTTGTCTACGCACAGATCTGGGGAAGGGTACCGAAAAATGACTGCTGCATTGAAGGTCCCCAAGAACACAGTGCCCTCCATCATTCTTAAATGGAATAAGTTTTGAGCTACAAAGACTCTTGCTAGAGCTGGCCACCTGTACAAACTGCAATTGGGGGAGAAGGGCCTTGGTCAGGGAGGTGACCAAGAACTCGATGGTCAGTCTGACAGAGCTCCAGAGATGGGAGAACCTTCCAGAAGGACAACCATTTCTGCAGCACTCCACCAATCAGGCCTTTATGGTAGAGTGGCCAGATGGAAGCCAATCCCCAGTAAAAGGCACAGAACAGCCTGCTTGGAGTTTGCCAAAAGGCACCTAAAGGACTCTCAGACCATGAGAAACAAGATTCTCTTGTCTGATGAAACCAGGATTGAAGTCTGCCCTGAATTCCAAACGTCCCGTCTGGAGGAAACCTGGCACCATCCCTATGGTGAAGCATGGTGGGGGCAGCATCATGCAGTGGGGATGTTTTTCAGTGGCAGGGACTGGGAGACTAGTCAGGATTGAGGGAAAGATGAACAGAGTAAGTACAGAGATCCCTTGATGAAAACCTGCTCAGGACCTCAGAGTGGGGCGGAGGTTCACCTTCCAACAGGACAACGACCCTGTAGCTTTTGGGACCTGAGTAGCTTTTGGGACCTGTCTCTGAATGTCCTTGTGGCCTAGCCAGAGCCCAGACTTGAACATCTCTGGAGAGACCTGAAAATAGATGTGCAGCAATGCTGCCCATCCAATCTGACAGAGCTTGAGAGGATCTGCAGAGAAGAATGGGAGAAACTCCCCAAATACATGTGTACCAAGCTTGTACCTTACCCAAGAAGACTTGAGGCTGTAATCGCTGCCAAAGGTGCTTCAACAAAGTACTGAGTTAAAGGGTCTGATTACTTATGTAAATGTTATATTTCAGTTTTACATTTTTTAGACATTTGCAAATAAACTGTTTTTGGCTTTGTCATTATGGGTTATTTGTGTAGATTTAGGGGAAAAACGAATTAATCAATTTTAGAATAAGGCTGTAACATAACAATGTGGAAATAGTCAAGGGGTCTGAACTTTCTGAATGCACTATATATAAAAAGTATTTGGATACCCCTTCAAATGAGTGGATTTGGCTATTTCAGGCACACCCGTTGCTGACAGGTGTATAAAACCGAGCAAACCGCCATGCAATCTCTAATCTCTACAACATTGGCAGTAGAATGGCCTTAACTTGGCACCGGCACCGTTCCAACAAGTCAGTTCGTCAAATTTCTGCTTTGCAAGACCTACCCCGGTCAACTACTGTTATTGTGAAGTGGAAACGTCTTGATGCAATAACGGCTCAGCCGTGAAGTGATTGGCCACATGCTTACAGCACAGGACCGCCTAGTGCTGAAGCGCGGATAGGGCTGCTGTGCTTCAAGCTCTTAGGAAACTTTGCAGTATTTTATTTGTGTTATTTCTTACATTAATAGCCCAGGAAACGTTTTGTGTTATTACATACAACCGGGAAGAACTTTTGCATATCAGAGCGGTGGTAACTCGCCAGCATTACAACCAGGAATACGACTGTCCCGAAACGGATCCTTTGTTCGTACCCCCCAGTGCAATTGAACTGATCCCAGAGGCTGTTCCAAAACTCGGAGTGGATTTTTAGTCCGACTCAGGAGGAGTGCACACCACGCTGATGTTCAGTTTCTGGATAATTAAGTTGAGAAGCTCAGGGCAAGGATTTCCTTCCAGAGACACACCAGGGATTGTAACATATTCTTTGACAGAAACATGGCTCTCTCGGGATATACTGTCTGAGTCTGTTCAGCCATTTGGGTTCTCAGTTCATCGTGCAGACAGGAATAAATATCTCTCCAGGAAGAACAAGGGTGGGGGTGTATGTTTCATGATTAACTACTCATGGTGTGATTGTGATAACATACAGGAACTCCAGTCCTTCTGTTCACTAGAATACTTCACAATCAAATGCCGACTGTATTACCTCCCAAGAGAATTCTCTTCGGTTATAGTCACAGCTGTGTATATTCCCACTGAAGCCAATACAACGACGGCCCTCTAACTTCACTGGACTTTACGCAAACTGGAAAACACATATCCTGAGGCCACATTTATTGTAGTTGGGAATTTTAACAAAGCAAATTTGAGGAAAATGTTACCAAAGTTCTATCAACACATTGACTGTAGTACTCGCACTGCTAAAACACTCGACCACTGCTACTCCAACTTCCGGTATGCCTACAAGGCCTTCCCCTGCCCTCCCTTCGGCAAATCTGATCATGACTCCATTTTGCTGCTCCCTTCCTATAGGCAGAAACTCAAACAGGAAGAACCCGTACTAAGGACTATTCAAGTCTGACCAATTTGGTATCCATGCTTCAAGATCGTTTTGATCACGCGGACTGGGATATGTTCTGGGTAGCCTCTGAGAACAACAGACAAATACACTGATACGGTGACGGATGTTTATCAGGAAGTGTATAGGAGATGTTGTACCCACTGTGACTATTAAAACCTACCCTAACCAGAAATCGTGGATAGATGGCAGCATTTGCGCAAAACTGAAAGCGTGAACCATTGCATTTAACCATGTCAAGTTGACTGGGAATATGGCCGAATACTAACAGTGTAGTTATTCCTTCCGTAAGGCAATCAAACAGGAAAACCATCAGTATAGAGAGAAAGTGGAGTCGAAAATTCAACGGCACGGACATGAGACGTATGTGGCAGGGTCTACAGACAATCACGGACTACAAAGGGAAAACCAGCCATGTGGCGGACACTGATGTCTTGCTTCCGGACAAGCTAAATACCTTCGCCCGCTTTGAGAATAAAACAGTGCCACGGACGCAGCCTGCTACCAAGGACTGTGGGCTCTCCTTCGTGGCCGACGTAAGTATGACATTTAAGCGTGTTAACCCTTGCAAGGCTGCCGGTCCAGATGGCATCCCAAGCTGCGTCCTCAGAGCATGCGCAGACCATCTGGTTGGAGTGTTTACGGACATATTTAATCTCTCCCTATCCCAGTCTGTTGTTCCCACATGCTTCAATATGTCCACCATTGTTTCTGTACCCAAGAAAGCAAAGGTAATTAAAGTAAATGACTATCTCCCTGTAGCACTCACTTCTGTCATCATGAAGTGCTTTGAGAGACTAGTGATATGATCCTTGACCTCTACCTTACCTGACACCCTAGACCCACTTCAATTTGCTTACCACCCCAATAGATCCACAGACGATGCAATTGCCATCGCACCACACACTGCCTTATCTCATCTGGACAAGAGGAATACCTATGTAAGAAAGCTGTTCATTGACAATAGCTCAGCATTCAACACCATAGTACCCTCCAAGCTCATCATTAAGTTTGAGGCCCAGGGTCTGAACCACGCCCTGTGCAACTGGGTCCTGGACTTCCTGAAGGGCCACTTCCAGGTGGTGAAGGTAGGAAACAACGCCTCCACTTTGCTGATCCTCAACACTGTGGCTGGCCCCACAAGGATGCATGCTCAGCCCCCTCCTGTACTCCCTGTTCACCCATGACTGCGTGGCCACGCACTCCTCCAACTCAATCATCAAGTTTGCAGACGACACAACAGTAGTAGGCCTGACTTCCAACAATGACGAGACCGCCTACAAAGAGGAGGTGAGGGCCCTGGGAGTGTGGTGCCAACCTCTCACCCAACGTCAACAAAACAAATGAGCTGATCGTGGACTTCTGGAAACAGAAGTTCCCCCCCATCCACATCTACAGGACCGCAGTGGAGAAGGTGGAAAGCTTCATGTTCCTCGGTATACCCATCACAGCGCCTCTTCATTTGGCTTGGCACCTAAATCTGGCTTGGCACCTAAAATCCTCACAAACATTTACAGATACACAATTGAGAGCATCCTAACGGGCTGTATCACTGGTATGGCAACTGTACCGCCTGCAACCGCTGGGATCTCCAGAGGGTGGCACGGTCTACCCAACGCATCATTGGGGGAAAACTACCTGCCCTCCAGGACACCTATAGCACCTGATGTCACAGGAAGGCCAAGATAATCAAGGACAAAAACCACCCGAGCCACTGCCTATTCACCCTGCTATCATCCAGAAGGCGTGGTCTGTACAGGTGCATCAAAGCAGGGACCGAGAGACTGAAAAACAGCTTCTATCTCAAGGCCATCAGACTGTTTAAATATCCATCACTAGCACATAAGAGGCAGCTGCCCTATACACTACCAGTCAAACGTTTTAGAACACCTACTCATTCAAGGGTTTTTCTTTATTTTTACTATTTTCTACATTGTAGAATAATACTGAAGACATCAAAACTATGAAATAACACATGGAATTATGTAGTAACAAAGTGTTAAACAAATTCAGATTCTTCTAATAGCCAACCTTTACCTTGATGACAGCTTTTCACACTTTGCATTCTCTCAACCAGCTTCACCTGGAATGCTTTTCCAACAGTCTTGAAGGAGTTTCCACATATGCTGAGTGCTTATTGGCTGCTTTTCCTTCACTCTGCGGTCCGACACATCCCTAAACAATCTAAAAAATAAAAAAAATTTGAGGTCGGGGGATTGTGTAAGTCAGGTCATTTGACGCAGCACTCCATCACTCTCCTTCTTGGTAAAATAGCCCGTACACAGCCTGGAAGTGTGATGGGTCATTGTCCTGTTTGAAAAACAAATGATGCTCCCACTAAGCCCAAACCAGATGGGATGGTGCATCGCTGCAGGATGCTGTGGTAGCCATGCTGGTTAAGTGTGTCATGAATTGTAAATACATCACAGGCAGTGTCACCAGCAAAGCACCATCACACCATAACACCACCTTCTCCATGATTTAAAGTGGGATATACACATTAGGAGATCATCCTTTCACACACACCGTGTCTCACGAAGACACTGCGGTTGGATCCAAAAAGCTCAAATTTGGACTCCAGACGAAAGGACAAATTTCCACCGGTTTAATGTTCATTGCTCGTGTTTCTTGGCACAAACACATTTTTTCTTATTGGTGTCCTTTACTAGTGGTTTCTTTGCTGCAATTCGACCATGAAGGCCTGATTCGCAGTCTCCCCTGAACGGTTGATGTTGAGATGTCTGTTACTTGAACTCTGTGAAGCATTTATTTGGGCCGCAATTTCGGAGGTGCTGTTAACTTTAATGAATGTATCCTCTGCCGCAGAGCACTATGGGACTTCCGTTCCTGTTCCGGTCCTCATGAGAGCCAGTTTCATCATAGCGCTTGACGGGTTTTGCGACTGCACTTGAAGAAGTTCTTGAAATGTTCCGTATTGACTTACCTTCATGTCTTAAAGTAATGGACTGTCGTTTCTCTTTGCTTATTTGAGCCGCTCTTCTGTATACCCTCCCCCACCTTGTCACAACTCAACTGATTGGCTCAAACACATTAAGAAGGAAATAAATTCCACAAATTAACTTTTAAGGTACACCTGTTAATTGAACAGCATTCCAGGTGACTACCTCATGAAGCTGGTTGAGAGAATGCAAAGAGAGTGCAAAGTTGTCAACAAGGCAAAGGGTGGCTATTTGAAGAATCTCAAATATAAAATATATTTTCATTTATTTTGCACTTTTTTTTGGTTACGACATGATTCCATACGTGTTATTTCATAGTTTTGATGTACTAATATTCTACAATGTAGAAAATGGTAAAAAATAAATAAAGAACCCTTGAATGTGTAGGTGTTCTAAAACTTTTGACCGGTAGTGTACATAGACTTGAAATCACTGGCAGCTTTAATAATGTTTACATATTTTGCATGACTCATCTCATTATATTCTATTCTACAATATTCTATCCTAATCTACTGTATGTGTCTAAACCTCTGACATTGCGCGTCCCGAAATATTTATATATTCTTAATTCCATTCCGTTATTTTATATTTGTGTGTATTGTTAGATATTAGTTGTTAGATATTACAACACTGTTGGAGCTAGAAACACAAGGATTTCGCTGCACCTGCAATAACATATGATAAGCACATGTATGTGACAAATATGTATTTGGATTTGATGAATCACCTGTCCTCGTTTGCAACACTCACTACCGAGTTCCAAACTGCCTCTGGAAGCAACGTCAGCACAATAACTGTTTGTTGGGTGATTCCTGAAATGGGTTTCCATGGCTAAGCAGCTGCACACAAACCTAATGCGCAATGCCAAGCGTCGACAGGAGTGGTGTAAAGTTTGCCACCATTGGACTCTGGAGCAGTGGAAACGTTTTCTCTGGACTGATGGACACACTTCATCATCTGGCAGTCCGACGGACGAATCTGGGTTTGACAGATGCCGGGAGTACGCTACCTGCCCCAATGCATAGCGCCAACAGTAAAGTTTGGGGTTGTTTTTTCATGGTTCGGACTAGGCCCCTTAGTTCCTGTGAAGGGAATTCTTAACTCTACAGCATACAATGACATTCTAGACGATTCTGTGCAAGTTTGGGAAAGGCCCCCGTGCACAATTTGAGGTCCATACAGAAATGGCTTGTCGAGATCTGTGTGGAAGAACTTGACTGGCCTGCACAGAGCCCGACCTCAACCCCTTCGAACACCTTTGGGATGAATTGGAACGCCGACTACGAGCCAGGCATAATCGCCCAACATCAGTGCCCAACCTCACTAATGCTCTTGTGGCTGACTGGAAGCAAGTAATATTCCAACATCTAGTGGAAAGCCTTCCCAGAAGAGTGGAGGCTGTTATAGCAGCAAAGGGGGGACCAACTTCATATTAATGCCCATGATTTTGGAATGAGTTGTACGATGAGCATGTGTCCACATACTTTTGGTTATGTAGTTTATATAAAACATTAGTAAGTAGTCTTCTCTTTAACTGATAAATTAACCTGAGCGGGGGTGTTTTTTGTCTTTCTTTAATTGTGCCTATTTCTCTGAATTTGCCATTTTTATTTTCAAATTTGCAATATTATATTTGTCCAGAAGATGGAGCAGGTCACCATACTTTCAATAAGCAAAGTCAGCCCTCTGTGTGACTAGACTGCAACACCTTTGTCACACCCTCAATGTATTCCTTTTTTTCTCTTGAATTCTTATTTCATTCATTCTTCATAGTTTGGCACTGGTGGTTTGCACTAATAAGGGAAAAGTGATAGAGGACTGGTATTGTTTAGTCTGAAAAATGTACATTTGTACTGCAATGAAACATCAATAGTTCTAAGCAGCTCTAATTTGAATGCAAGTAATCTATTTTATAATACATACGAGTAAGGCATCTTACATTGCATCTTGGTGAACAAACCTTGCACAAAGATTATGACCAGTCAGGTTATCCGGAATTGAATTAATCTTTTAAACTTGAGGTCTACCGAATTCTGATAAATGTTTTGCATACATCCTGTAATGTGAAAAGGAGAAAAATGACAGTCCCAATGAATATGATTACATGCCAGATAGCTTAATATGGGCATGCAATTCATTTGGTTTACATGGAGATTTGTTGAAGTGTGATGGTCCTTAGAGTTAGCATGATAGAAATCAACACTTTGCTGCAATGAGTAAAGATTTTCCTTACAAGTCTTCAGTGATCACTTCACGTTGAGAATTTCACAGTTTTTGCTTTAGCCTGGTTCTGGTGCTCATCTGTGGTTTTCAAAGAACTCTTTGTACTCACACTCCCTCCATCCTTCCACAGCCAGAGTGTTGGGGTGCTAATGATCGCTCCCTCCCCCTGACATACTGTATGTGATCATTACTCATCATTGAGCCAACATGGTGGCTCGTTGCCCAGTTGCCAGCCTGTGCCTTTTGGATGGGTGATGTGTTAGTGCTCAAGACTATCTCCACTGATATTCTGCTTCTGCTATTGCCTTTATGAGTTACTCTTGTCCCTGAGGGGTTTTTGTATAGCATGGAACACAGCGTCCTAGTGTTATTCACAGGCACTTTAGTTAAGATTCCTCAAGCATTATTTGCTGTTGTATTTATTATGGATCCCCATTAGCTGCTGACAAGGCAAAATTAAGGCAGTTATACAATTTAAAAAAACATTACAATACATTCATTGCAGAATTCACAACACCCTGTGTTCCCTCAGGCCCATACTCCTCTACCACACGTCCAACGCAAAAACCATATATACATGTGTGTATGTTGTGTGTGTATGCATGTGTCTGTGCCTATGTGTGTGTTACTTCACAGTCCCGCTGTTCCATAAGGTCTATTTTTACCTGCTTTTTGAATCTGATTCTACAGCTTGCATCAGTTACCTGATGTGGAATAGAGTTCTATGTAGTCATGGCTCTATGTAGTACTTCGCGCCTCTCATAGTCTGTTCTGGACTTGGGGACTGTGAAGAGACCTCTGGTGGCATGTCTTGTGGGGTATGCATGGGTGTCCGAGCTGTGTGCTAATATTTTAAATAGACAGCTCGGTACCTTCAGCTTATCAACACCTCTTACAAAAACAAGGAATGAGGAAGTCAATCTCTCTTCCACTTTGAGCCATGAGAGATTGACATGCATGTCATTAATGTTAGCTCTCTGTGTACTTTTAAGAGCCATCCTTGCTGCCCGGTTCTGAACCCAAGGTAGAAGCCACCGGAAAGGAAGACAGAACAGAGGAAGAAGACGCAGGAACCTCCGGAGCCGATCTTGAATGGGAAGCCCCCAAGGAAGGCGCGGCAACTTCTGGATCCAGGGCGGCAAAGCTGTTTCTGGTCTGTCAGGTCCAGGCTCAACATCTCCAAGGACCCCCTCATTGCAAAAAGCACCTAAAGACTCTGACCACGAGAAACAAGATTTTCTGGTCTGATATCCCTTTGGCCTGAATGCAATGCGTCTCCTCTGGAGGAAACCTGGCACCATCTCTACGGTGAAGCATTGTGGTGGCAGCATCAAGCTGTGGGTATGTTTTTCAGTGGCAGGGACATGAAGACTAGTCAGGATTGAGGGAAAGATGTACAGAGATCCTTAATGAACCTGCTCCAGAGCACTCAGACTGGGGCCAAGATTCGCCTTCCAACAAGACAACGACTCTAAGCACACAGCCAAGACAACGCAGGAGTGGCTTTGGGACAAGTCTCAACGTCCTTGACTGGCCCAGACTTGAACCCGAACGAACATCTCTGGAGTGACCTGAAAATAGCTGTGCATCAATGCTCCCCATCCAACCTGACAGAGCTTGAGAGGATCTGTAGAGAAGAATGGGAGAAACACTCCAAATATAGGTGTGCCAAGCTTGTAGCTTCACACTTAAGACTTGTCTGTAATCGCTGCCAAAGGTGCTTTAACAAATCACTGAGTAAAGGGTTTGAATACTTACGTAAATGTGAGATTTCAGTTTTTAAATACATTTGCAAAAATGTCACTGTTTTAGAATAAGGATGTAACATATATAAGTCTGAGTACTTTCCGAATGCACTGTATGTCATGTTCCTTTCTTACTGAGTTGTCTATAGATGTTTATGGTGTTGAGCATTGCAGAAAATATGGAAAGATTGGGGTTTACACAAGAAACCACATTACATCACTGATGACCCTGTCAGTATAATTTGGAATTCCCGAGATGACATCTTTCAAACATATATTCAGTAATGAACAATGATGGAAAATTATACTACGAATATAGTCTATTCTGCTGTTAAACATCACTTTCCAGTTACATACAATGCCTTCAGAAAGTATTCACACCCCTTGACTTTTTCCACATTTTGTTGTGTTACAGCCTGAATTTAAAATGGAATAAATATAGATTTTTCTTTTACTGTCCTACGCAAGATACCCCATAATGTCAAAGTGGAATTATGTTTTTGAAAGTTTTACAAATAAATTAAAAATGAAAAGCTGAAATGTCTTGAGTTAATAAGTATTCAACCTTTTTGTTACGGCAAGCCTAAAGTAAAAATAAAATAGTAAATATGTGCTTAACAAGTTACATGGACTCACTCTGTGCGCAATAATAGTTTTAAAAAATAAAATAAAAATATGACTACCTCCGCTCTGTTCCGCACACATACAATGATCTGTCAGGTCCCTCAGTCGAGCAGTGAATTTCAAACACAGATTCAACCACAAAGCCAGGGAGGTTTTCCAATGACTCGCAAAGAAGGGCACCTATTGGTAGATGAAAAATACAACACACCCAGTCACTACAAAGATACAGGCTTCCTTCCTAACACAGTTGCTGGAGAGGATGGAAACCGATCAGGGATGTCACCATGGGACCAATAGTGACTTTTAAAACAGTTTAATGGCTGTGATAGAAAACTGAGGATGGATCAGTAACATTATAGTTACTCCACAATACTAACCTAGTTGACAGTGAAAAGCCTGTATAGAATAAACATATTTTAACAGATGCATCCTGTTTGCAATAAGGCACATGCTATACTGCAAAAAATGTGGCAAAGCAATTAACTTTTTGTTCCAAATACAAAGTGTTATGTTTGGGGCAAATCCAATACAAACACATTACTGAGTACCACTCTCCATATTTTTAAGCATAGTGGTGGCTTCATTATGTTATGGGTATGGTTGTAATCATTAAGGACTTGAGTTTTTTAGGATAAAGGTAAATGGAATAGAGGCAAAAGCTTAGAGGAAAACCTGGCTCAGTATGCTTTCCACCAGACACAGGGAGATGAATTGACCTTTCTGCAGGACAATAACCTAAAACAGTGAATGTTCCTGAGTGGCCTAGTCAGAGTTTTGAATCTGCTTGAAAATATGTCAAGACTTAAATGTTTTTCTATTTATGATCAACAGCCAACTTGACAGAGTTTGAATAATTTTGAAAATAATGGGAAAATATTGTACAATCCAGGTATGTAAAGCTCTTCAGGGTTTAATGGAATGATCCCAGAAGAGCCCCCATTATGTTACGCATGCCTCTATGAAGAGGGAACGCAACACCCTACTACAACTCAACTCTCCGTGAAGTGAAAGAGGTATGGACTGTAGGTGCGAGTAAGGATGACAAAAGGCAGAGAATTTAGCATTTACTAGGAATCTATTCCTTCACATGGTAATATGGGGAAAAGGGGCTGGACGGAACCAAAGCAAAGAAAGTAAATATCAAAGCTACCTCTCCTATCTTACCTGCCTAACCACTACTTACCTAATTTAGCACCACCTGGTGCCTTAACCAAAATACAGGGGGTGGTCCACCCAGGTCTTACCTAGTGTGCCTAGACAGTGAATATACTACAGGTATATGTATGCCCGCAGGCCTCTTGCCTAAGCACTCCCTAGGTGCCTTCTCCCCTGGGAACAAATTAAACAGAATAACACAAACAATTTCAATAATGAAAACAGTGCGTCCTATTGACACATAGACATACCCAATCAGCAACATCTAACATAGTACATACCAAATCGCTTTCTGAGAAACAACCAACACTATATAACCCTCAGCTCCCTGAAAACCAACCAACAAAGCTCTCAGCAATTTCATTCTCTATATCACAATCAATCTCTCCAGGAATGATCTCTCTGCTGAACAACAGAACACTGGCTTTTATAACTGGAGAAGGAGTCTAATGGGATACAGCTGTAACTTGACGAGGGGGCGGGGTCAGCTCCAATTAGCCATAGAGTCGACCAATCAGCTGCTTGAGGGATTTCAGGATGCCATTTCCTGAAATACACACATGCAAATACACAAACTTCAACACAGAAACTGGGGAACGAAACACTTACCCAGAAAGACTCACAGCTGTATTTGCTGCCAAAGGTCATTCTAACATGTATTGACTCAGGGTGTGAACACTTATCTAAATGAGATATCTCTATTTTCAATACATTTGCAAAAAATTCTGAAAACATGTTTTCACTTTGGCATTATGGGATATTGTGTGTAGTGAATGAATAATGAATTCAGGCTGTAACAAAATGTGTAATAAGTCAATGGGTATAAATAATTTTTGAAGGCACTGTAGTTGCCTAAAGTACTCTACGTCCATAGATTAGACTGTAACGATTAAATGATTCGAGGTATTATCAAAGTTTCCAAAGCATCACAATTCTTGGGAAGAGCTGAAGGTTTGGAATGTTAGATGGGGCACTGATTCTGTTGTCACTGACACTGCAGTGTTAATCATGAATAGAAGTATGAAATTGCAGCTATTTGTCAGACTACTATCCTACCTACCTTTAGGGAGCAGGGAGTTGCACTGAGTAATCGGTCGTGTGTGCGTTTGTGTGAATGTGCTGATAGGATGCATCATGCCACCCTGTTGGTTGCTTCACAAGGACACTGGATACAATATGGGCTGGAGTCTGTGGGCATTTCCCTTGACAGATTCAAAGGTATTTCCTGACGTGTCACTACTAAGTGGGAAGAAAAATGTAAAAGTATGTTAAAGAAACAATTTTGGGCATTTCTTCTTTCAGTGGCATGTGAAGTGTCAGTTGATTTTTTGTTTTGTTTTGTAATGTGTTAATCATAACAATCTATCCTTTCATTCATATTGTCCACCCTAAAATCAAAACATTCAGTATGTTTCATGCTACACTCTTCATTGAGTAAAAACTTAATGATAATGTTGAGATGGAGTAGGAGTTTTTACAACTAAGCATCCATCTGAATGAAGCCCTGCATTTTCTTCTGAAGATGTAACTGAACTGGACCCATGCTAGCTTGTTGCTATAGGGAAGCTTGGTGTGATTATCATAGCCCACACTAACAGAGAGTCAACTCAAAAGCCTGCGTTAACTAAAGCGTCCACCATGTTCCCTCTGCAAGTACAGGGGAAATCCCTGGTGTAATGCAATACATCCCGTTATGCACGCACACACACACACACACACACACACACACACACACACACACACACACACACACACACACACACACACACACACACACACACACACACACACACACACACACACACACACACACACACACACACACACACACACACACACACACGCATCAGCCTCCTGCCTCTTACCAGCCAGCCTTACATAATCACTCTGTGTCTGTACTGGTGCTCTTTTTTAAATAAAGGAGGAATTACAGATTTGATGCAAACAGGCTGTCTTGAGTTCACATGTGAACTGTGATGATTTGATGACATTCATAACACAGTTCTGATTAAGTGAATGATAGTTACAATTTCTATGTTACTTGTTTTTAATGTCTGTGCACATACTCGTTATGCCAGTCCCCAGCATAATCTGTTGTTAAAAGGTTATCTGATTTGACCCCGGAGAGTTTCATATGCCTTTCCTTTCAAGGTTAGGATGTGATGACGTTAACCGCTTTAAAAGCGTTCAATAAAAGCCTGATTTTGTTTGAGGACAGTTGATGTTCCAGGTGAGGATCTGTTTTACTGTTCCTCTGGGTCGTATACAAGCTGATAGACTATCAGTGTTTGGTGTCATAAAACTATAAAGGTGTGGCAGTATCTATGTTGACACAGGTACAGACTACACTGAGTCACTCTGACACATTAACAGACCCCCACCCTACAGGTCAAACATTAGCTGTTGTGTCCTTGCTGAATGAGACTGCGATGACTTGGTTTCTTTCATATCTATATTGCTATATGACGTCAAAATATGCGCCTCCTTTTGTGCTGCGGTTTCACTTTGAATCATTGACGGTATGTTGCCGCCATGCGTCATATAAGCTTCCCTGTAAACCACAATGTACAAATCGTTCAGTTCAATGTGCACACTCAGCACATCTTCCAACACAAAGAGAGAAGTAGAGAGAATGTGTACTTTTCTTCTTGTAGGGCATAAGGTATCGAGCACCAAGGAGTGTACATATGAATCAGAGCTTTGAGATTTGGCTTGAGCTGTGTTCAAGGGAACCTTGTCTAGGTATTTCTGCAAATTTTTCATTTAATCTGAAATGTGCACATCTCCACTTCCGGGTGAGTCAACTGGCCCCAGCAGCACAATGTTCATCAAGCAAATGTTTGTTATATCCTGCTCTGTATATTAGCTACAGAAAACTCATAAGAACACACAGTTATTTCTTAATGGGACAAGGGCTTACCGGTTATAATGCAATAATGGGGCTGCCTAATCCATCATACAATAGCCATTTCCTCTTTATAGTGAGGTTGTTGATGTTGCGAATGGTGATGTTGATAATGTTGCGAATAAGTGGGAGTTGTTGAAATTTGGCAACGCCAACAAGTGCAAGTGAGAACATTTTGAAATGGTGAAGCAATCAGAAGATGACACATGCACTACCCGGGTGTTTCATGCTGATAGTGGTACATTATGTGTGAGATGCTCTGTATCATCACTGTTACTGTGTTTCACTCATGGGAACCACAGCAAACTTTTGATAATACGTAATTCTTAAACATTACACATTTTTCACCTTGTTGTTTTTGCTGGGTTTTACAGATGGATACTATGAAATGCTCAAGCCGTCAACATGACTTGTCATAATAAATTAAATATGGAGTTGACAAATCTGTTCAAATTTTGCTTATCACTTGTTTTCATTGTGGGAGTTTGGACTTTAAAGGAGCAATCTGTGATTGCTAGATATTTTTTTTTGACTTTTAAATTAATTATGTAATGTATACCCATGAATTCTTGAAGAATTTAACTTAGAAATGCCTCATGAGCTTAGCTCAACTGTCATACCCCATCAGAACCCAAAATATAATTGTCAATACAGTTGAAAGTATGGATTATATCCCTCTCGCTCTGCGCAGGTCGAGTAATAATAACAACAAAGTCACGCCAGTGACGTGACAGCGTGGGAGGACGTGCCCCACAGTTCATGTAAAACCATGCACTGTCTCCTATTTCTTCTCGCAAAGTTAGCTTAGCCGATTGCTCTGCGGCTCCTGTTTTTCTGATTGGTCTTCCCAGGTACCGGTTGGGTAATCTAAAGCTATTGTGTATACTGTCAGTCTGTAACCAACAGCCTGTGACCTGTGGTTCGGAGTGTGAAATTCGCCCTCCAAGGCTGTGACAGCTCTCTCCTACCTATCCCTTTTATATCGGAGGATATCGGGCTTCCTTGTCTTGTGCAGATTTGAATAAAATCAAATGTTATTTGTCACATGCGCCGAATACAGCAGGTGTAGTAAACCTTACAGTGAAATACTTACTTACAAGCCCTTAACCAACAATGCAGTTTTAAGAAAATAGAGTTAAGAAAATTTTGACTAAATAAACGAAAGTAAAAAAAACTAAAAAACCGAATAACACAGAACAACAACAATGAGGCTATATACAGGTGGTAAGGTACCGAGTCAACGTGCTGGGGTACAGGTTAGTCGAGGTAATTTGTACATGTAGGTAAGGGTAAAGTGACTATGCCTTTGTTAATAAACAGCGAGTAAGCAGCAGTGTAAATACAAAGGGGGGTTGATAGTCCAGGTGACTATTTGATTAATTGTTTGATTATTTATGGCTTGGGGTTAGAAGCTGTTAAGGAGCCTTTTGGACCTAGACTTGACATTCCGGTACTGCTTTCTGTGTGGTAGAAGAGAGAACAGTCTATGACTTGGGTGACTGGAGTCTTTGTCAATTTTTTGGGCCTTCGTCTGACACCGCCTAGTATGTAGGTCCAGGATTAGTCCACCAGGTAGTGTGTGTGTTGGCCACCATACTCTGGTGCTAACAATGTCAAGATATCCTCCACTGCCATGCTCGTTATCGAGGCCACCGGGCACTAGTCATCCTTTGACCATTTAAAACTCGAACAGGTCACTTTCCCTAGATAACAGTGTCTCAGCAGGCACGCCGTCTAGGAAGATTGTTAGCCTAGCCAGCTATACCATGTGAGATTCGGACTGTCTCACCCAGGCATCCCTCTCCCCTGGTATTACTAGAACGCTACAAGCTAGCTAGCTTACCAACACAACCTAGCTGCCACTATGTGTCGTCAGCTTGGCTTACCAAACGATGGCCATTCGTGGGCGTTTCGCATAAATACTCATACATTGGAGGGCCAGTAGGAGGCACTCTTTCCTCTGGTCTAAAACAAATATTTAAAAAAAATGAAGGCCTGATTCACTCAGTCTCCTCTGAACAGTTGATGTTGAGATGAATCTGTTACTTGAACTCTGTGAAGAATTTATTTGGGCTGCAATCTGAGGTGCAGTTAATTCTAATGAACTCTGCAGCAGAGGTAACTCTGGGTCTTCCTTTCCTGTGGCGGTTCTCATGAGTGCTAGTTTTATCATAGCCCTTGATGGTTTTTGCGACTGCAGTAATGATGGACTGTTGTTTCTCTTTGCTCATTTGAGCTGTTCTTGCCATAATATGGACTTGGTCTTTTACCAAATAAGGCTATCTTCTGAATACTACCCCTATCTTGTAACAACACAACTGATTGGCTCAAACGCATTAAGAAGGAAAGAAATTCCACAAATTAACTTTAAAAAAAGGCACACCTGTTAATTGAAATGCATTCCAGGTGACTACCTCATGAAGCTGGTTGAGAGAATGCCAAGCGTGTGCAAAGCTGTCATCAAGGCAAAGGGTGGCTACTTTGAAGAATCTCAAATTTAAAATATATTTTGATTTGTTTAACACTTTTTTAGTTACTACATTATTCCATGTGTTATTTCATAGTTTTGATGTCTTCACTAGTACTCTACAATGTAGAAAATAGTCAAAATAAAGAAAAAACGCTTGAATGAGTAGGTGTGTCCAAACTTCTGACTGGTACTGTATGTGTTATGGCTTTTCAACTTCTGCCATATCATGGATTCAGAGCTATCTATCTAATAGGACTCGAAGGGTTTTCTTTAATGGAAGCTTCCCCAATGTCAAACATGTAAAGTGTGGTGGTTCCACAGGGTAGCTCTCTAGGCCCTCTACTCTTTTCTATTTTTACCAATGACCACTGGCACTAAACAAAGCTTGTGTGTCCATGTATGCTGATGATTCAACCATATACGCATCTGCAACCACAGCTAATGAAGTCACTGAAACACTTAACAAAGAGTGGTCCTGAACATCTCTAAAACTACGAGCATTGTATTTGGCACAAATAATTCTCAAAGTTCTAAACATCAGCTGAATCTGGTAATGAATGGTGTGGCTGTTGAGCAAGTTGAGGAGACTAAATTACTTGGTGTTAACTTGGATTGTAAACTGTCATGGTCGAAACATATAGATTCAATGGTTCTAAAGATGGGGAGAGGTCTGTCCGTAATAAAGAGATGCTCTGCTTTTTTGACACCACATTCTTAAAAGCAAGTCCTGCAGGCTCTAATTTTGTCTTATTTTGATTGTCCAGTCGTGTGGTCAAGTACTGCAAGGAAAGACCTAATTAAGATGCAGCTGGCCCAGAACAGAGTGGCACATCTTGCTCTTCATTGTAATCAGAGGGCTGATATAAATACTATACATGCCAGTCTCTCTTGGCTAAGAGTTGAAGAGAGACTGACTGCATCACTTCTTATTTTTATACGAAACATTCATTTGTTGAACATCCCAAGTTGTTTGCATAGTCAACTTACACACAGCTCTGACACACACACTTACCCTACCAGACATGCCACCAGGGGTCTTTTTACAGTCCCCAAATCCAAAACAAATTCAAGAAAGCGTACAGTATTACATAGAGCCATTATTGCATGGAACTCCGTTCCATCTCATATTGCTCAAATAAACAGCAAACTGGATTTTTAAAAAAACAGATAAAGCAACACCTCACGGCACAACGCCTCTCCCCTATTTGACCTAGATAGGTTGTGTGTATGTATTGGTATTGATATGTAGGCTACGTGTGCCTTTTATTTATTTACTTTTTTATTGACGTAGTTCTGTCCTTGAGCTGTTCTTGTCTATTAAGGTTCTGTATTATGTCATGTTTCATGTTTTGTGTGGACAACAGGAAGAGGTCTGTACGAAAGGGTGAAAACAAAACGGGTGAAAAACATGGCCCACCTTGCCTGGCGAGGGTTCAGTCTCCTCGCTGCCCGGATGTACTCCAGATTGCGGTGGTCAGTCCAGATGAGAAAAGGGTGTTTAGCCCCCTCAAGCCAATATCTACACTCCTTCAGAGCATTGATGACAGTCAACAGCTGCCAGTCCCCCAAGTCATAGTTTCGCTCTGCCGGGCTGATCGTCCTCGATAAGAAGGCACAGGGGCAGAGCTTCGGTGGCGTACCCGAGCACTGAGAGAGCACGGCTCCTATCCCAGCCTTGGACGTGTCCACCTCCACTGTGAACGCCAAAGAGGGATCCGGATGGGCCAGCCCGGGAGCCGATGTAGATAGAGCCCTCAGGTGACCAAAAGCCCTGTCCGCCTCAGCCGACCACTGCAAACGCACCAGTCCCCCCTTCAGCAGTGAGGTAATGGGAGCCGCTACCTGATTACTGATTACGCACGGCTGAAATGCGGTCACTCTCCATATCCACCCCCAAGGTGGAAATGCGGTACCCTAGGAAGGAGGCGGACTGTTTGAAGAACAGTCATTTCTCAGCCTTGACGTACAGGTCATGCTCCAATAGTCGACCAAGCACCCTGCGCACCAGTGACACATGCGCGTGTAGCAGAGTATCAGAATGTCATCAACCCCACTACACCCTGCCCGTGCAGGTCCCTGAAAATCTCGTCTACAAAAGGCTTGGAAGACTGATGGAGCATTCATCAACCCGTACGGCATGACTCATAATGCCCTGAGGTGGTACTGAACGCCGTCTTCCACTCATCTCCCTCCCGGATACGCACCAGGTTGTAAGCACTCCTGAGATCTAGTTTGGTGAAGAAGCGCCCCCTGTGCATTGACTCAATCGCAGTGTCGATAAGAGGTAGCGGGTAACTGTACCTCACCGTGATCTGATTTAGACCTCTATAGTCAATACACGGGTGCAGACCTCCCTCCTTCTTCTTCACAAAAAATAAACTCGGGCAGGCGGGTGAAGTGGAGGACTGAATGTACCCCTGACGCAGGGATTTGGAGACATATGTTTCCATAGCCGCAGTCTCCGCCTGTGACAGGGGATACATGTGACTCCTGGGAAGTGCGACGTCTACCAGGAGATTTATCTCACAATCTCCCCGTCGATGGGGTGGTAATTGAGTCGCCTTCTTTTTGGAGAAGGCGAGAGCCAAATTGGCATATTCGGGGGGAATGAGACCTGGTCTGGACTACCCAACGTAGTAGCACCAATGGAAACCCCTAAACACCTCCCTGAGCACTCTCGCGACCACCCAGTGAGAGCCCTCTGTTGCCATGAAATGGTGGGGTCATGACGAGCTAACCAGGGAAGGCCTAGTACCACAGGAATTGCAGGAGAGTCAATGAGGAAGAGACTGATTCTCTCCTCGTGACCCCCCTTCCTTCCTGAGGGAGCCGAGTAAACGGTACCCAGGTTTATGTCCAGCTGTAGCAGGAAACCCTGGCACCGTGCCGCCGTCCCATCATACTCCCTGGGAAGGGCATCCCACTGGGACCGGATACAGGATGGACGAGTAGTGGTAACCCCTGTTGTGCTGGTGGAGGAGCTGGATGGACTCTCTGTCTCTCCCAGCGGTCCATGGTCTGAACGACGCGGTCCATCGCGACGCCGAGATGTTGTAGAATCGCCGCATGTTCTCTGACGCGCTCCTCGACTCCTTTAATCGGGGTACCTGCTCCTGCTGACTCCAGGGTCGGGTGTGGAATTCTGTTAGGTATGAGTAACTGGCTGTAAGGGAGTCAGGCGCAGGAGAGCAGAAGTTGGGTAGCCAAAGGAGCCTTTTATTTCTGCGAACAAAAACACAAACTGGCGCAAACCAGTCTAGCGTGCACATACACGAAACAACAAACAATTCCACACGCAGACATGGGGGGGGAACAGAGGGTTATATACACGTCTAATACTGAGGGAATTGAAACCAGGTGTGTAGGAAAACAAATGGAAAAATGAAAGGTGGATCGGCGATAGCTAGATAGCCGGTGACGTCTACCGCCACCCGAACAAGGAGAGGAACCGACTTCGGCGGAAGTCGTGACACTGCAACCGTTGAGGAAGAGAACCTATCTGACTACAAGTGTCCTTGCTGTCTGTCAAGGCAGGAAGTAGTGACGAACAATGTTTCACTAACAGGCTGAAGAGCAGTGTGACAATACAGGACTGTATGTGGAGAGTGGTGCCCCAGCTGGAGGAATGAGCACATCAACCTGCTAGAATTTCAGACAGTTTACCTAGCCCTGAAACACTTTCTGCCTGTTCTCAAACAAACACGTCCTGATACAATCAGACAATAAATTGAAAGTGTTCTACATCAACCATCAAGGGGGAATGAGGTCTTTACGGTTCCTACAGGTGGCCGAATTACTTCTGACATGGGCCCTACCACATCTGGCCTCCCTAAGAGCCATTCATCACCCAGGCAAGGGGAATGAGGTAGCAGATTTCTTGATATGGCAGAGGTTTGGAACAGCACATGTGGACCTGTTTGCCTCAGAGCAAACATCCCACTGCTCCCTCTGGTTCTCTCTGGCAGAGACAAACAGCCCCCTGGGCATGGATGCCTTAGCCCACACATGGCCAGGGGGCCTACTATATGCTTACCTCCCAACCGCCCTTATCTTAGCAACGCTGCACAGTGTCGCTCAGGCTCAGAACAGGCTGCTGCTTGTAGCCCCCAGATGGCCAGCGAGACCCTGGTTTCCAACCCTCCTCAGTCTTCTGGAGGGAGAACCATGACAGCTCCCTCACAGATAGGACCTGCTCTCACAGTTGGACGGCAGGATATGGCATCCGAGTCCAGACCAACTACGGCTATGGGTGTGGCCTCTGAAGAGCCAGACCCTTTACCGGTCGGATGCGATGCGATCATGCTATTATTGAGACGTTACTGAACGCCAGACCCCATCAACCAGGATGATGTATGCGGATCACTGGAAAGTGTTTACTGAATGGTGCTTTACCAGGGCAGAAGACCCTTTGTCTTTCTCTATGCCTGTCATACTGAGCTTCCTTCAGTCACTATTAGACAGGTGTATGCCTCAGCCATATCGGCAAACCATTTCCACATCGATTGTAAAGCGTCAGAGGCCTACTACCTCATCTGCCAATTCTTACAAGGTGTCCAGCGGCTGCATCCCCCCAGGGCCGCCCGCACGACATCCTGGGATCTGCCACTAGTGTTGGCGGCTTATACGAGCATACGGAAGAGCCGGACATAAAATGGGTGTCTTTGAAAACAGCTTTCCTCTTAGCTCTTTCGTCAGCGAAATGTGTAAGTGATCTCCACACACTGTCTATGAGTCCTGTCTGCCTACAGGACTCATAGAGACAGACGACCTAGGTGTGACATTATGACCCATTCCAGCTTTTTTGCCTAAGGTTTTATCACCCCTTCACATCAACCAAGCCATCAAGCTGGCAACCTACTGCCCCCTCTTTTCCAGAGTGCTGTGGAGTGAGAAAATCTCCTCAGTCCGTTCCCTCAAATGCTATGGGTTGTGGATGACATCGCTCAGGCCTACAAGGGTGTAGGTCTGCCTGTTCCAGAAGGTGTGATGTCCCTCTACCTGAAGTGTCGCCACATCCCGTTAATATATTTACCCAGATCATTAAGCTCTTTTCATCATCTGAAAAGCACGTCTGCTGTCGTATCCTCATCATGAGTCCATGATTCAGCTTGCCTGAATTTTACCACTCCTGTGTGGTTAATGTAGAAACAAACATTCCACAGTGTCAAGGGTCATTACAGATGCCTTGAATTAGAGAAAAGCAAGTTGGTGAAATGTTGGAGTTAACATGTTATGGAATAAACCTGTACCCTCTCTGAGCCCCCTGAATACATTGTGTTTGAGAGCCTGCAGTGTGATTGGAGTGTTGATGCAGACTCCGCCTCCAGCCTTAGGGTGGAGGGCTCACTTACTGGAAGTGGAAGTGGGTGGAATACTTCCCACTTCCAGGCACAGACCTACCTTGACACAGAGAAGCCTTTGCACTACTGTTTTGTCTTGGCCTCTACTGTCAAAGACAGATGGCAGCCTGCCACTTTAAACAAACAGCCAAGCCTAATTTGCTCTGATCAGATATGGGGCGATAAACTTCCCACAAGTTAGCACTGGCGGAGGCGTCAGTGTGGGGGCAGCATGCATAGTCTGCCCAAGGTTCCAAATACCTAAGAAATTTAGGGCCTCTCTCCTTTCACTTTGACTAAAGCATAGATTCAATCAGATCAAGTGCTAACCGCCGACAGACGAAATCTGCATAGCTGATGTTTTTCCACTGTGGGAGGTGTAACTGCGTTGGAGCTGTCAAATAGTTGAGCAGCTGCTCTTGATCATTGCCACGAAGCCACATCGGTCTCAGTCGAGTTAGAAGTATAAAACAAGAAAATGTAGGCTATCTATGCAATATGGCCCGGGGGGGTGTGGTATATGGCCAATGTACCATGGCTAAGGGCTGTTCCTAAGCACGACGCAACACGGAGTGCCTGGACACTCCCCTTTGCTGTGGTATACTGGCCATATGTCACAACTACCGAGGTGCCTTATTGCTATTATAAACTGTTTACCAACGTAATTAGAGCAGAAAAAATAGCTGTTTTGTCATACCCGTGGAAAACGGTCTGATATACCATGGCTGTCACCCAATCAGCATCAGGCCTCAAACCACCAATCAGCATTCAGGCCTCAAAACACCCAGTTTATAAATAGAAATAATGACACTCAAATAAAAAAATAATTAAACTTAATAATGAGCATTTATATCAGCCTAATAGAGGTGAAGATTACATCTCACATTCCAGTGTTCAAACTTATAAAAAAGGCTGCATGCGATTTCTCTTTTACGCGACTCCATATAGCCAATGGGAGTGTCTGCTTTAAGTGTAATGCCAGGAGCAGCTTGTGGATTTGACAGCTCTAATGCGGTTCCACCACCGCCACCCCAGAACCAACCCCTCGCCTCTGTCTCCTTCCCTCTATCTACCACCTCCCTCTCCTCTGTCCACCGTCCCTCTACGACCTCCCACTCTCCTCTGTCACCTTCCCTCTACCACCTCCCATTCTCCTCTGTCCACTTCCCTCTACCACCTCCCACTCTCCTCTGTCCCCTTCCCTCTACCACCTCCCACTCTCCTCTGTCCACTTCCCTCTACCACCTCCCACTCTCCTCTGTCCCCTTCCCTCTACCACCTCCCCACTCTCCTCTGTCCCCTTCCCTCTACCACCTCCCACTCTCCTCTGTCCCCTTCCCTCTACCACCTCCCACTCTCCTCTGTCCCCTTCCCTCTACCATCTCCCACACTCCTCTGTCCCCTTCCCTCTACAGCCTCCCTCTCCTCTGTCCCCTTCCCTCTACCATCTCCCACTCTCCTCTGTCCCCATCCCTCTACCACCTCCCACTCTCCTCTGTCCCCTTCCCTCTACCACCTCCCACTCTCCTCTGTCCCCATATCTCTACCACTTCCCTCTCCTCTGTCCCCTTCCCTCTGTCTACCACCTCTCCACTCCCTCCTCTGTCCTTTACCACCTCCTCTCCTCTGTCCCCTTTCCTCTGTCCCACCTCCCTCTTCTCTGTCCCTTTCCCTCCATCTCCCTTGCTCCTCTGTCCCCTTCCCTCGACCACCTCCCACTCTCCTCTGTCCCCTTCCCTCCACCTCCCTCTCCTCTGTCCCCATCCCTCTACCACCCCCACTCTCCTCTGTCCCCTTCCCTCTGTCTACCACCTCCCACTCTTCTCTGTCCCCTTCCCTCCACCTCCCCTCTCCTCTGTCCCCATCCCTCTACCACCTCCCACTCTCCTCTGTCCCCTTCCCTCTGTCATCCACCTCCCACTCTCCTCTGTCCCCTTCCCTCTGTCTACCACCTCCCACTCTCCTCTGTCCCCTTCCCTCTGTCTCCACCTCCCACTCTCCTCTGTCCCCTCCCTCTACCACCTCCCACTCTCCTCTGTCCCTTCCCTCTACCACCTCCACCTCCTCTGTCCCTTCCCTCTGTCTACCCCTTCTCCTCTGTCCCCTTCTCTACCACCTCCACTCTCCTCTGTCCCCCCCTTCCCTCTACCACCTACCTCCCACTCTCCTCTGTCCCCTTCCCTCTTCCCACCTCCCCTCTCCTCTGTCCCCTTCCCTCTACCCTCTCCCTCTCCTCTGTCCTCCCTCTACTCTCACACTCCTCTGTCCCCTTCCCTCTACAGCCTCCCACTCTGTCCCTTCCCTCTACCATCTCTCCCCACTCTCCTCTGTCCCCATCCCCTACCACCTCCTCCTCTGTCCCCTTCCCTCTACCACCTCCACTCTCCTCTGTCCCCTTCCCTCTACCACCTCCCCTCTCCTCTGTCCCCTTCCCTCTACCACCTCCCACTCTCCTCTGTCCCCTTCCTCTCTACCACCTCCACTCTCCTCTGTCCTTCCCTCTACCATCTCCTCTCTCCTCTGTCCCCTTCCCTCTTCTCCACCTCCCCTCTTCCTCTGTCCCCTTCCCTCTACCACCTCCACTCTCCTCTGTCCCCTTCCCTCTACCACCTCCCACTCTCCTCTGTCCCCTTCCCTCTACCACCTCCCCTCTCCTCTGTCCCCTTCCCTCCTCCACCTCCCACTCTCCTCTGTCCCCTTCCCTCTACCACCTCCCCTCTCCTCTCCCCCTTCCCTCCCCATCCCCACCTCCACTCTCCTCTGTCCCCTTCCTCTGTCTACCACCTCCACTCTCCTCTGTCCCCTTCCCTCTGTCTACCACCTCCCACTCTCCTCTGTCCCCTTCCCTCTGTCTACCACCTCCCACTCTCCTCTGTCCCCTTCCCTCTACCACCTCCCACTCTCCTCTGTCCCCTTCCCTCTACCACCTCCCACTCTCTCTCTGTCCCCTTCCCTCTACCACCTCCCACTCTCCTCTGTCCCCATATCTCTACCACCTCCACTCTCCTCTGTCCCTTGTGACCATCTCCACTCTCCTCTGTCCCCTTCCCTCTACCACCTCCCACTCTCCTCTGTCCCTTCCCTTTACCACCTCCCACTCTCCTCTGTCCCCATCCCTCTACCACCTCCCTCTCCTCTGTCCCTTTCCTCTGTCTACCACCTCCCACTCTTCTCTGTCCCCTTCCCACCATCTCACTCTCTCTCTGTCCCCTTCCCTCTGTCTACCACCTCCACTCTCCTCTGTCCCCTTCCCTCTATCTACCACCTCCCACTCTCCTCTGTCCCTTCCCTCTGTCTACCACCTCCCACTCTCCTCTGTCCCCTTACCTCTGTCTACCACCTCCACTCTCCTCTGTCCCCTTCCCTCTGTCTACCACCTCCCTCTCCTCTGTCCCCTTCCCTCCTCTACCACCTCCCTCTCCTCTGTCCCCTTCCCTCCTACTACCTCCACTCTCCTCTGTCACCTTCCCTCTACCACCTCCCTCTCCTCTGTCCCCTTCCCTCTACCACCTCCCACTCTCCTCTGTCCCCTTCCCTCTACCACCTCCCACTCTCCTCTGTCCCCTTCCCTCTACCACCTCCCATCTCCTCTGTCCCCTTCCTTCGACCATCTCCCACTCTCCTCTGTCCCCTTCCCTCTACCACCTCCCACTCTCCTCTGTCCCCTTCCCTTTACCACCTCCCACTCTCCTCTGTCCCCATCCCTCTACCACCTCCCTCTCCTCTGTCCCCTTTCCTCTGTCTACCACCTTCCCACTCTTCTCTGTCCCCTTCCCTCGACCACCTCCCACTCTCCTCTGTCCCCTTCCCTCCACCTCCCACTCTCCTCTGTCCCCATCCCTCTACCACCTCCCTCTCCTCTGTCCCCTTCCCTCTGTCTACCACCTCCCACTCTCCTCTATCCCCTTCCTCTCCACCTCCCACTCTCCTCTGTCCCCTTCCCTCTGTCTACCACCTCCCACTCTCCTCTGTCCCCTTCCCTCTACCACCTCCCTCTCTCCTCTGTCCCCATCCCTCTACCATCTCCCACTCTCCTCTGTCCCCATCCCTCCACCTCCATCTCCTCTGTCCCCCCTCCCAATCTCCTCTGTCCCCTTCCCTCTACCACCTCCCACTCTCCTCTGTCCCCTCCCTCTACCACCTCCCTCTCCTCTGTCCCCTCCCTCTACCACCTCCCTCTCCTCTGTCCCTTTCCCTCTCCACCTCCCTCTCCTCTGTCCCCTTCCCTCCACCTCCCACTCTCCTCTGTCTCCTTCCCTCCACCTCCCACTCTCCTCTGTCCCCATCCCCTCTACCACCTCCCTCTCCTCTGTCCCTTCCCTCTGTCTACCACCTCCCTCTCCTCTGTCCCTTCCCTGTCTACCACCTCCCACTCTCCTCTGTCCCTTCCCTCTACCACATCCCTCTCCCCTCTGTCCTTCCCTCTACCACCTCCTCTCCTCTGTCCCCATTCCCTTCCTCTCCCTCTCCTCTGTCCCCTCCCTCTGTCTACCACCTTCTCCTCTACCCCTTCCCTCTCCACCTCTGTCCTGTCCCTTCCCTCTACCACCTCCTCTCCTCTGTCCCCTTCCCTCTACCACCTCCCTCTCCTCTGTCCCTTCCCTATGTACCACCTCCCCTCTCCTCTGTCCCTTCCATCTGTCTACCACCTCCCACTCTCTCTGTCCCCATCCCTCTACCACCTCCCTCCCCCTGTCCCCTTCCCTCTGTCTACCACCTCCCACTCTCCTCTGTCCCCTTACCTCTGTCTACCACCTCCCCTCTCCTCTTTCCCCTTCCCTTTACCACCTCCCACTCTCCTCTGTCCCCATCCCCTACCACCTCCCTCTCCTCTTTCCCCTTCCCTCTGTCTACCACCTCCCACTCTTCTCTGTCCCTTTCCTCCATCTCCCTTGCTCCTCTGCCCCCTTCCTTCGACCACCTCCACTCTCCTCTGTCCCCTTCCCTCCACCCCCACTCTCCTCTGTACCCATCCCTCTACCACCTCCCTCTCCTCTGTCCCTTCCCTCTGTCTACCACCTCCCACTCTCCTCTGTCCCCTTCCCTCCGTCTACCACCTCCCACTCTCCTCTGTCCCCTTCCCTCTACCACCTCCCTCTCTCCTCTGTCCCCATCCCTCTACCATCTCCCACTCTCCTCTGTCCCCATCCCTCTACCACCTCCCTCTCCTCTGTCCCCTTCCCTCTACCACCTCCCACTCTCCTCTGTTCCCTTCCCTCTACCACCTCCCACTCTCCTCTGTCCCCAACCCTCTACCACCTCCCTCACCTCTGTCCCCTTTCCTCTGTCTACCACCTCCCTCTCCTCTGTCCACCTTCCCTCCTACTACCTCCCACTCTCCTCTGTCACCTTCCTCTACCACCTCCACTCTCCTCTGTCCCCTTCCCTCTACCACCTCCCACTCTCCTCTGTCCCCTTCCCTCTACCACCTCCCACTCTCCTCTGTCCCCATATCTCTACCACCTCCACTCTCCTCTGTCCCCTTCCCTCTACCATCTCCCCTCCCCTCTGTCCCCTTCCCTCTACCACCTCCCACTCTCCTCTGTCCCCTTCCCTCTACCACCTCCCACTCTCCTCTGTCCCCATCCCTCTACCACCTACCTCTCCTCTGTCCCCTTCCCTCTACCACCTCCCACTCTCCTCTGTCCCCTTCCCTCTACCATCTCCCTCTCTCCTCTGTCCCTTCCCTCTACCATCTCCTCTCTCCTCTGTCCCTTCCTCTGTCTACAACCTCCACTCCTCTGCCCCCATCCCTCTACCACCTCCCTCTCCTCTGTCCCCTTCCCTCTACCACCTCCCACTCTCCTCTGTCCCCATCCCTCTACCACCTCCCTCTCCTCTGTCCCCTTCCCTCTGTCTGCCACCTCGCACTCGCCTCTGTCTCCTTCCCTCTATCTACCACCTCCTCTCCTCTGTCCCCATATCTCTACCACCTCCCACTCTCCTCTGTCCCCTTCCCTCTACCATCTCCCAATCTACTCTGTCCCCTTCCCTCTACCACCTCCCACTCTCCTCTGTCCCCATCCTCTACCACCTCCTTCCCCTGTCCCCTTCCCTCTGTCTACCACCTCCCACTCTCCTCTGTCCCCTTACCTCTGTCTACCACCTCCCACTCTCCTCTTTCCCCTTCCCTTTACCACCTCCCACTCTCCTCTGTCCCCATCCCTCTACCACCTCCCTCTCCTCTGTCCCCTTTCCTCTGTCTACCACCTCCCACTCTTCTCTGTCCCTTTCCCTCCATCTCCCTTGCTCCTCTGTCCCCTTCCTTCGACCACCTCCCACTCTCCTCTGTCTCCTTCCCTCCACCCCCCACTCTCCTCTGTACCCATCCCTCTACCACCTCCCTCTCCTCTGTCCCCTTCCCTCTGTCTACCACCTCCCACTCTCCTCTGTCCCTTTCCCTCTGTCTACCACCTCCCACTCTCCTCTGTCCCCTTCCCTCTACCACCTCCCTCTCCTCTGTCCCCTTCCCTCTACCACCTCCCACTCTCCTCTGTCCCCATCCCTCACCGCCTCCCTCTCCTCTGTCCCCTTCCTCTGTCTACCACCTCCCACTCTCCTCTGTCCCCTTCCTCTACCACCTCCCACTCTCCTCTGTCCCCTTCCCTCTACCACCTCCTCTCCTCTGTCCCCTTCCCTCTACCACCTCCCTCTCCTCTGTCCCCTTCCCTATGTCTACCACCTCCCACTCTCCTCTGTCCCCTTCCATCTGTCTACCACCTCCCACTCTCCTCTGTCCCCATCCCTCTACCACCTCCCTCCCCCTGTCCCCTTCCCTCTGTCTACCACCTCCCACTCTCCTCTGTCCCCTTACCTCTGTCTACCACCTCCCACTCCTCTTTCCTTCCCTTTTCTCCCTCTTCTTTCCCCTTCCTTTACCACCTCCACTCTCCTCTGTCCCCATCCCTCTACCACCTCCCTCTCCTCTTTCCCCTTCCCTCTGTCTACCACCTCCACTCTTCTCTGTCCTTTCCCTCCATCTCCTTGCTCCTCTGTCCCCTTCCTTCGACCACCTCCCACTCTCCTCTGTCCCCTTCCCTCCACCCCCCCCACTCTCCTCTGTACCCATCCCTCTACCACCTCCTCTCCTCTGTCCCCTTCCCTCTGTCTACCACCTCCCACTCTCCTCTGTCCCCTTCCCTCCGTCTACCACCTCCCACTCTCCTCTGTCCCCTTCCCTCTACCACCTCCCTCTCTCCTCTGTCCCCATCCCTCTACCATCTCCCACTCTCCTCTGTCCCCCTCCCTCTACCACCTCCCTCTCCTCTGTCCCCTTCCCTCTACCACCTCCCACTCTCCTCTGTCTCCTTCCCTCTACCACCTCCCACTCTCCTCTGTCCCCATCCCTCTACCACCTCCCTCTCCTCTGTCCCCTTTCCTCTGTCTACCACCTCCCTCTCCTCTGTCCACCTTCCCTCCTACTACCTCCCACTCTCCTCTGTCACCTTCCCTCTACCACCTCCCACTCTCCTCTGTCCCCTTCCCTCTACCACCTCCCACTCTCCTCTGTCCCCTTCCCTCTACCACCTCCCCACTCTCCTCTGTCCCCATATCTCTACCACCTCCCACTCTCCTCCTCTGTCCCCTTCCCTCTACCATCTCCTCCCCTCTGTCCCCTTCCCTCTACCACCTCCCACTCTCCTCTGTCCCTTCCCTCTACCACCTCCCACTCTCCTCTGTCCCCATCCCTCTACCACCAACCTCTCCTCTGTCCCCTTCCCTCTACCACCTCCCCACTCTCCTCTGTCCCTTCCCTCTGTCTACCACCTCACTCTCCTCTTCCCCCTTCCTTTACCACCTCCCACTCTCCTCTGTCCCCATCCCTCTACCACCTCCCTCTCCTCTTCCCCTTCCCTCTGTCTACCACCTCCCACTCTTCTCTGTCCCTTTCCTCCATCCCTGCCCTTCCTTCGACCACCTCCCACTCTCCTCTGTCCCCTTCCCTCCACCTCCCACTCTCCTCTGTACCCATCCCTCTACCACCTCCTCTCCTCTGTCCCCTTCCCTCTGTCTACCACCTCTCCCTCTGTCCTTCCCTCTATCTACCACCTCACTCTCCTCTGTCCACCTTCCTCTACCACCTCCCTCTCTCCTCTGTCCCATCCTCTACCACCTCCCCACTCTCCTCTGTCCCCATCCCTCTACCACCTCCTCTCCTCTGTCCCCTTCCCTCTACCACCTCCCTCTCCTCTGTCCTTCCCTCTACCACCTCCACTCTCCTCTGTTCCTTCCCTCTACCTCTCCTCTCCTCTGTCCCCTTCCCTCTGTCTACCACCTCCTCTCCTCTGTCCCCTTCCCTCCCCTACCACCTCCCACTCTCCTCTGTCACCTTCCCTCTACCACCTCCCACTCTCCTCTGTCCCCATCCCTCTACCACCTCCCACTCTCCTCTGTCCCTTCCCTCTACCACCTCCCCTCTCCTCTGTCCCCTTCCCTCTACCACCTCCCACTCTCCTCTGTTCCCTTCCCTCTACCATCTCCTCCTCTGTCCCCTCCCTCTACCACCTCCCTCTCCTCTGTCCCCTTCCTCTACCACCTCCCTCTCCTCTGTCCCCCTTCTACCACCTACCACCTGTCCCTCCCTCTGTCCACCTCCCACTCTCCTCTGTCCCCTTCCTCTACCATCTCCCTCTCCTCTGTCCCCTTCCCTCTACCATCTCCCTCTCTCCTCTGTCCCCTCCCTCTACCAACCTCCACTCTCCTCTGTCCCCTTCCCTGTCTACCACCTCCCTCTCCTCTGTCCCCTTCCCTCTACCACCTCCACTCTCCTCTGTCCCCTTCCTCTACCACCTCCCCTCTCCCCTGTCCCTCTGTCTACCACCCCCCTCTCCTCTGTCTCCTTCCCTATCTACCACCTCCTCTCCTCTGTCCCCATATCTCTACCACCTCCACTCTCCTCTGTCCCTTCCCTCTACCATCTCCCAATCCCTCTGTCCCCTTCCCTCTACCACCTCCCCTCTCCTCTGTCCCCATCCCTCTACCATCTCCCTTCCCTGTCCCCTTCCCTCTGTCTACCACCTCCTCTCCTCTGTCCCCTTACCTCTGTCTCCACCTCCCACTCTCCTCTTTCCTTCCCTTTACCACCTCCCACTCTCCTCTGTCCCCATCCCTCTACCACCTCCCTCCCTCTGTCCCCTTTCCTCTGTCTACCACCTCCACTCTTCTCTGTCCCTTTCCTCCATCTCCCTCTCCTCTGTCCCCTTCCTCGACCACCTCCACTCTCCTCTGTCTCCTTCCCTCCACCCCACTCTCTCTGTACCCATCCCTCTACCACCTCCACTCTCCTCTGTCCTTCCTCTGTCTACCACCTCCCCTCTCCTCTGTCCCTTTCCTCTGTCTACCACCTCCACTCTCCTCTGTCCCCTTCCCTCTACCACCTCCCACTCTCCTCTGTCCCTTCCTCTACCACCTCCCACTCTCCTCTGTCCCCATCCCTCTACCGCCTCCTCTCCTCTGTCCCTTCCCTCTGTCTACCACCTCCCACTCTCCTCTGTCCCTTCCCTCTACCACCTCCCACTCTCCTCTGTCCCTTCCCTCTACCACCTCCCTCTCTCCTCTGTCCCCTTCCCTCTACCACCTCCCCTCTCCTCTGTCCCCTTCCCTATGTCTACCACCTCCTCTCCTCTGTCCCCTTCCATCTGTCTACCACCTCCACTCTCCTCTGTCCCCATCCCTCTATCCACCTCCCTCTCCTCTGTCCCCTTTCCTCTGTCTACCCTCCCACTCTCCTCTGTCCCTTCCCTCTGTCTACCACCTCCACTCTCCTCTTTCCCCTTCCTCTTCTACCACCTCCCCTCTCCTCTGTCCCCTTCCCTCTACCACCTCCCTCTCCTCTGTCCCCTTCCTCTGTCTACCACCTCCCTCTCACTCTGTCCCTTCCCTCTCCATCTCCCTTCTCCTCTGTCCCCTTCCCTCTACCACCTCCCACTCTCCTCTGTCCTTCCTCTCCACCCCCCACTCTCCTCTGTACCCATCCTCTACCACCCCCCTCTCCTCTTCCTTCCTCTCTACCACCTCCCCACTGTCCTCTGTCCCCTTCCCTCTACCACCTCCTCTCCTCTGTCCCTTCCCTCTTCCCTCTCCTCTGTCCCCTTCCCTCTACCACCTCCTCTCCTCTGTCCCCTTCCTCTGTCTACCACCTCCCACTCTCCTCTGTCCCTTCCCTTCTACCACCTCTCCCTCTCCTCTCTTGGTCCCTTCCCTCTACCACCTCCCTCTCTCCTCTGTCCCCTTCCCTCTGTCTACCACCTCCCCTCTCCTCTGTCCCCCCATCCCTCTACCACCTCCTCTCCTCTGTCCCCTTCCTCCCTACTACCTCCCACTCTCCTCTGTCCCCTTCCCTCTACCACCTCCCTCTCCTCTGTCCCTTCCTCTCTACCACCTCCCACTCTCCTCTGTCTCCCTTCCCTCTATCTACCACCTCCACTCTCCTCTGTCCCCTTCCCCTACTACCTCCCACTCTCCTCTGTCCCTTCCCTCTACCACCTCCCTCTCCTCTGTCCCCTTCTCTACCACCTCCCCTCTCCTCTGTCCCCTTCCCTCTACCATCTCCCAATCCTCCTCTGTCCCCTTCCCTCTACCACCTCCCCTCTCCTCTGTCCCCATCCCTCTACCACCTCCCTCTCCTCTGTCCCCTTCCCTCTGTCTACCACCTCCCACTCTCCTCTGTCCCCTTCCCTCCATCTACCACCTCCCACTCTCCTCTGTCCCCTTCCCTCTACCACCTCCCTCTCTCCTCTGTCCCCATCCCTCTACCATCTCCACTCTCCTCTGTCCCATCCTCTACCACCTCCCTCTCCTCTGTCCCCTTCCCTCTACCACCTCACTCTCCTCTGTTCCCTTCCCTCTACCACCTCCCTCTCCTCTGTCCCCATCCCTCTACCACCTCCCTCTCCTCTGTCCCCTTCCCTCTGTCTACCACCTCCCACTCTCCTCTGTCCCCTTCCCTCTATCTACCACCTCCCTCTCCTCTGTCCACCTCCACTCTCCTCTGTTCCTTCCCCTCTACCACCTCCCTCTCCTCTGTCCTTCCTCTACCACCTCCACTCTCCTCTGTCCCCTTCCCTCTACCACCTCCCACTCTCCTCTGTCCCCATATCTCTACCACCTCCCACTCTCCTCTGTCCCCTTCCCTCTACCATCTCCCACTCTCCTCTGTCCCCTTCCCTCTACCACCTCCCCTCTCCTCTGTCCCCTTCCCTCTACCACCTCCCACTCTCCTCTGTCCCCATCCCTCTACCACCTCCCCTCTCCTCTGTCCCCTTCCCTCTACCACCTCCCACTCTCCTCTGTCCCCTTCCCTCTGTCTACCACCTCCCACTCTCCTCTGTCCCCTTCCCTTTACCACCTCCTCTCCTCTGTCCCCATCCCTCTACCATCTCCCTCTCTCCTCTGTCCCCTTCCCTCTGTCTACCACCTCCCACTCTCCTCTGTCCCCATCCCTCTACCACCTCCCTCTCCTCTGTCCCCTTCCTCTACCACCTCCCTCTCCTCTGTCCCCATCCCCTCCACCTCCTCTCCTCTGTCCCCTTCCCACTGTCTACCACCTCCCACTCTCCTCTGTCCCCTTCCTCTATCTACCACCTCCCTCTCCTCTGTCCACCTTCCCTCCTACTACCTCCCACTCTCCTCTGTCCTTCCCTCTACCACCTCCCACTCTCCTCTGTCCCCATATCTCTACCACCTCCCACTCTCCTCTGTCCCCTTCCCTCTACCATCTCCCACTCTACTCTGTCCCCTTCCCTCTACCACCTCCCACTCTCCTCTGTCCCTTCCCTCTACCACCTCCCACTCTCCTCTGTCCCCATCCTCTACCACCTCCCTCTCCTCTGTCCCCTTCCCTGTCTACCACCTCCCACTCTCCTCTGTCCCTTCCCTCTGTCTACCACCTCCCACTCTCCTCTGTCCCCTTCCCTTTACCACCTCCCACTCTCCTCTGTCCCCATCCTCCCATCTCCTCCTCTGTCCCCTTCCCTCTACCACCTCCTCTCCTCTGTCCCCTTCCCTGTCTACCACCTCCCTCTCCTCTGTCCCCATCCCTCTACCACCTCCCTCTCCTCTGTCCCCTTCCCTCTGTCTACCACCTCCCTCTCCTCTGTCCCTTCCCTCTGTCTACCACCTCCACTCTCCTCTGTCCCCTTCTATCTACCACCTCCCTCTCCTCTGTCCCCTTCCCTCTACCACCTCCCCCTCCCTCTCCTCTGTCCCCTTCCTCTGTCTACCACCTCCCTCTTCTCTGTCCCCTTTCCTCTCCATCTCCCTTCTCATCTGTCCCCTTCCCTCTACCACCTCCACTCTCCTCTGTCCCTTCCCTCCACCTCCCTCTCCTCTGTCCCCATCCCTCTACCACCTCCTCTCCTCTGTCCCCTTCCCTCTGTCTACCACCTCCCTCTCCTCTGTCCCCTTCCCTCTGTCTACCACCTCCCCTCTCCTCTGTCCTTCCTTTACCACCTCCACTCTCCTCTGTCCCCATCCCTCTACCATCTCCCTCTCTCCTCTGTCCCCTTCCCTCTGTCCACCTCCCACTCTCCTCTGCCCCCATCCCTCTACCACCTCCTCTCCTCTGTCCCTTCCCTCTACCACCTCCCACTCTCCTCTGTCCCCATCCCTCTACCACCTCCTCTCCTCTGTCCCCTTCCCTCTGTCTACCACCTCACTCTCCTCTGTCTCCTTCCTCTATCTACCACCTCCCTCTCCTCTGTCCACCTTCCCTCCTACACCTCCCACTCTCCTCTGTCCCCTTCCCTCTACCACCTCCCACTCTCCTCTGTCCCCTCTGTCTACCACTTCCCACTCTCCTCTGTCCCTTCCCTCTCCATCTCCCAATCACTCTGTCCTTCCTGACCACCTCCCACTCTCCTCTGTCCCCATCCCCTCCACCTCCCTCTCCTCTGTCCCCTTCCCTCTGTCTACCACCTCCACTCTCCTCTGTCCCCTTCCCTCCATCTACCACCTCCCACTCTCCTCTGTCCCCTTCCCTCTACCACCTCCCTCTCTCCTCTGTCCCCATCCCTCTACCATCTCCCACTCTCCTCTGTCCCAATCCTCTACCACCTCCCTCTCCTCTGTCCCCTTCCCTCTACCACCTCCCACTCTCCTCTGTTCCTTCCCTCTACCACCTCCCACTCTCCTCTGTCCCCATCCCTCTACCACCTCCCTCTCCTCTGTCCCCTTCCCTCTGTCTACCACCTCCCTCTCCTCTGTCCCCTTCCTCTATCTACCACCTCCCTCTCCCCTCTGTCCACCTCCCACTCTCCTCTGTCACCTTCCCTCTACCACCTCCCTCTCCTCTGTCCCCTTCCCTCTACCACCTCCCACTCTCCTCTGTCCCCTTCCCTCTACCACCTCCCACTCTCCTCTGTCCCCATATCTCTACCACCTCCACTCTCCTCTGTCCCCTTCCCTCTACCATCTCAATCTCCTCTGTCCCCTTCCCTCTACCACCTCCACTCTCCCTCTGTCCCCTTCCCTCTACCACCTCCTCTCCTCTGTCCCCATCCCTCCCTTCCCTGTGTCCCCTTCCCTCTACCACCTCCCACTCTCCTCTGTCCCCTTCCCTCTGTCTACCACCTCCCTCTCCTCTGTCCTTCCCTTTACCACCTCCACTCTCCTCTGTCCCCATCCCTCTACCATCTCCTCTCTCCTCTGTCCCCTTCCCTCTGTCCACCTCCCTCTCCTCTGTCCCCTTCCCTCTACCACCTCCCTCTCCTCTGTCCTTCCCTCTACCACCTCCACTCTCCTCTGTCCCCATCCCTCTACCACCTCCCTCTCCTCTGTCCCCTTCCCTCTGTCTACCACCTCACTCTCCTCTGTCCTTCCCTCTATCTACCACCTCCTCTCCTCTGTCCACCTCCCCTCTCTCTGTCACCTTCCCTCTACCACCTCCCACTCTCCTCTGTCCCTTCCTCTACCACCTCCCACTCTCCTCTGTCCCTTCCCTCTACCACCTCCACTCTCCTCTGTCCCCATATCTCTACCACCTCCACTCTCCTCTGTCCCCTTCCCTCTACCATCTCTCTCCTCTGTCCCCTTCCCTCTACCACCTCCCACTCTCCTCTGTCCCCTTCCCTCTACCACCTCCCACTCTCCTCTGTCCCCATCCCTCTACCACCTACCTCTCCTGTGTCCCCTTCCCTCTACCACCTCCCACTCTCCTCTGTCCCCTTCCCTCTGTCTACCACCTCCCACTCTCCTCTGTCCCTTCCTTTACCACCTCCCCTCTCCTCTGTCCCCATCCCTCACCATCTCCCTCTCTCCTCTGTCCCCTTCCCTCTGTCTACAACCTCCCTCTCCTCTGTCCCCATCCTCTACCACCTCCCTCTCCTCTGTCCTTCCCTCTACCACCTCCCACTCTCCTCTGTCCCCATCCTCTACCACCTCCCTCTCCTCTGTCCCTTCCACTGTCTACCACCTCGCACTCGCCTCTGTCTCCTTCCTCTATCTACCACCTCCCTCTCCTCTGTCCACCTTCCTCCTACTACCTCCCACTCTCCTCTGTTCCCTTCCCTCTACCACCTCCCACTCTCCTCTGTCCCCATATCTCTACCACCTCCACTCTCCTCTGTCCCCTTCCCTCTACCATCTCCACTCTACTCTGTCCCTTCCCTCTACCACCTCCCACTCTCCTCTGTCCCTTTCCTCTACCACCTCCTCTCCTCTGTCCCCATCCCTCTACCGCCTCCCTCTCCTCTGTCCCCTTCCCTCTGTCTACCACCTCCCACTCTCCTCTGTCCCTTCCCTCTGTCTACCACCTCCCACTCTCCTCTGTCCCCTTCCCTTTACCACCTCCCACTCTCCTCTGTCCCCATCCCTCTACCATCTCCCACTCTCCTCTGTCCCCTTCCCTCTACCACCTCCCACTCTCCTCTGTCCCCTTCCATCTGTCTACCACCTCCCACTCTCCTCTGTCCCCATCCCTCTACCACCTCCCTCTCCTCTGTCCCCTTCCCTCTGTCTACCACCTCCCACTCTCCTCTGTCCCCTTCCCTCTGTCTACCACCTCCCACTCTCCTCTGTCCCCTTCCCTTTACCACCTCCACTCTCCTCTGTCCCCATCCCTCTACCACCTCCTCTCCTCTGTCCCCTTCCCTCTGTCTACCACCTCCCACTCTTCTCTGTCCTTTCCCTCCATCTCCCTTGCTCATCTGTCCCCTTTCCTCGACCACCTCCCACTCTCCTCTGTCCCCTTCCCTCCACCTCCCACTCTCCTCTGTCCCCATCCCTCTACCACCTCCCTCTCCTCTGTCCCCTTCCCTCTGTCTACCACCTCCCACTCTCCTCTGTCCCCTTCCCTCTGTCTACCACCTCCCACTCTCCTCTGTCCCCATGCCTCTACCACCTCCCTCTCCTCTGTCCCCTTCCCTCTGTCTACAACCTCCCACTCTCCTCTGTCCCCTTCCCTCCATCTCCCTTGGTCCTCTGTCCTTCCCTCTACCACCTCCCACTCTCCTCTATCCCTTTCCCTCCATCTCCCTTGCTCCTTGTCCCCTTCCCTCGACCGCGTCCCACTCTCCTCTGTCCCCTTCCCTCCATCTCCCTTGCTCCTCTGTCCCTTCCCTCTACGACCTCCCACTCTCCTCTATACCTTTCCCTCCATCTGCCTTGCTCCTCTGTCCCCTTCCCTCTACCATCTTCCACTCTCCTCTGTCCCTTCCCTCTACCATCTTCCACTCTCCTCTGTCCCCTTCCCTCTACCATCTTCCACTCTCCTCTGTCCCCTTCCCCCTACTACCACCAATCAAATGTATTTATAAAGCCCTTTTTACATCAGCTGATATCACAAAGTGCTATACAGAAACCCAGCCTAAAACCCCAAACACCAAGCAATGCAGATGTAGAAGTACGGTGGCTAGGAAAAACTCCAGAGAAAGGCAGGAACCTAGGAAGAAACCTAAAGAGGAACCAGGCTCTGAGGGGCGGTCAGTCCTCTTCTGGCTGTGCCGGGTTGAGATTATAACAGTACATGGCCAAGATGTTCAAACGTTCATAGATGACCAGCATGGTCAAATAATAATAATAATCACAGTGGTTGTAGTGGGTGCAACAGGTCAGCACCTCAGGAGTAAATGTCAATTGGCTTTTCATAGCCGAGCATTCAGAGTTAGAGACAGCAGGTGCAGTAGAGAGAGAGAGTCAAAAACAGCAGGCCCGGGACAATGTAGCTCGTCTGGTGAACAGGTCAGGGTTCCATAGCTGCAGGCAGAACAGTTGAAACTGGAGCAGCAGCACGACCAGGTGGAATGGGGACAGCAAGGTGTCATCAGGCCAGGAAGTCCTAGAGGGGAGAGAGTTCCTCCGGGAGGGGAGGGAGAAAATTAGAGGGATCATACTTAAATTCACACAGGACACTGGATAAGACAGGATAAATAATCCAGATATAACAGACTGACCCTAGCCCCCCGACACATAAACTATTGCAGAATAAATACTGGAGGCTGAGACAGTAGGGGGCGGGAGATACTGTGGCCCTGTCCAATGATACTGCCGGACAGGGCCAACCAGGCAGGATATAACCCCACCCACTTTGCCAATGCACAGCCCCCACACCACTAGAGGGATATCTTCAAATCACCAACTTACTACCCTGAGACAAAGCTGAGTATAGCCCACGAAGATCTCCCCCACGGCAAGAATCCGAGGGGGGTGCTAGCCAGTACTCGCGCTGTAGCATTCTGTATGTTTTGCAGTTGACCAATGGCTTTCTTGGGTAGGCCAGACAGGAGCGCATTAGGCAAGCCTGATAGTAATAAAAGCATGGATGAGTCTCTCTGTATCAGCCTGAGAGAGAAACGGCCACACCTTGGCAATGTTGCTCTGGTGGTATAAAGCTATTTTGGTCACATTCCTAGTGTGTGATGCCAAATTGAGTTCATAATCTAAAATAACACCCAGGTTTTTTACCTGGTGTTTTATCTTTATTGCCCGTGAATTAATATGTGCGGCCAGATTCTCTCCCTGTGCTTTGGCTCCAACAAGTACCTCGGTCTTGTCTTATTTAGCTGGAGGAAGTTATGTGCAGTCCAAGTGTTTAAATCACTAATACAGTCTAAGAATTTATCAGTGGAGCTGAAATCCTCTGGTGACACAAATGTAAAGTTGTGTATCGTCTGCGTAGCAGTGGAAATGAATGGTGTGCTTTCTGATAACGCTGCCACGGGGTAACATGCTGTATATAAACTGGACAGAACCGGACCCAAAATCGAACCTTGTGGAACGCAACATGTGATATGTATTTATCATTCAGTTTGAAGTGTGCTGTGTGCTGCCATATCAACTCCTTTACAGTGCCTTCATTGTAAGAGTGACATGAGGCTGACCGTGACAGCTACAATGACTACCCGTCATTCTCTAATGACCACATAAATCTGTAATGACACATGAAACTGACAGCATGGTATGTTTGCCAGGCACTGTGTAAACGTGCCATCACCTAATGCTCTACTATCATACTATTCAACTAATGAGAGAGATATGATGATGAGTATGGTGACTGATGAGTCTATGAAAGGTACAGTATGTTTCCCAGGGTAAGCCTAAAGCCAATTTCCTCTTGTTTGTAGGCCATGCTTCGCCTGTGTAATAAAACCATGTTGCAATGATTCGCTTGAGCATTTTAATGAACCTCTAAATGAACACTGGGGATGGTTACCATAGAAGCCAGACATCACAGCCCAGTCTGATGATAGGGAGAGGTTTTTGGTTTCTGACAACCTGACTACTCATAGTGTTTTGGTTAGAGCTACTGTGTAGGCTACAAATGTAGTGTCACAATAATTTTAAGCACAGACAAAAAGGAGCACCAAAATAATATGTAGATAAAATGTTACATTCATATGGAAATTGCAGGGGTTGATGCACTTTGCTGCTATGAAACTATATTTTTGGTAATCTATTTGTGTAACTAAAGTGAATGTGTGATAAAATAATTTTTCCTTACAATGTGTAATATACACTGTAGGTGTGAGGACACCGTCTATTAACCAACAAATATAAAAGTGCATCAGGAATTCTATTGGTTCAATCTGAAGTTCTAAGGACACCATGATAAAGGAGTAAAAGCTACCAGAGAGCCATTGGACTAAGGAAACCCTTGCATAAGCTAGCTATTATGTGTCATTGTCTGGAACTAATGGAGGAAATCTGTAACTCTAAACAGGAAAAATACCAGAGCAATGCAAGGTTTACTTCTACAGCCAACTTAAACTTGAATAGACACGAAGAGACATTTTAAGATCCAAGAAAATTATACATTTTGTAAATATTAGGGTATATGTTTCTTGTCAAGTTTTTAAGAAACCACTTTCAAGCAACTAATTTTTCTGAGCACTAAATTGGACATTTTCATATTTCCTTCAATGCTGATACGTGGTAAGGATGGCCTAAAGGATGGCACTTCTGTTGAAGTCCACATAAATAATACATCCTTTTTCATTTTTGTAAATGTCTGCATCAGAAGAGGCTGGTGGGAGGAGCTATAGGAGGACAGGATCATTGTAATGGATGGAATGGAATAAATGGAACAGTATCAAACGTATGGAAACAACATATTTGACACCGTTCTGTTTATTCCATTCCATCCATTACAACAATCCCATCCTATAGCTCCTCCAACCAGCCTCCAGAGAGCTCCAGTCCAGGGAAAGCACTTGTGTAACAGTACCTCTGACTCAGGCTGCAATGTAGTGCCGTTTTCCCCCATAATGTGTAGCTCTCTGTAAAGACAGTGCTGACTTATGTAATGTTCTTCCAGATGTCCTCAGTTACTGCTTGCATTCCATATTCTAAGATAAAGCACACCTACCCAACCGACATGCCAGCCCACTCCATAACAACGTAAACAACTGAAAGCAGTGGGTTTTGCTTTGTGGAAGTTGTGGTAAACGTAAACTACAATATATGGCACTTCCCCATACCTCTAGTGGCAGTGTGTACATACTAGAGGTCGACCGATTATGATTTTTCAACGCCGATACCGATTATTGGAGGACCTTAAAAGCCGATACCGATTAATCGGCTGATTACAACAATACTGAATGAACACTTCTTTTAACTTAATATAATACATCAATAAAATCAATTTAGCCTCAAGTAAATAATGAAACATGTTCAATTTGGTTTAAATAATGCAAAAACAAAGTGTTGGAGAAGAAAGTAAAAGTGCAATATGTGCTATGTAAGAAAGCTATTGTTTCAGTTCCTTGCTCAGAACATGAGACCATATGAAAGCTGGTGGTTCCTTTTAACACAAGTTTAACACAAAAACACTTCAATATTCCCAGGTAAGAAGTTTTAGGTTGTAGTTATTATAGGAATTATAGGACTATTTCCCTCTATAACATTTGTATTTCATTAACCTTTGACTATTGGATGTTCTTATAGGCACTTTAGTATTGCCGGTGTAACAGTATAGCTTCCGTCCCTCTCCTCGCTCCTCCCTGGGCTCGAACCAGCAAAACAACGACAACAGACACCATCGAAGCAACATTACCCATGCAGAGCAAAGGAAACAACCACTGCAAGGCTCAGAGCGAGTGACGTTTGAAACGCTATTAGCACGCACTAACTAGCTAGCCATTTCACTTCGGTTACACCAGCCTCATCTCGGGAGTTGATAGGCTTGAAGTCATAAACAGCGCAATGCTTGACGCACAATGAAGAGCTGCTGGCAAAACCCACGAAAGTGCTGTTTGAATGAATGTTTACGAGCCTGCTTCTGCCTACCACCACTCAGTCAGATACTTAGATACTTGTATGCTCAGTCAGATTATATGCAACGCAGGACACGCTAGATAATATCTAGTAATATCATCAACCATGTGTAGTTAACTATTGATTATGATTGGTTGTTTTTTATAAGATAAGTTTAATGCTAGCTAGCAACTTACCTTGGCTTACTGCATTCGCGTAACAGGCAGTCTCCTTGTGGAGTGCAACGAGAGAGAGGCAGGTCGTTATTGCGTTGGACTAGTTAACCGTAAGGCTGCAAGATTGGATCCCCCGAGCTGACAAGGTGAAAATCTGTCGTTCTACCCCTGAACAAGGCAGTTAACCCACCGTTCCTAGGCCGTTATTGAAAATAAGAATGTGTTCTTAACTGACTTGCCGAGTTAAATGAAGGTATAAAATCGGCAAATCGGCACCCAAAAATACCGATTTCCGATTGTTATGAAAACTTGAAATCGGCCCTAATTAATCGGCCATTCCGATTAATCGGTCAACCTCTAGTACATACAGGATCTACCTCCATCACTACAGTATTTCATATTTTCTCATCTTATTTCTTGTTTTTTTTTTCCAGTAATACATTGCTACTGTTGGGTTTTGAGTTTGCGAGAAAAGCATTTCACTGTACTTGTGCATGTGACATTAAAGCTTGAAACTTGAAATACCTTTGTCAGATAAAACTGCGAAACTAAGAATTGATGCTATAGCTAGGTATCAAGAGGAAACTGACCGAACAACTCAAAAACTCCCCACCTTATGCTCTCCAAATGGACGTTAGTTGTGAGGCCCGAGATGCATTGACTTTTGTTCGTTACATGTCGGGGAATGCAATTCACAAAGACATATTGTTCAGTCTCACGATTCCTGAGCATGAATCGGCACAGGGGATGTTCAGTGCGCTGCATGGCTATATTGACGATAAACAGATTCCATGGGATCGAATGGTGGGCTTTTGCACAGATGGGGCTCCATCTATCACAGGACGGCAGGCCGGCCTCTGCACTCTAGTTATGAATGTGTCTCCCTCTGCCAGATGAACACATTGTATGAACGCACTGAGCTACTATGGATACCATTTGTTTCCATTTGTTTTGGACACTGCTGTTACTCGCTGTTTATTATCTATGCATAGTCACTTCACCCCTACCTACATGTACAAATTACCTCAACTAACCTGTACCTCTGCACACTGACTCGGGAATGGTACCCCCTGTATATAGCCTCGTTATTGTTAGGCTATTGTGTTACTTTTTATTATTTTATACTTTAGTTTATTTGGTCAATATTTTCATAACTCTCCTTGAACTCCACTGTTGGTTAAGGGCTAATAAGTATGCATTTCACAGTAAGGTTTACACTTGCTGCATTCGACGCATGTGACAAATAAAGTTTGATTTGATTTGATACACCGAGAACAACTGGTAGCAAAAGAGCTGAGCGCAGAACTTTGAGATGTGCAGCAGGTAACTTCAACATGCATCAAGCACACCCATCTCATTAGTGGTTGTGAGATAAAATAAATTATGTCAGATGATGGTGAGTTGAGAATACAATCAGAAATTCTGTTAGAATGTTTTGCAATTGACTGCCATAGCCCCAACGAAAAAAACGGAAACATTGGCTGTTAATTACACAATTTTTTGCTTACATGGTTGGGTCCGCACAAATGTTCAGATATCAAAATGGGGTCGTGAGCCAAAAAAGTTTAGGAAACCCTGACGTATGTGTATATATTTCTCTGTGTTTTTTAGTACCAAAGTGTGCATTGGAGTGGGACAGAGTATTTTTTCTGTCTGTAAATCTTTGAATGTTTGAGGTGGGGAGATTGTCTCTGAGTGTACATGAGTGAACAAGCGCAAGCGGGTGGTGTGTGGCTGGGGATCTGCTCCAACCTCTATTGATTGGAGGCCAGCAGCACATAGCCTTATTCTCATTTAGGGTGTGACGTCCATGGCAGTGCCAGGGGCAGTTTATCAGGAAACGACTTGCAGATGCAACTGGCTAGCTGGGCCTCCCATAACTCTGTTCCTGGGACTGAACAGCCGCCGGGTGCCCTGAAAACAACACAGCACACAGTTTAGTACAGTACACAGCACTGTTTGATCAGAGGGAGTTTTTACTGTGTTTGTGAGCATTTTACTTTGTCTAACTAGCATATTATGTTGTAGCATGTCTGCCATGCCATAACATGTTTTGCATGAGAATTGTAGCTGTGTGTAATGAAGGTGATGAAGTGTCCTACTGTAGTGTACAGTAACGCACCTTTCATTGCATGGTATGCGTGTGTTGTATTATCTGTCTGTCATCTCTCCCTGAGGCAAAAACATAGTCCGTGAGTAAACGTCTGACAATTCCATATGCTCATTGTAGGTAGGCTTACTCATTGTGTCAATGTTTCATAAGAATACGTTATCAAAGATAGTAGAGGGTAATAAAGGGATATTTAAGATTGTGCTATCTGGTGTGTTGTAAAGCCTATTGTCACAGTCCATGAATAATCAGTTGTGCTGCCCATTGATGGTAACAGTCCAGATATGAAAAGGAGTTTCCAGAAAAAGGCTATTACAGTGTTATTGGAGTACGCAGTGGAATCCTCCGGTGGCTGGTTTGAATTTGCCATGTGGTAGAAACAGGCATGCTGGTTCCATTCATCTTTGTAGAGCAATTGAGACATGAGGTAGAAACTCAAAAACACCCCTTTTTAAAAAGCATACTGTCTGAGCATTTGTCAAATGTTAACTAACACTGTTATATAATAACAGCAATCGGGGGAGAAGGGCAAAGGGAGAAGGGACTTGGTCAGGGAGGTGACCAAGAACCCGATAGTCCCTCTGACAAAGCTCCAGAGTTCCTCTATGGAGATTTGAGAACCTTCTAGAAGGACAACCATCTCTGCAGCACTCCACCAATCAGGCCTTTATGGTAGAGTGGCCAGACGGAAGCCACTCCTCAGTAAAAGGCACATGACAGCCAGCTTGGAGTTTGCCAAAAGGCACCTAAAGACTCTCAGACCATGAGAAACAAGATTCTAAGGTCTGATGAAACCAAGATTGAACTCTTTGGCCTGAATACCAAGTGTCACATCACGAGAAGCATGGTGGGGGCAGCATCATTCTGTGGGGATGTTTTTCAGAGGCAGGGACTGGGAGACTAGTCAGGATTTAGGGAAAGATGAACAGAGCAAAGTACAGAGATCCTTCATGAAACCGTGTTCCAAAGCGCTTAGGACCTCAGACTGGGGAAAAGGTTCAACCCTAAGCACACAGCCAAGACAACGCAGGAGTGGCTTCGGGACAAGTCTCTGAATGTCCTTGAGTGGCCTAGCCAGAGCCCGGACTTGAACCCGATCAAACAGCTCTGGAGAGACCTGAAAATAGCTGTGCAGCCACACTCCCCATCCAACCTGACAGAGCTTGAGAGGATCTGCAGAGAATAATGGGATAAACTCCCCAAATACAGGTGTACCAAGCTTGTAGCGTCATACCCAAGAAGACTCGAGGCTGTAATCGCTGCCAAAAGTGCTTCAACTAAGTACTGAATAAATTGTCTGAATACTTATGTAAATGTGATATTTCAGTTACTTATTTTTAACAAATCTGCAAAAATTTCTTAACCAGTTTTTGCTTTGTCATTGTGGGGTATGGTGTGTAGATTGAGGAGGGGAAAAAACTATTTAATCCATTTCAGAAGAAGGCTGTAACATAACAAAATGTAGAAAATTCTCTGAATACTTTCCCGAATGCACTGTATATCTATAGGTTACTTACTTGAGGACATACTCAGAGCTGCAGGCATCAGCCAATTTCAATTGACAGTTCACTATCTGAACATGAGCAGGAATCACATTACAGAGGGTGAAGCAGCAGTTGCTTCAGTAATAATTGCTTGTAGATGACAGACCTGTACTCCTTCAAACCATATATGCTACTACTTCCTTCCAGAGTATGTGAGCGGAGCTGGAGCGGAGCTAGGAATGGACCATGTCCGATTTCACTGGAGCTCAGAGAGAGTTTCCTAAATGCTGGAATGTGAGCCTTCTCGCTTGATCCAATTTCGCTCCAGTAGCGCTCCAAGTCACGAGCTCATGGCATGCCCGGCCCAGCATGCAATTGTAGTATACTTGTGTACTGCTATAGGCTCCCGAGGAAGGCCCCTAAGATTCTTTGACCATTTTTAGGGCCTTCCTCTGACACCGCCGGGTATAGAGGTCCTGGATGGCAGGAAGCTTGGCCCCAGTGATGTACTGGGCCGTACGCTGGGCCGTTCCCTCTGTAGCGCCTTGCGGTCAGATGCCGAGCAGTTGCCATACCAGGCGGTGATGCAACCAGTCAGGATGCTCTTGATGGTGCAGCTGTGGACTTTTGAGGATCTGAAGACCAATGCCAAATCTTTTCAGTCTCCTGAGGGGGAATAGGCATTGTTGTGCCCTCTTCACAACTGTCTTGGTGTGTTTGGACTAGAGGTCGACCGATTATGATTTTTCAACGCCAATACGGATACCGATTATTGGAGGACAAAAAAAGCAGATACCAATTAATCGGACGATTTTTTAAAATGTATTTGTAATAATGACAATTACAACAATACTGAATGAACACTTATTTTCACTTAATGTAATACATCAATAAAATCAATTAAGCCTCAAGTAAATAAAGAAACATGTTCAATTTGGTTTAAATATGGCAAAAACAAAGTGTTGGAGAAGAAAGTAAAAGTGCAATATGTGCTTTGTAAGAAAGCTAACGTTTCAGTTCCTTGCTCAGAACATGAGAACATATGAAAGCTGGTGGTTCCTTTTAACATGAGTATTCAATGTTCCCAGGTAAGAAGTTTTAGGTTGTAGTTATTATATGAATTATAGGACTATTTCCTTCTATACCATTTGTATTTCATTAACCTTTGACTATTGGATGTTCTTATAGGCACTTTAGTATTGCCAGTGTAACAGTATAGCTTCTGTCCCTCTCCTCGCTCCTCCCTGGGCTCGAACCAGCAACACAACGACAATTAGCGCGCGCTAACTAGCTAGCCATTTCACTTGGGTTACACAAGCCTCATCTCGGGAGTTGGTAGGCTTGAAGTCATAAACAGCCAAATGCTTGACGCACAAGGAAGAGCTGCTGGCAAAACGCACGAAAGTGCTGTTTGAATGAATGTTTACACGCCTGCTTCTGCCTACCACCGCTCAGTCAGATACTTAGATACTTGTATGCTCAGTCAGATTATATGCAACGCAGAACACGCTAGATAATATCATCAACCATGTGTAGTTAACTAGTGATTATGATTATGATTGTTTTTTTATAAGATAAGTGTAATGCTAGCTAGCAACTTACCTTGGCTTACTGCATTCGCGTAACAGGCAGTCTCCTTGTGGAGTGCAACGAGAGAGAGGCAGGTCGTTATTGCGTTGGACTAGTTCACTGTAAGGCTGCAAGATTGGATCCCCCGAGCTGACAAGGTGGAAATCTGTCGTTCTGCCCCTGAACAAGGCAGTTAACCCACCGTTCCTAGGCCGTCATTGAAAATAAGAATGTGTTCTTAACTGACTTGCTGAGTTAAATAAAGGTATAACATTGTTTTTTTATTTTTATCGGCAAATCGGCGCCCAAAAATTCAGTTATGAATTTAGTTATGAAAACTTGAAATCGGCCCTAAATAATCGGCCATTCCGATTAATCGGTCGACCTCTAGTTTGGACCATGATAGTTTGTTGGTGATGTGGACACCAAGGAACTTGAAGCTCTCGACCTGCTCCACTATAGCCCTGTCATTGTGAATGGGGGCGTTCTTGGCCCTCGTTTTCCTGTAGGCCACGATCACCTTTGTCTTGAGGAAGGGGTTGTTTTCCTGGCACCACATTGTCAGGTCTCTGACCTCCTCCCTATAGGCTGTCTCATAGTTGACGGTAATCAGGCCTACCACCGTTGTCATCATGGAGCAGTGAGGAGCCGTTTTTACCAGAGCGGTTGGAAAGGACATGGAGTGCCCGCTGTGAGCGATGAGCAGGATTTTCTAAACACTCAACTGCACTCACATACTCTGCTTCCTCCACTCATTCCTTAGAAACCATGTTCTGTACACTTCAGTGTTGCCCTTCACTGTAGAACACCATGTTCCACAAAAGATGAGTGTGTATTATATGTTATGTCAGGCACACAATGCAGAGAGAAAGTCATGTGTTCGTCTTAGACTGCAGGATCAACACAATAGCTGCAGCATGTTAGGTTAAGGTTGTGTGTGGGTGCTGCTACTGTAGCAGCACTTGAGTTGAGTCTGTCATATGGAGGTTACTGCTTCCAGTAAACACTATGTTCACTTTTCATTTCCTTAGCAGTATTATCTCACTATCTTTTACCAATATTATTTGTAAGACTATAAGATGTGGGAGAGTTTGTGGAAATGATCAGAAATATAGTATTGTAATTCTTATGGCATGTATTTTGTTAACTCAACATAAAAATCCGAAGAGGTATGATCAGTCAAGCAAATGTATGTTTAGTTACTTTCCTTTAGTTACTGTTCTTAAACACGGAACCCAAATGGCTGCGCACGTGTAGCATCTTTTGCCATCGTGCATAAATTAAATTTGTGCCCCCACACCAAACGATCACAACATGCAGGTTAATATATCAAAACAAACTCTGAACCAATTACATTCATTTGGGGACAGGTCGAAAAGCATTCAACATATATGGCAATTTAGCTAGTTAGCTTGCACTTGCTAGCTAATTTGTCCTATTTAGCTAGCTTGCTGTTGCTAGCTAATTCGTCCTGGGATATAAACATTGAGTTGTTATTTTACCTGAAATGCACAAGGTCCTCTAGTCTGCCAATTAATCCACACATAAAACGGTCAACCGAATCGTTTCTAGTCATCTCTCTTCCATCCAGGCTTTTTCTTCTCTTGACTTTATATTTAGATTGGCAACTTTCATAGATTAGGTGCATTACCGCACTGACCTCGTTAGTCTTTCAGTCAACCACGTGGGTATAACCAATGAGGAGATGGCTCGTGTGTACCTGCTTCTATAAACCAATGAGGAGATGGGGGAGGCAGGAATGCAGCGCGATCTGCGTCAGAAATATTTTAGCCCTTGGCGTCGCAGACGCTTGTTGGCGCACGCAAGCAGTGTGGGTGCAATAATTGAAAAACATGGATTTCTAAATGTATTTTGCAACACTTATTTTGCAACACTCCATTGCAGCCGTTTATATCTCAATACCAAAACATTTCTGGGTTACAATTTAGTACCTTACTGTGATTGTTTTCAATTAAAATTGTAAAAAATAAACCAAAATAGCTTCTTAACAAAAAGCAATTTCTCAAGCAAGAATTTTGCTATGACTATCTACGACTGTCTAATGTCACCAGGAATGCCAAAATTCCATCCCACCAAAACAGGCTGAACTATCAGGCGATCTTTTCAAACAGCTCTTACACTAAAAGGGCATCATTATCATTTCACAGTATTATTCCAACCTCAGTGTGGAAATATATATAAAACACAGGAAAATCACAGTTTTGGCTGCACTGGGCCTTTAAATTGAACTTTGTTCCTGAGTTTGAATATGTATGAGTGGTGTTTTAAGGCTGTTGTTAGTGTGCACAAAATAGAGTAGTCTACAATCAATTTGGAGCTGAATCAACTATGAACAGTATTAGGCAGTGGCATACTGTACAGTGTTCATTCTTGTTTGCATTGACAGACCTGCCTATTGTGTTGCGATCACACCAACTTGTGGTTTGTGTTGCTCAATAGAGGTTATTATACAGATAGAACTCATTGTTCTTATTGCATTGACAGTAAACCCTACTCATATATGTGTAATCACGCACGCAGGCACAGACACACACACTTTATTGTGGAGACAGATGTTGACAGTGAGTCTTTGAGTCATGTAGGTGAATACCCTGGACCACGACAGGGCCCAGTGTAGGCCATGTTGACACAGCTGTCGGAGACTCGCTGGGCTGTGTGTGGAGAGTGTGTTGTGTACAGTTGTGTACAGAGCCGGGACTGGGGAGCTGTCTGGACATATCAGATATGTGAGAGATCTCACTCCACATGCTCTCAAAAGGAAAGAGGCAGCACGTCTCATGTAGCTAGAGCTTCACGTGACTATTTCATATTTCGATTAATGATCATGAGATTATTATGTTCCAGCCATTATTATGAGCCGTTCTCTCCTCGACAGCCTCAACTACTTAGTAAATAGAACGCCGAAAGTGCATAAAGATGTCGGCCCCCATGTACTTACCAAAAAGGCATCGTTTGCTAAGTTCGCCGTATTGTACATTGCTCTCTATACATTATCCAAATTCTCCAAGACGCAGCAATTTGAAAAACCAAAAAAGGAGATTGTGTTGATTTACTGGAACATTGACGATTTACTGGCACATTGAACATGTCGCACACCGTAGTTTAAGATCTCTGTGGGTAGTACTTAAAACAATGATGTCATACCTGAATTCCTCCATCGTTATGCACCTTCCCTTTGGAATGTATCCTTTTACGTGGGTGTTTTTGCCTGGGTCAATCAACACATAGGACTGTGATGATTAAGGAATTTTGGATGACGGTAATTGGCCAGCCAAATGACCACGGTTACCGTTACTAATAACTGTTCAAATTAGTTTTTTTTTTGTGCACATTTTCTCCTCTCCTCCACTCCTGCAGCTATTGAAGCCATATAAATAGTGAGCTGCTGCTGCATTGTGGGGTGCGTTGCTTAGGCAACTGAAGATTCCTTTGCTTGTTTCAGGAATTATTAAGAGTCCATGTTACGGCAGAAACGGACTCAAATTCACAAATATCGTCCCGTCTTCAGTCAACAGTTCCACACGTTTCTTCTTCTATCATTTTAAAACGGTTATGGAGGTTATTTATGATGGTCTTCATCCATAACTGTTGGTTGCACGGTTATACGGTCATTGCGCCAGCCCTAAAACTACACATATTGATCAGTAGCTATAAATGACTGATAATGATATACAAAAGACAACATGATTATAGTGCATAAATATAATAAAGTGCGTCATTCCCCAGCCTTGAACATTGCGAGCTTCACAACGAAAAGTCTAACCTTCCTAAGCTTATCCATGGGCTTACATACAGTAGGTGTTTGATGATTGTTGGGCTCCTGAGCGGTACAGTGGTTTAAGGCACTGCATCTCAGTGCTAGAGGCGTCACTACAGCCACCCTGGTTTGAATCCAGGCTGTATCACAACCGGACGTGATTGGGAGTCCCATATCGTGGCGCGCAATCGACTCAGCATTGTTAGGGTTTGGCCGGTGTAGGCCGTCATTGTAAACTATAATTTGTTCTTAACTGACTTGCCTAGTTAAATAAACGTTAAATACATTTTTAAAATGTAAAAATCCTGCACACATACACTATGAGGCAATTTATTTCATAAGACTATGCACTGGTGAGAAATTCATACCGTACATTGCATGGCATTTTTGAAAATGGCAAAGGTGCTGGAGATGGAAGTAGTATCCGGTAAGATAAAATGTTCAATGGTCTAATGTGCATTGAGACTAGCTGTGGATTGACAATAGATTTAACACAGAGAAACAAAGAAAAAACTCAGTACTTTGGCAATAAAAAAAAAAAACACTTCTTAATTCTTGGTGTGACAGATTTTTATCTTAAGGGCTTAAGAAACTCCCACACATTTTGGTACTCAACTAAGTGTTCTTTAAAAACCATGGATCTTTAATTAGCTACCCCTCCTTATATTAAGCTACCAAAAGGCAATAAAAGAAACATAATACCATATAAAAATAAAGCTTTTATTAAAATGTCAAAGCCATTTTCCATTTAAAAACCACTGAAATGCTGACAAAGTAATTTAAGTAAAGTCATTCTGATGAATAAGTTACACAGGTCTTTGGCATGCCGATGACATGCACATCTTTAGTTACAGCAAACAGCACAACATGTCACGCTGCCAATGATATATTCAGAGCTTAGATGTTGTAGCAAGACCAACATTCTATTCTAAAACAATATACAATAACCCTGTTGCTTCACATGTCAGTTCAAAATGTTCTATTTTTCTTAAGATTTCAACAACAGAATTCTTAAGATGATCTTACTTTTCATTGGGTTATACAATATCAATTAATAGAAGACGACTAAAATGATTAAGAGAACAGCATAAACACACATGGGCTAGAAGGGAATAAGACCGTACCCATGCCAAAATTATGCCATTTTTGTGTGTCTGTCATCTGTACAACAACTTCAAAAAGGCTGCTTTATCTTCTTCAGTAAAACACACAGTGAATATTCATCGTATTTATAACAGGTACAGTAGTACCAATATAATATATACACAGGGACTTTGGTGCAGAATATAAAAACATACAACAAAATGCAACTATAGTTTAGAATAAACCATATACATCCACATGTCGCTTTGGTCACATAAAAATAAATAAACAATCAATTCACAAATTTATCCCTGATAAACCTGCTACAAAAATAAATTCTGATAGCTGCTACACCGTTACATTCAACCTTTAAAGCCATATTCACATGTGAATTGTGTTTAACTCGCCAAACATGACAAAATATTCATATTTATAGAACAATAATTAAATTATTTCCTTTTTGATAGAGGAGAAATGTAATAGCCACAATGACTGGTAATTCCAGTTGCGCTGCAAGCTTGTCAGCAGGACAATGCATTAGTAAAAGCACAACAGTAAAGGCAATCTTAGCTATTCCATAAAATCATGAATACATTCTCCATCAAAACTCCTATTTAAGGCGCTGGATCCGCCACCTCAAAAGCATTCTTGTTTGGTAACCTCAAGATCTTTCACAGTAAGTCTAAATGTCCACTGCTCAGACTCCGTAAACACCATACTTGCTGAGTATAAAGCAAGAATGAAAAAAATCAGCTATGTTACATTGATCACCATTGTCATCTGTGCAATTAACAGCTCTCCACTTTGCAGATGGATACAGAGCTGATCCATTACAACTTGCACAATAACACTTTCACCCAGAGGGAATGCTTGATTTAAATACTGGCACCCCTCTCAACAAAAGCTTGCACAACGATGCACATTGATGGCGCAAGAGCCGAGACATGAGCTGCCTCTCCAAATTAGAGATGCTCACTGTCTGCCCACCAGTGTAGCCACTATCAGTGGACATCAATCAGTGCCACCTGTTCAATGACCAGAATTACTTTCAGATGGCCTGTAACATTAGCAACTTTTGCTAAGTTGGGGTAGTGAAGCCCCACTGGCTACATCTCCAACCCCTTCCCTTTCGATAAAACACCAGTTGGTTCAATCCTCAGTGTCAGGCTGGACCCCTAGCATGATGTGGAGCTCTTCGGCCGAGTAGCCCAGAAGATTCTGCAGGTCACAGACGAAGCGGTAGACGTATCGCTTGCCCGAGGTCTTGTGGATGATGTTCTTGTCGTAGTAGTATCGCAGGCCACGGCTCAGCTTCTCGTAGTTCATCTTGGGCTTGTTCTTCCTGCGGCCCCAGCGTCTAGCCACCTGGGAGAGGAAGGAGAGAATGATAAACACCAATGGAAAACAGAGTCTTACACTACATCTTGATGTCTTCTGATGGCTCTTATGTTGAAGACTTTTTTAGTCCTGTAAACTAGCTGTGTTGCCAATCTCGTCATACTCGTATTTGTAATTGTATTCATATTTATTTAAGCTACTTAGTAAGTACACAAACAAAAACAAACATATGTCCTCAGCAAAGTATAACTAATATAAATAGATTGATAGCTAGAACAACAATCACTAGCAATTCTGATTCACACACAATGTTTGTAAGAAGTGATGTAATGTGCCCTGAGATGAGTGAGAGAGACGGAGCGCCCCGTATGTCTGTCTGGGGAAATAAGTGCAGAGGGAGAACGGCTTTTTCTAATCCAATCATTGCAGCAGGCTCAAACGATACCCTGCTTGTTTCTTACAGATGGAAGAACTAGCCAATAGTTATTTAGAGCATAAAGGGCTTCACACTTTTTGAGGGACAGAGAGATGCGTGCTGGCAGCTGACAATTACTATTTTAATTACAAAAAATACTTGTCATAATCGCATTCCGAAAATTCTCCATATCCGTTGCGATAATCTTTTTATCAGAGTACTCGGTACATCCCTAATGTAAACCCTTGTGGCTATCTCCTCCACAACCTGATATACACATATTGTATGAGGCCAATTGACACTCACCTCATCTGGGTCAGTGAGTTTGAACTCCCAGCCGTCTCCGGTCCAGCTGATGATGGCCTGACAACTCTTATCAGTCAGGAGCTCCAGCAGGAACTGCCACAGCTGGATAGGACCGCTTCCTGTTGAGAGGGGAAAAAAGGCATAGGAGTCAGACGGCGATCAAAAGGCATAGTTTGTGTATACACAACTGTAGTGTACTGTTTTGAACTGGAGTTGAAACTGGGGTTGACAGAGAGATAGATAGTATTTCATACAAGATGAGCTGGGTTTGACTGTTTCAGCGGGTTCATAAACTCACCAGTGAAGCCAGCCAGCACGGCAGCAGGTATGACAGGCTTTCCCAGTTCCACAGGCTCGTTCCTCTCCTGGACGTAGTCCTTGAAGGATAGGCCCTGATTCCCCAGGCTCAGGGTGCTGCTGTTGCACTCGTCCTCAAAGCTGTCGTGGGACGGCACCCTCTGGTTGTCCGCCAGGGAAGACTGGCTACCCCAGGATTGCAGCATGGACTCTGGCCCCTCAAAGCTGTCCATGCTCTCCAATGAACACAAACTCTGGTCCTGGGACGAGACTGTAGATAAACAAAGCACAGAGATGGTTAGTTCAACTGAAACTGAATCAAGTTAAGGAAATATCACTGAATTCAAATATCTGTTGGGAATCGCTTACATGTGTTCCCTTGGAAAATGAACACTAATGAATTAACATTGATTAATAGCTTCTAGACAACAGTGAGTTGGCCTACTCACAGGCTTTGCAGAGTTGCCCTGCGTCTGGGTTGCTCCTGATGTAGCTGACATTGACCGTGCTCAGTTGGGGCTTAGAGAACATGGAGAACTCCTGATCTCGGTTCAGCAGGGTAGTCTTGTCCGCAGTCTCAAACAGTTCTCTCAGCAGACTACCGCTGTTGTCAGGAACCTGCAGGGCACACTGGGTCTCCTCCAGACTGAAGCCTGTAAAGAAGAACATATGCCCACTTAGCTCATCTCATCAGAGACCTCAGAGACCTCTTTGGACAGCTTAAAGGCCCAGTGCGGTCAAAAGCGTGATTTTTCTATGTTTTATATATATTTCCACACTGAGGTTGGAATAGTGATATCACTAGACAGTAAATTAGTTAATAGGCCAATAAGAACGTTTCTAACCTCTCTCTCTTTCCCCTCCCAACTCAGACCACTCCCAGACAGTTTCTTTTAAAACAATTTTAATTAAAACAATCACAGTAAAGTACTTAATTGTTAGCCAGAAATGATTTGATATTGAGATTTTTTTAAATGGCTGAATTGGGCCTTTAAGGCTTCTGTTCAAATGAAGCTGAAGCCAAACTGTTTTGTCTATCTGATGTTTACTTGGATTTGAACCCTCTGGTGCTCAGTATGTTTTTCTACTGGACACTCACCGACAGAGCTCATCCAGTTGGTTACTGAGGGCACAACACTGCTGAGGCTTTTGGATTCTTCTCTCTCTCGACATTCTGGAAGAAAACGGAGGATAAAGTCAGGAACCGTCAGAAATACTGTTATTTGATTTTAGAGTGTATCATTTAGCCAAAGGGTACAGTAATTCTACAGAATAAAGAAACCCTTTCCACCTGAATACAAAAAAAACTGACGACTCCACCTATTCTTTCCCCCATCTTCCTTCCACACAAATACCATCTGACTAAAAAATTCCACTGTTACCTTTCATCATCTGGTCCAGGTGCTCCCACAGGATGTCGCCCACAAAGTCTGGGGCCAGGTCCAGGAAGCTCTCCTTGCCCAGGTCACACAGCTCCTGGCCGTTCATGTCAAACTTAAAGAAGTGGACGTTGGCCAGGCTGAACTCACTGGCTGCCCAGTGGAGCCACTGCATCACGTGCTGCTTGGTCCACTTATGGGGGTCTGTGAAAGAGAGAAAGAAAAAAGATATGGCTTAATATACAGCCATTTTAAATGACTAAAATGTTCATTCACAATTCCATGGAAACGTCACCAAAATCCACCAGTCTTTGACTTGATTTTACTTAGCTAGGCTTACTTTTTAATGATTAAGGGACAGGCAAAATGTTTTACCAAATCTCAATTTTTTATGTAAATGGCATGTTATAGAAGAGTCCAGACACAGTTTTTTTTTAGATTTCACTTGGTTTTGAGAAACTTACCCCACCAGCAATATACTTCATTATTGCTTGTTCTGCAGTATGGATAAACATGAACAAATAAGTCATTTCCGAAACAGGCGATACTTTTCTGTGTGCGAGCATTTATGTATTTTTTGGTTCCCATTGTGGTGACACGAGAAATGAGAAAGCATGTGCATGCTCGCACATGGAAAAGTATCGCCTGAGTCCAATAAAATGGAATATAAAGTTGTGTATAAAGTTCGGAATTACACAATTTCATGTGTATAACATCTAAAGACCTGCATCACTATGCTGAGAGCTTTGCCATTTCTAAAAGGCGATATTTGGGTGTTTTTGGAGCCTTTGTTCATGTTTATCTGTGGCCCCCATATTGCAGAATGAGCAATGAGGAAGTCTATTGCTGGTGGGGAGCTCTCTTTCTCCAAACCAAGTGAAATCGCAAAGAAAGTGTCTGGATACTTCTATAACATGCTATTTACATCAAAAATAGAGATTTGGTTAAAAAAGGTGAACCTGTCCTTTAAAGAAGGGAAGAAAAGAAAAATACTTAAACACTCAACAAGTGGGAAAATGTCATACAAACATGGTGTTAACGAGTAAGAATGAGGAGTTAATCTATTGTGGAAGCTGGAGTGAGTGCAAAGCTTTCGAAATGAGCCCAAAATGACTGACTTCCAAACCAGTTCAAAATTAGCTAGGAAATTAGCAAATTGTCATCCTTGTAAAAACATTTCAATAGAAATGAAGAAAAAGGACAATGAGACTGAGGTGTAGAAAGTGACTCACTGTTGGAGATGCCACAGCAGCGTTGGACCTTGGAGAAGCCACTGAAGCTGTCCTTCAAGGCCTGACTCATCACTGCCTTACTGCACGGGGTCAAAAGTGGAACAGAGCAAGGGCCCATGTCTGGAGAGTTTACAAAAACAAATGTTTGATTACTCTATTAATCAACCTTTCTAGACCTTTCTTATGTAATAACATTGCTTTAACAGTGTGATAATTGTTTAAAGACCCAAATCAGTAAAAAACGCGCATTTCCTTTGTGCCTGCGTATGTGATTACACATATATGAGCAGGGTTTACTGTCAATGCTATAAGAACAATGGCCTTTTAGAAATGGCAAAGCTCTCAGCATAGTGATCTGTATAATAACCTCCATTGCGCAACACAAACCACAAGTTGGTGTGATCTCAACACAATAGGCAGGTCTGTCAATGCAAACAAGAATGAACACTGTACAGTATGCCACATCCTAATACTGTTCATAGTTGATTCAGCTCCAAATTGGTTGTACACTACTCTGTTTTGTGCACACTAACAACAGCCTTAAAAACACTACTCATACATATACAAACTCAGAAATAAAGTTCCATTTAAAGGCCCAGTGCCAAAACTATGATTTCCCTGTGTTTTATATACATTTACACACTATGAGGTTAGAATAATACTGTGCAATTTAGAAAATTATGACGATGCCCTTTTAGTGCAAGAGCTGTTTGATTGCCTAAAATGTCAGTCTGTTTAGGTAGGATGGAGTTTTGGCATGCCTGGTGACATCACCAGGTGTTTAATTAGTTAATAGACCAATAAGAAAGAGGTCCAAACCACTCTGCCAATAAAAGCTAGTTTTCAGTTTCCCCCTCCCCACTCAGACCACTCCCAGCTAAATTCTTGCTTGAGAAATTGCTCTTTGCAAAGAAGCAATTTTTGTTTCATTTTAATTCAAAACAATTACAGTAAGGTACCTAATTGTTACCCAGTAATGATTTAATATTGAGATTGAAAAAAACCCCCAGCTGCATTGGGCCTTCAAAAAAAATCTAAATAGGGTTCAGACAATTTAAGTGGGCTAGCTGCCATGCAACCGGATGAGATTGATTAACAAAGTTTGGGTTATGGATAATTGTTAACCACAAATAAACACTTGTTTTTCTGTTAATCATGAATTAAAACTGTTTGTATGCCAGCAATCACTACATTGTTAACTTTGTCACCTCATGTCTCGCAAATAATCTTCCTAATAGAGTTTGGTCTAACTTTGGCCTGGGGTGATTAGTTGGTATTGGTGTTATGAAAGTGTTTTGGTGTAAAGTAGAGGGCTAGAGTGATGTGGCACTCATTGGTAGGTTGTGGTGGTGGCGTACCATGTGAGACACAGTTGAGGCCAGAGGGCACCTCCTGAAAAGACTGCTCATCATCTGAGGGGAGGAAGTATCCCGAGAACAGAGACATGGGATCTTCAAAAAGGTCAAACGCTGCCTGCCGCTGTGGAGGACAAACACATAAAAAACAACATACTGTAAGTTTAAATTAAAAGACACAAAACATGTATTTTGCCTGATGATTTGAGAAAGCCCCATTCTACTGTATGTCTACATAATTGGATATATTAGGTGAGACAAGCATCGTCCTGAACGGATGACCAACACCTGATCACTCACAGATACTGTGAATCATTTAGGAAATACCTTATTCACTTCTTTAGACGGAGTCACATAAAGTGAGATAAAAGACAAAAGATAACAGAGCAGGCAAAAGTATTGACAGAAACAACTCTGTATGTGGGCACTCCCTTTCAGTAGAGCCAATCTGTCATCATTAGTCAAACACATCAGGCCTTTCTCATTCTCCCAGCTAAGCCTGGCCCTGAACCGCTGGGAGAGGATGACCATACATAGTCTTCCTGTTCCGTAGCAGAACTAGAAACTCCCCTTGATGCAGCTGGCAGCAGTTCAGCTCTGAGGGTTTATAACACAGCGTAGGCTGTTGCTTTTTGAGAGAAAAAAACTCTACCCCCTCCTCCCTCTATCCTTCTCTCTCCCTTTTCACTCTCTCTCGTTCCCCCTCTTCAAATCAGGTTAGACAAACCAGGCTCTTCTTCACAATTCTATTAGGTAAAAACAAGCCCTTTTAAGATGAGCTCTGCTTGAATCTGCACTGTACCCATCTCAGCATTTTACAGATGCTGATGAGACTTCTTATGACGTTATACAACCAAGCCGCACATGAAACCTTAACAAATCATTAGGACATCTATAGTAAAGATGTACGCTAAAGTGCCATTTGTGCACCTGTCTAATACTGTAAGGCACAATGATTTTTTATACAAATAACTCCCCACAAAACATCATCCTTTTTTATCCATAAACTGTTTAATAGGCTGGCACAAACAGGTCCCTCAATGTCTTGAGAGCCTTTTTTCTTGCTAGTTACCAAGGTGACCAATTGAGTTAGTGGCCGTAGAGAAGGTGGAAAGACTGGGAGCCTCTCCTCCATCAGCTTCCCAATTATCTTCACATTTAATATGCCTGGCTTTGTCCTCTTACTTTTCATTTATTATTTTATGGTTAAAGTTATGGGGAGAGGAATAGCAGACTCAAGTGTGCTGCAACACACAGGATTTAAAAATAAATCTCTGCTGATATTTGGAATCCGTGCTTTCTTAACTCCCCAATAGCCTTGAGTGAAGGGTGCTCCAATTCCAGTCCTGGAGAGCTATTGGGTGTGCAGGATTTTGATCCAGCCTTGCAGAATCAGTTGTGATACAGTGGTCCTATATCTACTATACACAATTCCATCTCCAGCACTACGATGTATGTGATTTTCCTACTTATCTACTATATTAGTGGCACAGCCTTGTGAAGTCTCACCTTGAGGCTGGAGCGATAGCCAGTGGACAAGGGGGCCACTTTGTCCATGCTGAGGTCACACATCTTCAGTAATCTTCAGGTAAATTACAGAGAGAAAGTTTATGAGCAACACTAATCACATCAGTAATGACATCACACTGAATGGAAATTTGTATGATACTGTATCTGTCTCTGAGGGTTGTAATACGTTTCTCTACAATGACAATGAATTCACATGCAACCTATAGATCAACTGTTCTCCTAAATAGCAACAACAAAATATGCAATGTATAAATATGAGTATATTACAATGTCTTATTTTATACTGAGCACATAATGGCTTAATAGTGCCTAAATTGTGTTAGTACATTATACAAATAAAGCCTGCACATTGAATTCAATATCCTAATGCATTGGCACACTTTCCAAAGCAACCTGAACACAATTGAATAAATAGGCTATTGATTTGGCTAGTTTGGGGAATTACTGAAACATGTTAAAAATATATGTTTTACATTAGGCCAACAATTACACACACACTATCATTATGACATCACGAATGTCTGAGACAGAAATATTGCATAATTCTCTCATTGGTCACAAGTTTAATCGGTCCCGAAATGACTCAAGGCCCCTCATGGTAGGGGGGGTCCTTCATATTAGATTAGCGGCCACACATTCAATAGTGATTCTATTGACATAGCCATGTTGAATAATTCGTAAAGATATATTTAATATCAGTGATAAATGAATCATTACCCTAATTTAAATAATATGTCGCATAGACCACAAGGCATGGAATGGGATTTACCGTTGGTTATTATTCCACCAGAAACAATTATCGCAAATGTCATGTAGAACAGAAACAAACTATTCAGGAAAGCAGTACAGAGTCAAATGGCACATTGTCTGGGAATAGATCAAAGAACGAGAGAAGAGACACAAATCAGGGACCTACCTGTTGAATTGATCGGCTGTTCTTCAAAACAGCAACAGTGTAACGTTAAATTGTATTCCTTTTCGATATTGAATATTTATCCTATTCAGTGTTGTATGTGCGCAAGCCTATGCTGTATTTGAGTTTTTGTACCTCCCAGATACACTGACCAGTAGAAAATCAAAACAATGCACAGCCTTGTTTCTTCGTGCGTGCTTGACGAGTGTATCTAGGCAATGAGGAAGTGCAGCTTTTTTTTGCTGTTTTCATAGCGCGCTATGTAACTCAGTGGGAGGAGCGTGTAGTAAGCAATGGAAAATGATCATAGTGGAACATATTCAACGCGCTTTACCGGATGTAAACAGTGTTGCAGTTCTGTCAAAATAAAAAAAATATTAACGCTGAAAACGTGCAGAAGCCAAGCAACTCTGACGCACTTATCCAGTAATATTGTCAGGGATGAATGCTGATCGAAAACACACTCAGGTCAGTAATTCATATTAGCCAATTGTGGAATGGCCCTGTCAATCTTATACTTTGAGGTTTCAAAGGCAGTGCCACTTGAGAATAAATAAAAAAGATGAGAAAAGTTTCCTCAAGGATATCAATCAATCAATTAACCAACAGCAATATTTTTGTTCACTGATATGTTTCAGCCTAGATCCAAAACATGGGCCAGAGAAAGATCAGGAAGTTATAGAACAAGAACATTAAGTATGGCCTGATTATTTTGTGTTGGTCTATTTAAAACTTCTTAGGGCTGCAATCCCATTAACAGGATCGATATGACAATAGTCAGTGAAAGTGCAGGGCGCCAAATTCAAAACAACAGAAATCTCATAATTAAAATTCCTCAAACATACATGTATCTTATACCATTTTAAAGGTAATCTTGTTGTTAAACTCACCACAGTGTCCGATTTCAAATAGGCTTTACAGCGAAAGCACCACAAATGATTATGTTAGGTGACCACCAACTCACAGAAAAGCACAGCCATTTTTCCAGCCAAAGAGAGGAGTCACAAAAAGCACAAATAGAGATAAAATTAATCACTAACCTTTGATGATCTTCATCAGATGACACTCATAGGACTTCATGTTACAAAATACATGTATGTTTTGTTTGATAAAGTTCATATTTATATAAAAAAAATCTCTGTATACATTGGCGCGTTACGTTCACTAGTTCCAAAAACATCCGGTGATATTGCAGAGAGCCACATAATTTGACAGAAATACTCATTATAAATGTTGATAAATACAATTGTTAGACATGGATATATACATATACCTCTCCTTAATGCAACCGCTGTGTCAGATTTTTAAAAAAACTTTACGGAAAAAGCAAACCATGCAATAATCTGAGACGGCGCTCAGAAAATAAATAAAATTATCCGCCATGTTGGAGTCAACAGAAATCAGAAATCACATTAGAAATATTCCCTTACCTTTGACGATCTTCATCAGAATGCACTCCCAGGAATCCTAGTTCCACAATAAATGCTTGATTTGTTCAATAATGTCCATTATTTATTTCCAAGTAGCTACTTTTGTTAGCACGTTTAGTACACAAATCCAAACGCTCATGTAGGTCCATCTGAACGTTGGACGAAAACTTCAAATAGTTATATTACAGGTCGAAGAAACTTGTTAAACTAAGTATAGAATCAATCTTTAGGATGTTGTTATCATAAATCTTCAATAAAGTTCCAACCGGAGAATTCCTATGTCTGTAGAGAAGCCATGGAACGCAGGTCGCTATCATGTCAAATGCGCATGACCAGGACCTGGCTCTCTGCCAGACCACTGATTCAAAGAGCTCCCATCCATCTCCACAACACAGTAGAAGCCTCATTCAAGTTTCTAAAGACGGTTGACATCTAGTGGAAGCCCTAGGAAGTGCAACTTTATCCATATCCCACTGTGTATTCAATAGGGGCTGGGTTGAAACTCGACCAACCTCAGATTTCCCACTTCCTGTTTGGATTTCTTCTCAGGTTTTTGCCTGCCATGTGAGTTCTGTTATACGCACAGACATCATTGAAACAGTTTTAGAAACTTCAGAGTGTTTTATATCCAATACTAATAATAATATGCATATATTAGCAACTGGGACTGAGGAACGGGCAGTTTACTTTGGGCACCTTTCATCCAAGCTATTCAATACTGCCCCTTGCAGCCATAAGAAGTTTTAACATCTGTATATCACAGCATTTCCCATCATGTCTGCATGAGTGGATACCCCCATCCCTAAATGATACAGTGTAAATGATATTGACTAATAGGGTGTATCCGTATTGTAAAAAGTGCCCTCCCCACTACTTTCAGTCAAATGTAGTTGAGAACTCTTCCAGAGGTGTGGAATTTGGTAAACCTCGTTGTGATTGGTGGGGCTTTGCTCTTATGTTCTCTATTGCTCCTCTATTGTTCCTCAAGCAAAGGGGAGACCGATGACATCAGAAATTCCCATCAGACCAACTCTTTGAATGCCCTTCACCTTGAAGTTTTTTGATGATAACATGTTTTTTTACCCTTTAGTGTGTGTAATTTACTGTATTTATACTTGGGATATCGCTTTTCAACAATAAACGTTTAAAAATCACTGGAGGAAGTCTTTAAATGAAACCTTTGGGTGAGAAGTTTTAGATTAGTAAAGTTTCAATGTCCAAGCTTGGTTGAGAAGGTTGTGTTTTGATTTGTAACAAATAACCTCAAAATTTGCTGTAATTATTTTGAATCATGTAGTATTTGTACATGCCAGTCTGTTGGACACATGCAGTATCTAGCATGGTTCTACAGGCCATGGACCATTTTCATCAACATAAAGTATATCAGGTGTTTAGTCAGTTCTACCTCTATGTGTGGAATGCTTTGACATATTTCAATCCATTTGGAGGATGGGGTTCATCTTTGGAATTGTACCCAAGTTTCAGGTAGTAGAATAGTAGAGGGCCAGACTTTGGTAGCCTTCATTGAACATAACAGAGGGCTCAAATAAAGTGTTACCATTTGTGTCTTAGTGAGATTGAGGTATTTCTTCTTATTATGAGGTCTGTAAGCCTGCAGTGACCACCTTTAAAAATCACACTTACACAAAAACCAGGAATGAATAAAAGGAAATCATTTCAGAATGCTGGCACATAGCCTTGAAATTAATTGCTGATCTACAAAAGTTGTGGAGCACAGTACTAACCCTTAGAATGTCTACCTTGATATCACATTTACACCATTTAGCAGACACTCTCATCTAGAGCAATTAGGGAAAGGGGATACCAGTTGCACAACTCGAATGTATTTATCCAAAATGTGTCTACCGCATTTAACCCAACCCATCTGACTCAGAAAAATGCATTGGGGCTGCCTTAATCAACATCCACAGTGCAGTTGTTGGGGGTTAACTGCCTTGTTCAAGGGCAGAACGACAGACCTTTCACCTAGTCAGTTTGGGATTCAAACCAGCAACCTTTCGGTTACTGGTCCAATACTCTTAACCACTAGACTACCTGCCACTGCTTATATTATAGACATAAAACCTCACTGAAGGACGCCATGCTCTGTTTCCCCTTTTCTCTTGTATGGAAATCAACCTGTTAATTCATACATACAGTATGATGAAGATGAGGATCCCAATGACTATTGCTTAATTTCAATGGACAGCAGCCCTGTATTGAAACAGCCATGAGAGGTCAGATGACAATGAGAAATTATGTAAAGCACTCATTTTTATGTAACATCGTTCAACCAATGAAAATATTAATCTGCCCTATTGAAAACATTGTTGGGTCGCAGGGCAAGTTGCCCGGGTCTGCAAAACATGATTTAGCTTTTCATTGCACTCATTGCATCTACTGTTGCTAAGCAACTCCCAACTCCTTCTCTGTCTGTTTCAGTGCTAAATGTGAAAAGAGAGGGAGAGAGATGAAAGAGAGAGCGATGAGGGAGATAGAGATAAGGGGGAAAGAGAGATGAAGGAGAGAAAGGTATGGAGGAGAGAGAGAGGAGGGAAATGAGATGGAGAAAGAACTAGGGATGGGTGTGTGCTGACTGCTGACAGGACATAGACCTGCTTTGAAAATAGTTTGTTTAAGGATGTTGATACCTGGCTGCCAATTAATCTACTGCAAATCTGGAGCCTATCACTGATTGATATAAAGAGAAGCATGTGGAAACAGTTATCTTGGAACCGTGAATCAAATTCTCTTGTGAACGCTGGCCTCCGCCCTGGTCAGTTATGGATGTTGGGAAAGACTACAAAAACAGTGGCAATGAAAGGTTTCTCATACTCACGACCAACCATCACGACCCATCACTCATCTTCATTGTTTGGTACACATAATGTCTAACAAGAGGGCAATGTATTTAATGGCACCTACACAGAAGACCTCTCAAACTCCTCCCCATAAGACATTCTATGTGTTTCCCAGATAAGCTTATCCTACAAAATCATGACACGTTCTAACATGACCAACACATCACACCCTGAGTGATGCTACTTTCTTTTCAGTGTTTTTCTTTTCACGGCTTTGTTTTGGCCTCACCATTTTATTTTGCATGACTCATCAAGTTTTCTTCTTTTCTTTTCTTGGAGTATTTGCAAAGCCTGAACGATTGAGCGTCCAAGTTCAACAGAAATAAAAGCTGAGTACAGTGCACACACAGCAGTGAAATGAGCTCAGGCATCTGGATGGACAGATCCCTGCCCCACCGTCAGGCCCCCCTGGAGTGAACCCACCATGAGAAATTCCTCCATAAAATCATCTCACAGAGTCGATCTGCTGCTTCGCTCAGAACACTGCCACTCACCGACAGAGAGTCTCTCAGCAGATGACTGCGCGGCATACCAAAATAGGAGTTTGCATATTTGTATTTTCACTGGAGTCTTTTTTCAGTCCTGAGTGCATGATGGCTTTTCCATAGAGAACGGCACATGTTGAAGCTGATACTCATTGTATAGTAACGTTTCCCCTTTTTTTGAAGTTTTACTGAAGCGTTTCACACTTAAGAGGCAGTCACTGTTACCATATCGACTCCTGGAAGGATTGGTGCCACTGTGTACCATTAAAACCATTGTGTATTACATGTGGTCATGACTTAGCTACTGTATGTTGGAATCAAATGTTCCTCTCCTTACTAAATATCTCCCCTGACGAGCACTAGCCTAGTTCTCTTTAAGATCCACTGGTCCACAGAAACACAGAGACTCACCTGAGCCTAAGGCTCAATCTGTGGAATGAATGTAAGCCTAATGGGCATTGTAAAAGGTAGAGTACCAAATACATTTGAATCTTAACACTAAATCTACCTGGTCATCTGTCCATATAAAACTTTTGTTATGACTGACATCATCAGTCTGTGATAGAATGACCCATTTCTACATCTCCATTCAATTGACAGTTCTGTGAAGGGTACATGCAGCCATTTGTTTTTATTGGCAGGGGTTTATTTGCTTGGCTATACCGCCCTCTGTTGGTCGAAATCAACTAAAAATAGACTGCAAATGTATACCAGAAAAAAATTGAAATGAGCTGAGGTTTTCAGTCCAATTACTCTGCTTAATTTTATGGCTGAAATGTACATACCGGTTCACACATTTATTCATACTTATTTATGCAATAATTTGATTATAATTAGCTAAAATCATAATACTGAACTAGTCTTCAATTACAAAAATACCACATTATAGTTTAGATGGCCTTGTCTAGGGGCTTGTATGATTTGACACATTGGAGTGTACATTAAACATTTACATTAAATGTATCCAGAGATAACAATATATCCATACAGCATAAACAGTTATTTTTAAAAAGGCTATTGACAATGGGCACACAATTCAGCCTCTAACTATACTAATACTGATATCCTAAAACATGATCTGGGCACAACAGTTTATTCAGAGCCAGCCTCCCCCACCCAGTGTTGTGTGTAAAAAAAACAAGAAGCAGAGTGAAAAAATTATGTGACCATTTTTCATGTGTAATTAGGCAGTGAAATGCGATCCCTTTCTGCAGAGAGAGAGAGGCAACCCCGAGCACCGAGCTGGAGTCAATGGCTTCCAGATTTCAATCCCAACCTCCACTGTCTAGACTCAACGTTGCTCTTTTTTCCCTCCCTCCTCCCTCCCTCCCTCCCTCCCTCCCTCCCTCCCTCCCCCTCCCTCCCTCCCTCCCTCCCTCCCTCCCTCCCTGTTGAAAACAGATTCTACACAGAACAGACTCTACACAAAACACCAAGAAGCCGGGAGGTTTGGTTCTCTGCCCCCCACTCCTTCTCTCGTCCTCTCCCTCTCCCTATTTGGGGGGAGAGAGGGATGTGAAACACATTGTGGCAGGCCAGATGTGGCAGTGTTGTCGCTCTCTACTCACACACCACACGTGTCATCTAGGAGCGGCGAGAGTGGCGTGTCTTGGGTGCCATGGCGGGGTCACACAGACCCCCTTTTACACAGGACAGTCTAGCCCAGGTCCCTATCACTCAACACTAACCACTGGACCATTAGGCTCTACAACCTCAAAGTATCTACACATGACATAGCTACTGAAAAATGACAGAAAGTGCAATAATGTCAGCAACATTCATGCTTGGTTTATTTGAACTTTTCCTGATGACAAGACAATGGTTAATATTTCATTGAGCATAGATGTTTAATGTGGGGATGAAGCAGATATGGTGATGAATGACAACAGATTATTTTTCTCATTCAACAGATCATTTGATTGTCTTCATTCAAACCAAAAGAGCTCAGATCAAGGGTCCTGTTGGTTTATCCAATAAGACATTGTACATGGGTTGTCATTGTCAATCAGCACTGTTAGCTCTCTGAGCTAAAGGCTATAAGTTGCAGGCAAGATTACACTACACATCACAGTAGGCTAGCTCTGTGAACTAACTTTTCTACACAGGTACAGAAAAACTATCTCAGACAGCAAAGTGCCATTGAGCCATCTGGGTACTTTTTCAGATAGCCAGTGTTCATTTTGCCATCTGGTAGTTGTCAATTCTGCACCACTGTGCTCTGTGTGCCTCAAGCTATCTAGGGGAGGATTTTAATTCCCTAAATATTTCAATTTTGTTTGTTTAGAGGGAAGAATTCTATGTCTGCATTCTTTGTGTACTGTACATAAGGATTGATGTTTGTTTCCATGATTTGACTAAAGTGGAACGACCTCTGCTTGGCTGTCACAAGAAAGTAAATCCTGGCTCAGTCTGCCAATATTCTGTTTACTGACTTACTGGGACAATAGATACTTGAAGGAAGGGCACATAAGTGTATCGAGCACACCTTACCTGGATGCATTGCAGGTCTGGGGCAAATTGATGTAAAATGCTTTTAAATATGTCAGGTGCACTTGATTTAGCTTTCTCAGCACAATGGAACCAATAGAATAGCCCCAAAAGTATTAATTCCGCCTTGTCTGCCGGTCAAGCTAAAACAAATGCACCACAAGTAATTGAAAGTACTGTATTTAAAAAATGTGCAGTCATGCCCTAATATCAGATTACAATATACACTGAGTGTACAAAACATGCTCTTTCCATGATATTTTGTAGACTGACCAAGTGAATCCAGGTGAAAGCTATGATCCCTTATTGATGTCACCTCTCCACTTCAATAAGTGCAGATGAAGGATTTAAAAATAAGGATTTTTAAGCCTTGAGAAAATTGAGACATGGATTGTGAATGTATGCCATTTAGAGGGTGAATGGGCAAGACAAAATATTTAAGTGCCTTTGAACGAGGTATGGTAGTAGGTGCCAGCCGCACTGTTTTGAGTGTACTAAGAACTGCAATGAGGCTGGGTTTTTCATGCTCAACATATTCCCGCGTGTATCAAGAATGGTCCACCACCCAACGGTGGACATCCAGCCAACTTGACACAACTGTGGGAAGCATTGGAGTCAACATGGGCCAGCATCCCTGTGGAACGCTTTCTATACCTTGTAGAGACCATGCCCTGACAAATGGAGGCTGTTCTGAGGGCAAATGGGGGTGCAACTCAATATTAGCAATATGTTCCTAATGTTTTGTACACTAAGTGTACTACATGATTCAATATTGAACTATCCATCTACTGGTACATTATTGGTGGGTGGATCTTTTCGGAGTAAAAGTGCTCTTTAGATGACCATTAGATTACTCTGGTGTCTCCCATTTTGATAATGCAAATGATTATAGAGCATCTAAGAAAATATAGACAATTGCCATAAGTTGTTTTTGCACAAGCAACAAGTATAGGGATCAGAATGATTCAGGGTGTTCAAACAGAGGTGGGGTGAGGGGAAGAGGGGGAGGACGGGGCCCTTAGTGCCCATTGCATCTCCCCTGACCCAGACCTGGGGGTCCATGTGTGTGCGCGCGTGTGTGTGTGTGTGTGTGTGTTTCTTTCATATTCTACCTTTTTTTCCCTCCTCCTCTTCATTTTCTGGCAGACTGAAGGAATGTCTGGGTGCAGAGGGGATTGAGCCTTCATTCGTGGTGCACCATTCTGAAATGAGAGAGGGAAAAAAGAGGGAAAGAGGGAAAGTTAGAGACTAAACCACAGAAATGTAAACATGTCTGGAGCTAAAATAACTTAGCTTTCATTGAAAACACCCCTCTGTCACAAGCAGACTTCTGTGTGCTAGACCCTGTCCAAAACTGTCACCAAAGGGCAGTTTGTTCTGCAGAATGGTATTGTTTTGCAAATAAAAACACAAAGTATTTTCCCTTTGAAACCTTAAACCTTGAAAACAGAGCGCCGAAGTGGATATTACAAAAATTATTATTATTATAGTGTGTTCTTGCATAATGTAAGATGTGATTATTACCATTATTACCATGTTTTTCAATGTTTGAAAAATCATTATTTGTAGGCCTATCAATAATTGTGGTTATTTCAATGACAAAAGCCATGCATGTCAGTATGCAAAACCAAAATGCATTAAAATGTTTTTTTTAAATTATGTAAGTCCCTGACATTTACATAAATTATTACAAATAATTTTGTGGTCATGTCTTATCATTGGACCTTTGAATATATCTTGCTTATTACTGCTGATTATCATTTCTACCACATCTCTGCTCTAAGAGACACTACTGTTTTAATAAAGGAGACCTCTCACCAGGAACCTGATGCTTGACCTCACATCGTGAGGGGGATTCTTTAAGCCTGGAGAGTTAGCAATTTGACACAATTACTTTATCATTAAAGTCAATTAGCTCTGTCACATGTATTTTACTCCTCAGTTACGACTCTAGCTGCCGACCAACTCTCTCCCTCCCCCATCCATCCATCCATTCTCTCTCTCTCTCTCTGTCTCTTTCTCTCTCTCGCGCTCTCTCTCTTTCTCTCTCGTGCGCAGTTGTGTTTTGTGTGTGACTTGCCTTCATTCTCCAATACTTAGTAGTAGATGCAGTTTGGTCGCATTGAAGAGCAGTTCATTGAAACATCGTGGCAGCTTTAGTTTTTCTCACCGACAACGATTCGACGTTTCACGACCAAACCGTAACAAACCGTAAGTCCAAGCGTTATTATGAAAGCTTTTACAAAGAAAGTTGATGTATTAGGACATGTCGCTTTGCGCCGAAGCTGAGCTGGAAGCTAGCTGTTTAATATCAATGATTAAATTATTATGTTTGCTATCACAAATTTTTTATGAAAAAGTTTTTGTGAACTTAAGGAAGGGATTGCATTGAGTATTCTCAATGATGATGCATGATGCTCTGAAGTGATGGTCCGTGAGTGACAGTTGACAGGTAGGATATTTTGGTCACTCCCCGATGAGAAGGCTACATTTATGGCAGACCTTTTAATCAAACCATTACAAAGCACGGGAAAGAAGGAAAGAAAGTATAGAAATGGGTGATGCAATACTGACAAAAGTTGTTGTGTTGTGGTTATGGTAATTGTGAGCTAATAGTGTATATTTTTTTATCAACAATATGAATGATTGTTCACCACTTACTGTTTTATCCCACATCCGTCCTTTTTGTTGTTTTGCCTTCTTACCTCTGTGTTTACATGTGTAGGCCCTATCTTTTTTACTTCTATTTTGTATAATTTTCTACTATTGTTTTCTGCTGACTTTATAAGTATGCTGTGGCCTACTATACAGAAACTATTGTCATTTTGCTGACACTTTTCTCCAAAGCGACTTAAACCACTGTCACTATTGACATTGATTCAGTATATCACTGCACACTCTTGGCCAGGTCATTATTGTAAAAGACAATGTTCTCAATAATCTACCAGGATAAATTAATAATAATACTTTTCTTTAGTGTTAGTCTGAGACTCTTAAATATTAGTCTCATGCTCTCTGTTAATTGATCTATATTTCTCCTGGATTGAAGGAAAGGGCCTTGCTTAATCTTGGAATGGGCTTGATCCAACCATGCTCCAACCATAGACATTACACATTAAGACAATTAAATCTTTAATTTACCTGTTCAATAATGAGTTCAGTTAATCAGCTACTTTTATAATGAACACAATATAGTATTGACATACCTTTTGTAACTACGCTTTCAGTGCCGAATCACAAATAATTAAATCAATTTAGAATTAAATCTACACAGTGATTTAAAAATGTTATCAACCGCTTATAAACCACCAAAAAGGGTAGAACTAGCTCACCTGCTTTTACTCTATGATTTGACTACTACATGTTCAATGTTCTTTTGCAAAACATATTTAAAAAGGAATCGTTTCACCGTATCAAAATGAGAGTTCAGGTCACGTAAGAGGGTTGACCTTAAAATGAGGGACAAATGTTAATAAATTAATATATTAAATAAGTAATAATCTTCTGAAATTACTTTGTCAAAGCAACAAAATAACTAGGGCTTTACAATGATGGTGATTTTGGGGTTAAGTGGGTTAAAAATTTGGGGTTAAGTGAATCTTCCTAGAAGTCACAGAGGGTGCACAGAGGGTGCACAGAGGGACATGTCAAAATGCTGAATTTTAGCACCTAAGCAAGTCTTTATTCATATAAAAAAATCTGATTTATTGAATTCTCCATGTGGTCTACAGTAAAAGGCACTTCATTTAATATAACAGGCTTTTCAAATGCAATATTGGTACACAATTTCCACAATATCAAAGGTATGCAAAAGGCACTCTTTTCATAGAACGACCCAAAAAGCAACTTCTCTGGTTGAAAACATTGATATTTGTCAGAAACATTTATTCCAGTGCCAAAATTGACTAAACAGTATAAGTAGGATAATTTTGGTAATAAAGTCAGTATATTCCAAAACAGAGTTCTGACTGATGTTGTCATGACTTACGTGAGGGTTGGGCTTGAATTACAATCATGCTCACTTGCCCAATAACACGGCATTGTACAGCTGCGAGGATTGCGCTCTATCCAATCATATTAGCGAACCTCCAGACAGTGAGACAGACCTGCCCAATACGCAGCACCTCTGACTCTGACTTGTTTACATAAGACAACATATCGCCAGGGAGCCCATAGGCTTTATGGTGCACTAAGCAAGATTTGGTTGGGAGGCCTCTCAGGCAAAACATTTTAGTGCCCCTCCTCTTGGCAGTGCATCATTTGTTTTGCAATGGTAAAGATAATTTCCTACAATTCTACACATTTTGCCATGAGGAGGATAAATATTTTCAGGTTTAAAGCTAATTTCCTGCAGTTCTACACATTTTACCATGACTTATGCCATGTTCATATGATATCTGAGTGAGTGACTAACAAAATCAATGGGGCCCCCTGGTGGTCAATGCTAGACTACCTTACCTAGCTATCTAAAAAATTGCACCTTGGCTATTCTACTTGCATAACTCTCAACAGTAAGTTGAGACCCCTGTGTTCCTTTTTTAGGTCAGGCCCCCTAGCGGCCGAGGGGCCCTATAGGCAGAGGCGGCACTGTACATGCCCAATGTTATGTTGAAAGAACAAGGGGCGGACAAAAATTCAGCATTTTATGCTGAATAATTCCACCCCAGACATTTTATTCACACCAGCCCACTGTGCGCTCCGCCAACTCACCCCCCCCAAATCAGGAGTAATCATGGACGGATCCCAAATCATGACTAATCATCTTATAAAGTCATTCATAGTCTTTCTTAAGTATTATAAGTATAATAAATTGACTGCTGAGGTATTCAAGAAACAAGTTGTTTCATCTAATACGTCCAAGCAGGAATAAATTATTCAAGATTTTTTGATGTGCAACCTAATCGAGGGATTGTCATGAATTTTGGGTTGACAATTAGACTATAGTTGCTATATTTTACTGTCAAAATAGAACTCCAGAATTTCCAGAATGTTTTGTTTTGTTCAATATAGATGAATTACATACATCTTTATGCGCACTAACTAATATCATAGGCTAATTCATTTTGGTTTTAACAACTCAAAACACTTTAAATAGACTGCTAACTCTAAATATAAAACCCACTGCTCGTAGCCAAGTATTCATCCAACAGTAAACGTAATGTCATAAAAAAATGTTTTTTTTTCAGTTGCAGGCTACTACCCACGAGACCTATAGGCCTATACCCTCACAATGGCTGGTGTGCATTTCACACACGTGCCGCTCCATATCTCAAAGCCATATCAAATTGCTTGGTTGTAAAATAGTTGCTATTGAACTGAATATTGAGAGTTAAGAAATATAAATTATACCCACAGAAAGCTGAGACCCTCCTCTCATCGACAGGGACAAGGGATGAAGCTTCCAAAGCTCATCACAGCAGCAGGCCCCAGCAAGGGCACAGGATCAGGGGCAGGGCAGACACCTTCATTACAGGAGGATATTGCACTTTACTGTTTGACCAAATCATGGTTTTATCTGCCCAAAACATTTGAAGTTTGGAGTGAGGTGACAATGTAGAATGTGCTCTTTCTACGTTATAGACACACTTTCAGTTTTTTACGATCTATGATCTTGGCTGTCTAACTGATGACAGAGACGGACTAAGTCTCTTTGCTGATGCCGCATTTGGATTTGAATGTGAGTTTGCGTGACATCAGCTCAGCGTCAGCTCAGCCTATCAGAAAACGGTAGGTGAGCCAGCCATTGTCCACTGATCAGCCAAAGGCTAGTTATAGATTAGTATAACAGAGAATTGCTCAAAATCTTTAAAAAAAATCCTAACAGGCCCATGGGCCACCAGGCCATGTCACTTTTTCAATGTTTTATTTTTAAATATAACATATTTTTGTGTGTGTCAATTTCAAACAGCCCACCCAACAAAAAAATGGTCCAGCCCATCTAGCATTTACCAGAATTGCCAGATGGCCAATCCACCCCTGGAAAGAAAACTTGGCTCCTAAGCCACTGTTTTGGGCAAAATGAGAATTGATACTATGCGCACTTGCATCCCAACTGCCACTTGTCAATATTCCAAATTTCAAAAACCATTCGCGAGCATCTTGTGACCCGCCGCGACCTGTTTTGTAACATGATTCCCTATGAAACACTGCCAGACAGACACACACTCTGGTAATAGATCATGAGAAAGTTGTAACAACAAAATGTCACCGAAGCACACGTCACCACTTGCCAGTGACTTGATAAGATGATTTAGCTAATGTGGCCGGCCTGCCTGCTCAATGTGAATGCTAGCTAATAGTAGATAGCTTCATTGACAAACACAGAGATGGAACAGCTAGCTAGTGATTTTGGGCACTGATAAACAGTGTGTAGCAGCTTGTGCTTCATTTACGATAGTTTGACAGCTTGCTGATGATTACGTTTTAGACGTTCTTAGAAATCAGTCCTGAGCGCAGCCAGCAGCAGTTGACTTGATACTGTTGACTTGATACTGTCTGCAGTGCACTGACTTTTTCATGCACATTTTTTTTACTTCAGAAAACTGCACCAAACACCTCAGCTAGATGTAAAATTGTGAGACTAAGACCTCCTCGGCAAAATTCATTACAGATTTCTTGATTTATCTTAGATTAATTTGGACTTTTTTGAGGAAGTGGTAGTGGCTATGTTGTTGCTACCGTGACTCAAGAGGGACAAACAACAGTAACTGCCAGGATACGATAAAGCGAACATAACACACCCACAATGAACCACACCCCCAAGACTCAAATATTTTTTTTCATAATGAGCAGCAGAAAAACACATGCGGAATCAGCCGCTCTTTCAAGCCCATTTGACAACACACACACGTACGCACGCACGCACGCACGCACACACACACACACACACACACACACACACACACACACACACACACACACACACACACACACACACACACACACACACACACACACACACACACACACACACACACACACACACACACTCCTGACCATTATGCATAATTAAATCATTTACTGCTGTTTTGTAAGCTTATGTCTTGGTGATTTATGTGGTGGGGATCATTTTTGCAACATCTGGTTTGCTCCTCTATCGTATCAAAATTTAGATCACCATTCCAAAGGCAACATTTAACATTGGGTTGCCAGGTCTTTTCCAGCCCATTTGTCACATCTTCTGAGTTCGATTTTGGCTGAACATTTACCCAGCATACTCTTTGTTTTTGTGTGAAAGAACTGATCCAATAATCCAACAAAGTGCACATGTTGGGAAAATATTCAATGTTGTTTTTTCATTTACACCTAATTCCAAATACGTTACTTTTCTTACCTGCCACTAAAATAACTCATTGTGAGAGGTGTTGATATCTTTTATCTGCCAAAATATTTCCTCCACTTCAAATGGAAAATCCGTTGTAGCAGAGCCATCAGCATTCACAAAAGACATCATAATTTGCGGTTAATGTCATATCGATGCATTTTTAAAAATGTTATAAATGTTTATGTAAATTGTTACAGCCAGTCAATGGTTATTAGTGATTTAAGCTTCACACATAATACTACATGTATGTGTACCATCCAGGGGTGGAATTAGGTAAAAATCACTCCAAGAACTCACCACTGTCAGGGCACCTGGCAGACAGCTTAACCAATCTAACCCCTGTCATGCTCCAGCCGCCCCAACCTCGATATTGAGTAACATATGAGTGAGTGGTTGGGCTGGTGATGGTGAGTAAGGTGTGATGCGAGTGTTGAGAAGTGTGGTGTGGATGTGGTGATATTTAGTCCTCGTTGCCCGTGGGGCTGCTTTGACTCATATTGGCCCCCAACACACCCTCTATCATTTAGTCTAGCCTAGCTCTTTCCTCACCTCAGCCACAGACCTGTCTGGTCACCCACAAGCTGTGGCACAGTAGTGGAAAGGAAGGGTGCAGAGGACATGAGAGGGGCCCAGGATGGTCCTCATACAGTAGAAATACAGTAATGATAGTGTGTATAAAAGGATTGAGTCTGTCTGGTTATGGGAATGCATTTACTGTCAGGGTTGTTGGTTCAATGTCACAGGGAGAGAGAGAGAGAGAGAGATAGAGAGAAGCGGGAGAGAAAGAGAGACCCATTTTCTATCATTGTACAGAGGAGATGTTATCATCCTCTATCACTGGTATAGATTAACAATTGGTTAATAGGATAGACAGGCCTTAGCAGCCAATGTTAAATTACGAAGACCAGAACAAATACTGTAATGGCCGTTTTCATTGGGCTAAAGAAGGAGCCAAACTTGTTGATGTTAAATGTTTCTTACGTGAATTATTGCTTTTTTTTTGTCAGAATAGAAATATGGAAACGGTATTTCTTACAATTATAGCTTGAAGTGTCCTCTTCTGCTGAAGTGATGTGGGCTGGGTCTTCGCCACATCTTTGAGCTGAGCAGAGTAAAGGCAGTCTAAGGCCTTCTAGTCCTCACTGACACCACATCCTGTACTGTGTGTGTGTCTGTACTGTGTGTGTGCATGCATGCAAGTGTGTGTGTGTGTGTGTGTGTGTGTGTGTGTGTGTGTGTGTGTGTGTGTGTGTGTGTGTGTGTGTGTGTGTGTGTGTGTGTGTGTGTGTGTGTGTGCAAAAGAGAGTGAATTGAGGTACGGCTATGTTACAGACAAAGAGCAGTAGAATCTTCAGAGTCACAGCCATACAGTAGTACAATGTGAATATCTGTCTGTGTATCAGTGTAGCTGTTTGAATGTGAACATGCACGTATATCTATGTGTGAAATGAAGAGCAGCAGTGTCGCAGCCGGCCACTGTGACACATTGCAGGCAACTACAGTATAAAAGCGGAGGAATGACTCTGTACACGGCCATAAAGGCCAGGCCTGGCTGAACCACTAGGAAGGAATGACATGCCTCTGCACAGACACAGCACAGGCATGGTTGGCTAATTGAAAACGTGTGTGTGTGACGTGTGTGTGTATGATTGAGTGTGAGTGCAGTGTGATCCTGTATGTGCATAAGTGTGAGCGAGACATCGCACAAGTATGAGTCTGTCTGTGCTCATGGCGATATGTTCACCAGTTGTTTTGCAACACCAACGTCCCTTATCCTGTACCCCTCTACCTAAGCTTCACCATCCACATGAACCAGGGCCAGTGCTTTTGTTTTTGTTCAGCAAGCTGCAATTTCTTCACCCAGAGACTGCAAATGAAACCATCCCGCAAATCTTCCATTATAGGTAGTAAAACCTAATTTTAGATATCCTGCTCAGCACATCATCGTGGCTAATTGCTAGCATACTTGCAAGAGGGGGCCCGAGCCATTACGAGGGCAGTGGCTGTGCCGAGGGTGTGACGTGCTCGGGGGCCATGGTAAACCATGGTAAAGAGGTGCTTTATGGGCTGCCCCTCGCCCGTTAAAAACCTTTTATCACGTGGTAAACTTGCTGGACCACACGACTGTACACTGAGCTTACCGGTCAACTCAGTAACCACAGGACTGATGGTCATCTTAATATGTATTTGTGTTTTTATTTATTATGCCAAGGCAGCAGCTACTCTTCCTGGGGTCCAGCAAAATAAAGGCAGTTACACATTTTTTACAACAATACAATAAATTCACAACAGATTTCACAACATATTAAGTGTCTGCCCTCAGGCCCCTACTCTACTACCACATATTGACAACACAAAATCCATGTGTACATGTGTGTATAGTGTGTATTGTATTGTGTGTTTGTATGCATGTGTCTGTGTTTATGTTTGTGTTGCTTCACAGTCCCTGCTGTTCCATATTTGTATCTGTTTTTTAAATCTAATTTTACTACTTGCATGAGTTACTTGATGTAGAGTTCCATGTAGTCATGGCTCTATCTAGTACTGTGCGCCTCCCATAGTCTGTTCTGGACTTGGGGACTGTGAAGAGACCTCTGGTGGCATGTCTTGTGGGGTATACATGGGTGTCCTAGCTGTGTGCTAGTAGTCAAACCAAATCAAATCAAATTGATTTATATAGCCCTTCGTACATCAGCTGATATCTCAAAGTGCTGTACAGAAACCCAGCCTAAAACCCCAAACAGCAAGCAATGCAGGTGCAGAAGCACGGTGGCTAGGAAAAACTCCCTAGTAGTCTAAACAGACAGCTCGGTGCATTCAACATGTCAATACATCTCACAAATACAAGTAGTGATGAAGTCAATCTCTCCTCCACTTTGAGCCAGGAGAGATTAGCATGCATATTATTAATGTTAGCTCTCTGTGTACATCCAAATGTCAGCCGTGCTTCCCTGTTCTGAGCCAATTGCAATTTTCCTAAGTCCCTCTTTGTGGCACCTGATCACATGACTGAACAGCAGTCCAGGTGCGACAAAACTAGGGCCTGTAGGACCTGCCTTGTTGATAAAAAGGCAGAGCATCGCTTTATAATGGACAGACTTCTGCCAATCTTAGCTACTGTTGTATCAACATCTTTTGACCATGACAGTTGATACAGCAGTATCTTCATCTCAACAGCTCAATTTCTACATTATTTATTACAATATTTAGTTGAGGTTTATGGTTTAGTGAATGATTTGTCCCAAATACAATGCTTTTAGTTTTTGAAATATTTAGGACTAACTTATTCCTTGCCACCCATTCTGAAACTTACTGCAGCTCTTTGTTAAGTGTTGCAGTCGTTTCACTCACTGTGGTAGCTGACGTGTATAGTGTTGAGTCATCCGCATACATAGACACATAGACGCTTTACTGGCACGTCGTTAGTAAAGATTGAAAAAGTAAGGGGCCTAGACAGCTGCCCTGGGGAATTCCTGATTCTACCTGGATTTCCATTAAACAACACCCTCTGTGTTCTGTTAGACAAGTAACTCTTTATCCACAATATAGCAGGGGGTGAAAAAGCCATAACACATGTGTTTTTCCAGCAACAGATCGATAATGTCAACAGCAGCACTGAAGTCTAACAAAACACTCCCCACAATCATTTTATCATCAATTTCTCTCAGCCAATCATCAGTAATTTAAACAGCTACACCTCCACCTTTGGCATTTCGATCATTTCTGTAGATCAAAGTGAGTTTCAGAGATTGTCAGAATATGAATGTCATCTGTTACTAGCAAATTATTGATTTCATGAACCTTGTTTCTTAAGCTACAAATGTTAACGTGGGCTATTTTTAACACTTTTCTGGGATGCTTGATTGTTTTTCTTTCTTTACAGGGAAGCTTAGCAGAGGTAGACATGCTCGGGTTATTTATGCACACAGTGAACTTCCTGCTAGGGCACACCACCTCAGTTCTACCAGTATAACCTTGGTTAATAGGCATATGATTACTGCATACAATAGGTGTAGGATCAGCAGGGCAGTAAGAGGGACATACATTAGGTTACTTACATGGTGTCTTCCAACACCCCTGGGATAATGTACATTTGCTGAAGCATTCTTACAACTCAGCGACACAATGGTAGCGATTAAATGAGCTGGGCTTGGGTCATTAATAAATCATTGTCTCAACACAGCCTTACATGATTTGGGTGGATCCCATCCTCCTTATAATACAAGCTTTGTTTCCAGAAGGTATCAAAATTGTCAATAAATGTTACACCCACAGAGCTGCAATAGTCTCATAGCCAGTTACAGAGAGATAAATGTCTGCTGAACCATTCAATGCCACGAGGGCAGAGGGGGGCCAGATATTATGGGGCGTTTGTTGGTGTCAAGTAGTGACCCAATAATTTCTTTAAAATCCATCTTCAGATGTTCTGAGCTGCCGTTCATAATGTCATTCAACCCCACATGAACCATGACAGTATCAGCCCCCGGTGACTGACTCACAGCCCCGGAGAGCAACTTGGTGATATCCTGAACTTTTGCCCCAGGAAAACAAAAAGTGTTTGCCCCAGGCAGGAGCAAAACAAGGGGGTCACCTTAATGACAGCACTGACTGTCATTTTAATGAGCGGTTGATGTCAATAGTTTAGACCCCAAAACCAACCCATTGACTCATCCTGAATGAGTTGCCGTAAAGGTATTGTTACTTTGGCCCTGTTTTTCAGCAGTGGTATGGTGTAGATGGTGATTTGAGTTTGTGATTTGAAACACTTTGTTAGCATAATCATCACCATTCTCATAGTGGAAGTATATATAGTCTCCACTAGATAAACAAGTAAAATAAATCAATGTTGGGACCACAGACAAAACGATGAATGGCTTGCAATGATGTAGACTATTCAGCCTACTCAGGGCTATTCAGACAAGTTCATATACTGTACGGTATATCACAACATAGAGATTAAGTTGGTTTCCACTCATATGGAAAATACAATTTGGCAGCGAAGAGAATGTAGTACATGGAAATGTACAGAGCTGATTTACTATAGAAGTGAAAGTTCAGTCAGATATGAGTAATCTACTTTGCTGGAATATACTGAGTGAGTGAGTGAGAGAGAGGAGGAGAGCTCACCCCACCTGCAAGTAATCACCTCCTTTCACAGCAGAGTCTCTCTCTTTCTCTCTCTCCCTCCTCTGTAGTGGACATGTTCTATTGGATCGGTAGGGAAGTACAAAGACATGCCGCCTGTCATCAAGCCGCCTGCTACTACCCGAGAACCACGTTTCTTAAGGGGAATGATACCAGCTATGTCAGATGATGCCAGAGAATATCCCATATTATATTGTAGCCGTAACTAGGGTGGTGCTTTACCTGTACAATTTTTTGATTGTCCCATAGAAATAAATATATAAATATACACATGCATACATGCATACTAATAAACATGTGTTTATTAGTAATGAGGGGACAAATCGATACCGTTACATATCGGAAAAGTATTAGTGACGATATATCAATCGTGTCGTTTTGACAAAAGCACAATATTATTTTTGCACTATTTGGTTGTACCTGCACCAAAACTACAGTATTTTTCCATCATAACTATTTTTTCAGCACTTTTATTTCTATGACTGATTAAAACTATTTTTTTTCCTGGCTGTCTCTTGTCCCTCTGCAGCAGACATGGTGAACAATATGTTTGGAATTGAGTGGCAATACATATAGAATTGGCACCTAAGTATCGTGATGATATTGTATCGCGAGGTCCCTGGTAATGCCAAGCCCTAGCGTTTATGTTCTCAACTTACTTCAATATGAGTCATTATATTGGGGTTATGTGTGTATATTTATTTGGCTTAATTTTACTCTGCATAAGGCTCCTTGACTCTTGTATTCAAAACACAGATTTGATTTGACATGTGATGGCAAAAAGCATGTGGATTTGTGTGTGCACTTATTTTCAATCAGCCATTCATTCACATTGCATTAGTTTTCCCAAAGCCCATTTTTCAATGTAAAGTGTCACGGTGTTCACGCTTTTCTTCATGTGACATATAAGACCTTAATACCTCTTTAGTGGTATTAAGTATTTATGCTGTTTTCTTGTTTCTCCCTCAGCATCATACTGACACTGTTACATTTCAAATGAAAGAGGTTTGTGGTTAGTTGGGAAGGCTGAATAATTTGCCGCACTGATCTAGAAATATCCAACGCATGCATAGGTGTACTCAAAGCAATGATATTGTTACAGCTTTACATGAAGCCTTGAATGCAGTTATTTTACCCCAGGCTTAAATTCCACCATCCCAGCTATACTCATAGAATTGATACAGATTCTCTGTACATGACCAGATTGTCTGTGTATTGGTTTAATTTCTGTGAAGCTATGCACAACGAGGCAGACAGCCAGCCTGACAGACAGACAGAGGATGACAGACAAACACACAGACACAAAGACAAAGAGCCAGCAAGCTAGCCAGATGGTTGGATGGATGCATGGATGGATTTATGGTGAGCTCTATTAGAAATGTATACGAAGCCAATCATTGAATAAGTTCTACCAAGCAGTCGTTTTCCTATAGTTGAAAGAGAGAATTAGTTTGTTAAGTGAAACTTATCGTAGTGTTAGCGGTCCACAGGGAGTGAGAAGACTGGATTACCCTTCTGTTTTTAGCCTATATGTGGAGAGTACCACAGAGACCATGAGGGCCACAGGCATGTATGGGGTTAGAATGCTATGCTTTATGGCTCCAGGCAGCCAGATGAGATGACGCTCACCATGCACTGTGAAAAGCTAAAAGAACCCAAAGTTATTGGTGCTCATTATACATTTGTTTAGATGTTGTGTTCACCAGATAGGCCTATGCTATTCTAAGCATAGAAGTGGAGACAGACCATCCTTGAGGAAAGTGAGATAGATGACATGGACTATATCTGCAGATATAGACATCAACAGGCATACTATATAATAATATACTGTATCTTTTAGTGACATGGAAATATCGATACAGTTACATATTTTTTTTTAACGGTATGTCTTACCGTTTTGACTATCGCATTATTATTTTTGCGGTAGTTGGCTGTACCTGCAATAAAACTCCAGTATTTTTCTTTCATAACTTGTTCTCCATCTTCTTTTCAAATAGGGAGCAAATTTTATTGCAGAACTTTTATTTCCATGACTGATCAAAACTTGTTTTCTCATAGCTCTCTCTTGTCCCTCTGCAGCAGACATATGGTGAGCAATATGTTTAGAACATTTCATTGCAATAAATCACAGTATTGAATCGCAATGCATATCGTATCGGCATCTAAGTATCGTAATAATATCGTATCGTCAGGTCCCTGGCAATTCCCAGCCCTTATCTTTCGAAAGAATATTGTGGTAGTATTTTGTCAGCAAACATTTAGGGTGGTGTCTTTTCCTAGACAGTGCTCATATAGCGCTTGTAAGTAAGTTATGTTGATGCCTTGCACTTATAGCTTTGCACCTTCATCATGTGGTAAAAACAACAGCACAACAGTGAGCAATGAGGCAACATTTCTGACAGGCAAATCGCTAGACCAAAGTGTGTCTGTGTGTGTGTGTGTCTGCGTCTGTGTCTGTCTGTGTGTCTGTGTGTGCGAGCCAACCTTCTCCACAACCATATGTGCCTAATTTGCTGAAAATATGCTAAGTAGTGTAATTCTTTAAGGACTATTAGAGCAAGGCTGATAAGACCACCCGCTCTACTGCTTTGGGTGGCTTTACCCTGCAGTGCTGGAGTATGCTGAAACAGTATTCCTTCAATAAGTATTGTTTTATTCCAGTACTCAATGCAAAGACACAGTTCACCTCACAAAGATATAGTTCACAACACACTCTCCAATATCTCATTGTTTGAAATTCATTATTTAGTTTTGTTTAACTGTAAACCAACACAGTCAGTTAGCCATGCAGCACAGCCACACACTGAGGTGTTGTGGCCATTATAGAGAAGTATGATGAGATAAAATATTAATTAAATACAGATGACTGAAAATGCTTGAGGTCGCTGATCCAGATCTGTGCTTTTTTCCCTTTCTTTCAGAGGAAGTATAAATTATTTAGGTTGTGCAAATGGCATTTTATGTGAGTGTGGGTGGGTTCCTCACTAAATGCCTTTAAATGGGTTTTAAAATAGCCAAAGATAGGTTGCGTGGGAGTCTGGGAGAGGTGATCGGGCACATTCTGTTGTTTTCCAACTGATGTGACATTAAATGGTGGAGTTTGTGGTCTCTGTAACCTAATGATGGCACCACTGAGATGGATTGGGACAGATGAGGTCAGTATGGCCAGCTCTCCATGTCCTTTAGCTTTGGTTGTTAATATAACAGGCTGATTCTAAGGTTGTATTTACAACACACAGTGTCATCAGCAGCACCACAGCTAATCAAAATATATACCAATTATATTATAAGGTTCTCCATTTCAGGGAATTTGGGAATTTTTAATCCACATTGCTGATTTATCATGTCCGTCGACGTCAAGGACAAATTAGTTTTCAAAGCTGTTGTCATACTCAATTGTGGACATTGCTATGGATTTAGATAGCAGCGATAATATATTAGTTAAAGAGTCAGGCTGGCCTTTAATTTGTATTAAATTAAGGAAAATAGGCCATACTAACCAAGTCAATTTGTTGACCAAGCAGTCCCCCGTTTGCACATATAGTGTCCATATGGTATTGAGTGTACGCTTGTTACGTTTCTTACCCCCATACCTTTTCAATTTAGTGCTTACTCAGAAATCTAAACCTGAGCCACTTTAAAATCCATTACTCGGCCGTGATGTCACTCGCCACTCTTTTCCTCGCCTGGGGCGTTTTTAAATCTCTGGAAAGTTTTATTTTGGTCAAAGAAAACGGGATAATTATAAGTGCTCTGGCTGAAATGACATGCCACTGGCTGCAGTAGCAGCACAGCACTACTTTTCCCCTGGGTCTGCCTGTCACTCACTAAACCTAGGGCCACATGTGCTGGGGGGGGGGAAGAGTGTGTGTGTCTCTCGGTTGGGGGTCCCCACTAGAAACATCACCAGAATGAGAGGGGTAAGGGGTTAGAGGCTCAGTCAATGAGAGGCACTATGTGTTTTAATCTTAGTGCCATGGTCTATTGAGACGTCCTAATCATGAGCAAAATACCTAGATGTCCAGATGAGAAACTGTGAAAGATTTGAGGAAAACTGCGAGAGTCTATTGTAATGATGGCTGAATGGTCACTGCTAATATATCATTAAGCACGGTTCTGGGCGATACTAGAGACAGATAATGTTGGGTCGAATGTAACACTAGGTCTTTACAGTTTCTGCTCAGAAAACTTGCTATGAAAGAGATTAATGGCTGATACCAATATCATGTTTCTTATAGGCCATCACCAACTATATAATTGTGTAAGTGTGTATGTGTGTGCTACGTTTGCTGTGGTGGCTGTCCTCGTGGGTGTTCTGGAATGTGTTGGAGTGTTCTCTGTGTTCTCTGTGTGCCGTGGCTCCATGCTCAGTGTGTGCTGTTATGATAAGTGTGTGTGCTTTGGCATATATGTGTGTGATGATAAATCGGCACTCCGGTTGCCTTTGGTTCCCCACAGGGTATCAAAGTACTACAGACAGTAGGGCAACAGAGTGAGTGGGAGGCCACTATGGTCGGACGAAATGGGTATGATGTCACCAGGCCTCTAGGCCATCGTCGTAGCAACACCTACCTTTAATCCAAGCTCCACTGGTGCCTGTACCAGTGTGCCTCAGAAAAATAAAAAGAAAGATGCACACACTCTTTGGGTAAGATGTTTTTTTATATAAATAATAACCTAGGAGCTGCTTAAACTGCCCCCTCCACCCACCCACCCACACACACTCACTCTTGGGGTGAGATATTTTTTCTATAAATAATCTACATGTAGTGTAATTGTTGGAGGTAAGTGGCATTAGGGTAACACAATATGCTGTGATTGCGATTTGACTTGTGATATACACTGAGTGTATAAACATTAGGAAAACCTGCTCTTTCTATGACATAGACTGACCAGGTGAATCCAGATGAAAGCTATGATCCCTTATTGATGTCACTACTTCACATCTACTTCAATCAGAGACAGGTTAAAGAAGGATTTTTAAGCCTTGAGACAATTAAGACGTGTGCCATTCATAGGGTGAGGGGCAAGATAAAAGAGGGGCAAGACAAAATATTTAAGTGTCTTTGAACACTGTCGTGACTTGATTTTAACATTTATTTGAAGAATTATATATCTATTTAACTAACTATGTTTAATTGTTACCCAATTCAATTAATCAAGTAACAATTAACTAATTAGGATCTGTGGCACCACGAGAACAGATCTTAAAGAGTTACCATCTCCCGAATTAAACTCTAAAAGGTCTTTACCTATCACAGTCAATTCATTTTTATTATTTTATTATTATAACCTCGTATCATATCACCATTCTGAACAGTTGTAACCTCCTTGCATCTGCAAAAACCCGAGCCTTACTTATGAGTCAGTACTACACAAATTGGTTTAATTATTTATTTACTAGCTAATTAAATGGGAACTCAGGATAAACATACACACTCTGCACTATTTATTGATTGGAAATGTAATACTCTAAAAACAGGTCCCTAGCAGAATGAGAACAACGTGGCTTCTTGTTAACCTTTCTGGGAACGGTGCTAGCCCTAGTGGAACACCTGGCCTACAGCCATTGAAATTGCAGGGCGCCAAATTCAAACAACAGAAATCTCAGAATTAAAATTCCTAATTTTAAAGATAAACTTCCTGTTAATCCAACCACAGTGTCCGATTTCAAAAAGGCTTTACGGCGAAAGCACTCCATGTGATTATGTTAGGACAGCGCCTAGCCACAAAAACCATACAGACATTTTCCAGCCAAGGAGAGGTGTCACAAAAGTCAGAAATAGTGTTAAAATGAATCACTAACCTTTGATGATCTCATCTGGTAGCACTCCCAGGACTCCATGTTACACAATAAATGTTTGTTTTGTTCGATAAAGTTCATCTTTATGTCCAAAACCCCCCGTTTAAATTGGCGCGTTATGTTCAGAAATGCATTCTCAAACAAAAATCCGGTGAAATTGCAGAGAGTCAAATCAAATTACAGAAATACTCATCATAAACATTGATGATAGATACAAGTGTTATACATAGGCTTAAAGATTAACTTCTTGTTAATCCAGCCGCTGGGTCAGATTTCAAAAAAGCTTTATGGCAAAAGCACACCATGCGATTATGTTAGGACAGCGCCTAGCCACAAAACCATACAGACATTTTCCAGGCAAGGAGAGGCGTCACAAAGTCAGAAATAGCGTTAAAATTAATCACTTACCTTTGATGATCTTCATCTTTGATGATCTTCATCTTGTGGCACTCACAGGAGTGTTAGAGTTTCAGCGGGAAAAAGGTCTGTTGAGACAAAGACATTCCATTGGTGAATTTGGAGAGGGAAAGCCTGGATCTTCTCCGTTGATTTACAACAGGACGTGAGTTGTTTATCCCCACTAGTTCTTGAGTGTGTCAAGTACTGCAACGCTGTAGTGTTTTTCATGCTCAAAAGTTTCCCATGTGTATCAAGAATGGTCCACCACCCAAAGGACCTCCAGCCAGCTTGTGGGAAGCATTGGAGTCAACATGGGCCACCATCATGGAAAGCTTTAGACATCTTGTAGAGTTCGTACCCCAAGGAACTGAGGCTGTTCTGAGGGTAAAAGTGGGTGAAACTCAATATTAGGAAGGTTTTCCTAATGATTTTTACACTCATTGTAGATCAAAAAACTTGGGTGAACTGTTGAAATCATTCAAAAAGAATGATTTATATTAAGAAGCAAAGAACAAAGCAACATTGTTCTTGTTGGGAACAATCTGTTGACTGCATTTGACCTAACAGAACAGCATGCAAACATAAAGTGAATCTAACAGCGTGGAGGAGGAACTGAACTGCTTGATTTACGGGGGCAGGGCTTGGTGTATGGGGTGAGCAGCCGTAAGAGGAGAGTGGGACGAGAGTACACATCTCAAATTTGCAGTTCGTTGTCTTGCTCTGGATGTCATTAGTTTCAATGGGGTCTGTCCGCAACAGAGTGGCATCTCAGTGCCCCCTTGTGTCCGAGGCTCCATAGGAAATAGATGGCGTATACTTTGATTTTTTTCAAACTCTGCTTGGTCTTCAGTCCGAAAATAGAACAGTAAGTTACCAAACCATAGTATGAGGTACTAGAAATTATTACCATTTTAATAATAATGTTGAATAATAGCAACAGTATCTTCAACTTAGCCTAGCTTTTAGCTAGCTAGTGCTAAGGTTGGCTGCTCTGTGTAAGCTAGCTTGACTTGCTAGAAAGTAAGAGATAGTAAAAGAAACAAGTTGAGGAAAAAGCAACTAAAATAAAACATGTTTTATTATCACCTGAAACAGTATGCTTCTCCTTTCTTGAATTAAACTTTTTTTGTGCAAATTTGCAATATCACAAAATAAATGCGATCTCTGATGAGAGACAGGCTCTCCTCCATCTTGTATTACAAACACTACCAGTAGCGGTGAAATACTGAGTGAAAAGGAAATCGGTCCAGTTGTGTACATGCCGAGAGAGACGATAAACGGAGTAATCTATAAAAATGGACGTTACACGCAGTGTCGTTTCAAAATATTACATGCAATACAGTATGGATCTCTATCTCTCGCGATATGAATATTACACATGTGAATATTGCAATTGTTATGTGAATTTGATTAATTGTGTGTGAGCTGTCCAGGAGCTGCTTAGCCTGCCTACCTCCTTCTCCTACACACAGGTGCGCACGCGCACACGCACACGCACACGCACACACACACACACACACACACACACACACACACACACACACACACACACACACACACACACACACACACACACACACACACACACAGCCTATGATTAATAAGTAATTACAACCAGCTCAGCTCCCAGTGGCCACGGGGCCGCTCGCTGTCTGTTCCCTGATGGCTCCCAGATGTGTCCTGTAGGACGGAGGAGAGGTGAGGAGAGCCCATAGAGAGTGGGAGACGTGCCTATCTCTCCAGCCCTACTGCTTAACCCTAATGGGCCACATATTATGACACAATAGGCCTTTACAGGCCTGACATTCACAGCGACAGTCAGTCGTGACCGTACAAGCTGTTTATTTCTGGAACTGAGGGGATCGCCAAATCGCTCTAAATGGAGGTCTCTGTCGAGAGTCGTTTCCCCAAGCCCGGGTTAGCGTTCATGCAGGGTCTTAGCAGTGTGTTGACTATGAGGGTCCTGCCAAGGCTAGACACCCTTTTTAACCGATGGGTGTTCTGTCCCCCAGTAGCTAGGGGATGCAAGCCATTACCATCATGATTTGAAGAGGCCCTATAATGCACAATAATACAGTACATCCACAAAGATATGTTTAATGAATGACAATATACCCATCTCTTTCTCACTCTCCCACCTCTCCCTCTCCCTCTCTCAGGTAGAAGGCTGTGTGTGCTGCTCGTGTCTCTGATGTCAGCCGGGGGTCATGATTCAGACTGGAACAGACCCTGCAGGCCCCACCAAAGTAAGTCCACTAGTCCAGGCAACATCTCTACACTAAACCATGGCCATACTGCATTGGATCAGCTGTACCATGAAAATATTGCTTTTCATTTTTAGTAGAGAGTACTTGCCGAACCATATTGGACATATCCTGTGACTGAATCTGAGTCTCTTCCATTCATTTCGATACTGTGAATGGAGGATATACACAAGTGTATCAAAGCAGAGAAGTAGAGTGTGTAAGCAGTACCTACACTGTGTGTGTGTGTGTGTATGCATGTACAGTATGTGTGTGAGTGAGTAACTTCATGGCCTCTTCTGGGAATAATTGACCTGGACTGCTTTTCCAATCCTCCTCCTCTCTCTCCATACCAGTGGATTAGAGTGGGCCAACTGTCTCCACCAGTGTTATGTCTGCTTCTGGTAAAGCCGTGACAGTGTACTGTGTGACTGCTGGGCGTTAATTTTACTGCTACGTGGTAGCTGGCTGCAGAGACACTTTTTTATCTCCTTAAATTCCTCTTCTCTCCTCAATAATACAGAGGACTGCCAGATGGGGGTCCCCCAAGGATCTTTTTCACAGGATAGGGTTTCATATCAGCCTAGAGAGTACTGCTCCAAAAGGAAATAGTGCAGAATTATAGCTTTTCATGGTCCAGTATTAGACAATGAAGCCTGAGGTTAACATTTCTTTTGTGGTAAAGTCTGCAGGTGTGGGCTCCCTATTACCCTTGCACCTGTGTGTAACGCTATTGTGACATTATTGTAGAGGTATTTCAACACCTTTTGCCGTTTTAGATTAGATCTGTGAATGCATTGCGTTGAGTCAATATTATGCTATCCATAGAGGGTGTTGCAGTGGATGACAAGGAGATGTCTTTAGGGGAAGCAATAGGGCCATTGTGGATTGCGCCAGTGTGATTATGAGGGTGGTCCCGAGGGTGGAGTACTTATTCATTGTCATAAAGGTCTAGAGCAGAATTTCATCTGTTTGGTTTGGCTGCAGGCCCGGGACCGTTGAGTCTGCAGATTGCAGTCTACGACGTTGTCTACATGTACTGTACCTCACTCATACACTCTTAACAAGTCTGTCATGCATGACCTAGCATTTGGTCATAACAAGTAACAACTTAATGACATGAAGACATGAATAAGTATAAGTTAAGTGTGATTTGATGTCCTCCATAGGTCTGTGCCTCATTATGGTGCTGAATGACAGTACACTGAAATAAATGAAGGTTATTCAATTGTTGTTCCTTATCTCTTAAGGTTCCTTGAAGAATTCATGCCCAATAATGTATCTTTGAATTAAATGTGGGCTTCGTGACGTGGCATCTACGCTTCTTCAGAATTCTAAAAGTTTATTGAAATGTATGGAAACCTGCAGATGTCTCCATTTCAGTGTAACATTTCTATTGCTGCGCCAGCCAGGACACCAGGTATGCAGTGAAATCAGAAAGTATTCATACCCCTTGACTTATTCCACATTTTGTTGTGTTACAGCAATGCCATGGATTAAATCAATATTATTTTTCTCACCCATTGACCCAAAATACCCCATAATGACAAAGTGAAAACATGTAAAAAAACTTTTTTTTGCTAATTTCTTGAAAATAAAATACAGAAATATCTAATTTACTTAAGTCTTCACAGCCCTGAGTCAATACTTTGTTAAGAACCTTTGGTAACGATTAGAGCTGTGAGTCTTTCTGGGTAAGTCTCTACGAGCTTTCCACATCTGGATTGTGCAACGTTTGCCCATAATTATTTTCAAAATAATTCAAGCTCTGTCAAATTTGTTGTTGATAATTGTTACACAACCATTATCAGGTCTTACTATAGATTTTCAAGTAGATTTAAGTCAAAACTGTAACTCGTTTACTCAGGAACATTCATTGTCTTCTTGGTAAGCATCTCCAGTGTAGATTTGGCTTTGTGTTTTAGGTTATTGTCCTGCTGAATGGTGATTCATTTCTCAGTGTCTGGTAAAAAGCAGATTGAACCAAGTTTTCCTCTAGGATTTTGCCTGTGCTTAGCTCCATTCCGTTTCTTTATTATCCTGAAAAACTCCCCAGTCCTTAACGATTACAAGCATACTGTACCTATAACATGATGTACATGAATCAAATCATTAAATCAAATTTATTTACAGTGCCTTGCGAATGTATTCGGCCCCCTTGAACTTTGCGACCTTTTGCCACATTTCAGGCTTCAAACATAAAGATAAAACTGTATTTTTTTGTGAAGAATCAACAACAAGTGGGACACAATCATGAAGTGGAACGACATTTATTGGATATTTCAAACTTTTTTAACAAATCAAAAACTGAAAAATTGGGCGTGCAAAATTATACATCACTGATGCACTTGCTCACCGAATCAGCGTATGCATCAATGTTGTTGTTCGACGCTATGCGGAACATATCCTAGTCCACGTGATTGAAGCAATCTTGAAGTGTTGAATCCGATTGGTCGGACCAGCGTTGAACAGACCTGAGCACGAGTGCTTCCTGTTTTAGTTTCTGTCTATAGGCTGGGAGCAACAAAATGGAGCCGTGGTCAGCTTTTCCGAAAGGAGGGCGGGGGAGGGCCTCGCGGAAGTTAGAATAACAATGATCCAAGGTTTTGCCAGCCAGGGTCGCGCAATCGTTATGCTGATAAAATGTAGGGAGCCTTGTTTTCAGATTAGCCTTGTTACAATCCCCAGCTACAATAAATACAGCCTCAGGATATGTAGTTTCCAGTTTACATAGAGTCAAATGAAGTTCGTTCAGGGCCATCGATGTGTCTGCTTGGGGGGGAGTATACATGAGTGTGACTATGATCGAAGAGAATTCCTTTGGTAGGTAATGCGGTCAGCATTTGATTGTGAGGATTTCTAAGTCAGGTGAACAAAACGACTTGAGTTCCTGTATGTTGTTATGATCACACCACGTCTCGTTAATCATAAGGCATACACCCCCGGCCTTCTTCTTTCCAGAGAGATGCTTGTTTCTGTCGGCGCGATGCGTGAAGAAACCAGGTGGCTGTACCGACTCCGATAGCGTGTCTCGAGTGAGCCATTTCCGTGAAACAAAGAACGTTACAGTCTCTGATGTCTGTCTGGAAGGCAACCCTTGCTCAGATTTCGTCTACCTTGTTGTCAAGAGACTGGACATTGGCGAGAAGTATGCTCGCGAGCGGTGTGCGATGTGCCCTTCTATGGAGCCTGACCAGAAGACCGCTCCGTCTGCCCCTTCTGCGGCGCCGTTGTTTTATGTCGCCGGCTGGGATCCGATCGATTGTCCTGGGTGGTGGACCAAACAGAGGATCCGCTTCGATCTATTGTCCTGGGTGGTGGACCAAACAGAGGATCCGCTTCGATCTATTGTCCTGGGTGGTGGACCAAACAGAGGATCCGCTTCGATCTATTGTCCTGGGTGGTGGACCAAACAGAGGATCCGCTTCGATCTATTGTCCTGGGTGGTGGACCAAACAGAGGATCCACTTCGATCTATTGTCCTGGGTGGTGGACCAAACAGAGGATCCGCTTCGATCTATTGTCCTGGGTGGTGGACCAAACAGAGGATCCGCTTCGATCTATTGTCCTGGGTGGTGGACCAAACAGAGGATCCGCTTCGATCTATTGTCCTGGGTGGTGGACCAAACAGAGGATCCGCTTCGGGAAAGTCTTTCCTGGTTGTAATGTTGGTGAGTTGACGTTGCTCTAATATCCAATAGTTCCTTCCGACTGTTTGTAATAAAATCTAAGATTTCCTGCGGTAACAATGTAAGAAATAACACATAAAAAACAAAATACTGCATAGTTGCCTAGGAACGCGAAGCGAGGCGGCCATCTCTGTCAATTAGTAACTGCAATGTTGTTGATTAATCCTCAGTTTTCTCCTATCACAACCATTAAACTCTGTAACTGGTTTAAAGTCAACATTGGCCGCATGGTGAAATCCATGAGCGGTTTCCTTCCTGTCCTGCAACTGAGTTAGGAAGGACGCCATCCAAAGTGTAATTAATAACTTTACCATGCTCAAAGGGGTATTCAATGTCTGCTTTTTTATTTTTACCCATCTACCAATAGGTGCCCTTCTTTGTGAGGCATTGCAAAACCTCCTGGTCTTTTTGGTTGAATGTGTTTGAAATGCACTGCTCGACTGAGGGATCTTACAGATTATGTCATGGTTCCACCTGTCACCAGAGGGCGGCAGAGACCGTCCTAGAGACATTAACGACACTCAGGTGTGTCCAATTTACTCATTATGATTTCCCTGTTAAAAAAGGTGTGTTTTCTGTTGTCCTTTGCAGAAGCTTGAATTATTTACTGTGTGGTGGCTGGCTGGCTGGCTGGCTGGCTGGCTGGCTGGCTGGCTGGCTGGCTGGCTGGCTGGCTGGCTGGCTGGCTGGCTGGCTGGCTGGCTGGCTGGCTGGCTGGCTGGCTGGCTGGCTGGCTGGCTGGCTGACATTTAGTGTTTATGACATTTTTCAAAAGTGTACTGTGATCCTGCGGCTACTGTATCTCAGTAAATTATTATGTTTATCGTTAACCACTGATTCCTCGTCTGGTCTCATCTCTGCACCTGGGTCCAACCTTACATATCACAGATAATTGTATGTGTGGGGTACAGAGATGAGGTAGTCATTCAAAAATCATGTTAAACACTATTATTGCACACAGAGTGAATACATTATTTATTATATTAACTTATTATGTGACTTGTTAAGCAAATGTTTACTCCTGAACTTATTCATGCTTGTCATAACAAAGGTGCTGAATACTTATTGACTCAAGCCAGCTTTGATTTTTTAATTAATTTGAACATTTCAAAAAACATTATTCCACTTTGACATTATGGGGTATTGTGTGTAGGCCAGTGACAACAAAAATAAATTTTATCAATTTTAAATTCAGGCTGTGTAACAACAAAATGGGGCAAAAGTTAAGGTGTGAAAATTTTCTGAAGGCACTTTCTAAAGTTTGGACACACCAACTCATTCCAGGGTTTTTCTTTTAATATTTTCTGCATTGTAGAATAATAGTGAAGACATAACAATGAAATAACACATATGGAATCACGTACAGTAGTAGCTAAAAAAGTGTTAAACAAATCCAAATATGAGATTCTTCAAAGTAGCCACCCATTGCCTTGACAGCTTTGCACACTGTTGGCATTCTCTCAACCAGCTTCATGAGGTAGTCACCTGGAATGCATTTAAATTAACAGGAGTGCCTTGTTAAAAGTTAGTTTGTGGAATTTCTTTCCTCATGCATTTGAGCCAATCAGTTGTGTTGTGACAAGGTAGGGTTGGTATACAGAAGATGGTCCTATTTAGTAAAAGACCAAGTCCATATTATGGCAAAAACAGCACAAATAAGCAAAGAGAAATGACATTCCATTACTTTAAGACATGAAGGTTAGTCAATCTGGAAAATTTCAAGAACTTTGAAAGTTTCTTCATGTGCAGTCGCTAAAACCATCAAGCGCTATGATGAAACTGTCTCATGAGGACTGCCAAAGGAAAGGAAGACCCAGTGTTACCTCTGCAGAGGATAAGTTAGTTACCGTTTCAGAAATTGCAGCCCAAATCAATGCTTCACAGAGTTCAAGTAACAGACACATCTCAATATCAACTGTTCAGAGGAGACTGTGCTAATCAGGCCTCAGTGAATCATGGTTGAATTGCTGCAAAGAAACCACTACTAAAGGACATCAAGAAGAAGACACTTGCTTGGGCCAAGAAACATGAGCAATGGACATTAGACCGGTGGAAATCTGTCCTTTGGTCAGCCTGTCCAACCGCCGTGTCTTTGTAAGATGCAGAGTAGGTGAACAGATGATCTCCGCATGTGTGATTCCCACCGTGAAGCATGGAGGAGGAGGTGTGGGGGTGCTTCAATTCAATTCACACTTAACCAGCATGGCTACCACAGTATTCTGCAGTGATACGCCATCCCATCTGGTTTGCGCTTAGTGGGACTATCATTTGTTTTTCAACAGGACCTAACACACCTCAAGGCTTTGTAAGGGCTATTTTACCATGAAGGAGAGTACTGCATCAGATGACCTGGCCTCCACAATCACCCGACCTCAAGCTAATTGAGATGGTTTGGGATGAGTTGAACTGCAGAGTAAAGGAAAAGCAGTCAACAAGTGCTCAGCGTATGTGGGAACTCCTTCAAGACTGATGGAAAAGCATTCCAGGTGAAGCTGGTTGAGAGAATGCCAAGAGCGTGCAAAGTGGCTACTTTGAAAAATCTAAAATATACTTTTTTGGTTGCTACATTATTCCATATGTGTTATTTCATAGTTTTGATGTCTTAACTATTATTCTACAATGTAGAAAATAGTAAAAAATAAAGAAAAACCCTTGAGTGAGTATGTGTCCAAACTTTTGACTAGTACTGTATGTATTGATTGCATTTTGATACTGCTACAGTGTTATTTGGGTTGTTAATTGGATTAGTCCCTCCGTCATTGATTTCTTGCCTCTGTGTTGATTCAATTTGATATCTTAAGTCTTCTCAACCCTGGCAGTCATTCTGAATTAAGGTTGTGAGTGAATACAATTTCTAATTGTTGGGTATCCCCACTCTTGTTGAAATCCAATAGGAATTACACATGACTTTGCAAGCCAGCATAATGTGACTTGCAGGCCTGATGTGCCCTGTAAACTATGCGTTTCAGGCCACTGTATTAGGTTCAATTTCGAGAACTTCTGGAGCAGATGGAGTTAAGGAAGAGAAAGCAGCGAAATCAAGCGATGGCGTTTTCCTCCTTTTATGGAGATGAGATCTGTCGGACATTTCCACCTGACCTAATTAAAGTGCCCCTGGCCCAGCTGAGTAAGTGGCCATGAATTAAAGGATTATTCCACCAACTCCATGGGCTTTTTCTACAAGGTTGATCCTGTGTTTTGCGGGTACTCAGACACTCCGACAAAGAGGAGCGGGCCAGAAGCCACACCAGCCGTTCCAAGAAATCTGGCATTCAGGAATTGTATTTGTGCGGAGATCTGACCATAGCCCCTTTCTCTTTCTCTCTCTCTCTTTTTTTCTGTATTTGGATTTTTCGGGCGTGTGTGTTTTTTAAGTCTGAGGAGGGGGAGTATAGGGTAGAAGCAAACTTGTGGTCTGGTCACGTTCGTTTAAATTCTGTGCAGGCCAGGCATGTGGAGCAAAGCTGGGTAGATATTTCAGTCATTTGTTACCCGGCAGCCTCGGCGCGGGGCCGGAGTGGTTGCCAAGTTGTGACCGAGGCGCTGACACACGCACTCACATGTGTGCACAGCCCCGGCTGCAAGCAGCAAGGCAGCCAGGCCAGATGTGCTGCTCAGCTTGGCAGCTGGAGACAGAGAGAGAAACAGACAGGGCTTCGCAGCGCACAGAGGTAACTGATCCCACACTCCTCCTCTCTTAGATTCTGTTTTTTATCTCTTCTCTGCTCTCTCAACTAATCTCCCCTGTTTACTTTGTTGTTCCCACTCTTTCATTATTTCCTCTCTCATGTCTTTTCCTTCTTCTTCTCTCATGTCTTGTCCTGTTCCTCATGTCCTCTTCCCAGTTGCTTCCCAGTTTCTCCTCTCTGATCTCTCTTCTTATTCTTCTCTCATCTTTTGTCTGTTTCTCTCACTCTTTTGCTTCTCCATTATCACATTTTGTGGATATCTTTCATTGATGTCAATGGGAGAGTTGTGAGCCTCAAGTTAGGATTATCAATTTATTACATAGTCCTGTCCAATCACAGTGGAATAACTAGACCATAAACTACAATCCTATACGTTAACAACTAGATGTAGCTATTCCATCCTCCATACAATAGTATTCCCAGTCATTTTCTACCTAATTGGCAGCACAAACTTCTGGTTTCATGGATGCGAAGAGCATAATTAAACCTCAGAGTCTCTCTAGGGTCAGTGTGCAGGCTCTGGGTTCAGGCTCAGGCACAGGCACAAGCACAGGCTGGGCCAGTCTGTTAGAACCAGAAGCAACAAGAACAGCAGCAGTCAGGAATTATTGTTTATTTCCACAATCAGGATGACTGATGCTGTCCCACTTAGGGTTACAAGTGCTCAGCACACTGTGTGTAGTGTCTCAGGGCCACACCGGCCCCAATCAGCTAAAAACCATTAAGTGCTTCATTCCTGGCATGGCGCGATAGACCAAGGCAGAGGCCCTGTCTGGAAGCCAGCCTGCAGCAGGTTGCACTCAAAGGCACCACTTGTTGCAGCACGCCAAATTACTATTGGAGTGTCTGGTAGTGTCCCGGCAGACAGCTAGAGGGATAGACTGGACTGGAGGTTCTGGGAAATCCCACTGGTTGGGTTTGGTTGGGGTTGGGATGAAGGGCTTTTTGTTGTGGCCGATACACTATGTTGCTGCTTGTCTTCTAGCACGGATTGTTTGTTTGAGGGCTCACCACCCTATGTTGGAGATTTTTACAGTGTGATCTTCAATGTCAAATCATTCCCTCAATACTTATGTCTTGGTTACATTTACTGGTCAGGTATGGTCTATATTGGGTTTATAAAGGTGTTATAAGTCAATAATAAACATGTATAGTCTTTAGGAATTGTATTTCTTAAAATAATAAATCACAATTATAAAGAAATAATGTCTGACATGCACTCAAATGTATTGAACCTTTTGGTATTGGTGACTTGATTGTCTGTTTGCACATTTGGCTTAAGCGTAGGTTGCCACCGAATATAAAAGTATCTATGGATACATGACAATGTATCATACCATATTTATAATATGCTTCATAACCTGCTCAGCGCAATACAGGACTAAATCTGTTGTTTATTGTTGACTTGGTCCTGGCTGAGTATGTAGTATAAATTGGCACAGTGACGCGAGAAGGCAGGAATCCTGTCCCTCTCCCCTCCTGGCCATGGACATTCTTTCTGGCGGTGATTTCCTGCTCTGTGGCTTGACCCCGAAAGTCTTGTGGCGTGACTCATGGAGGGCTAGCGTGCCAGTGGTCTGGGTGTGGCCAAATGAAATCTATCACAGCATGGCAGGCAGTCTGCCTGGGTCTCTGCCCTTGTGATAACACAGGTAGACTTATAGGTATCTACTCCAGACTGGCCAGTAGAGAAGAATGTTTCCCTTTCAAGAATCTACACTACAAAAGTATGTGGACACCCCTTCAAATTAGTGGATTTCGCTATTTCAGCCACACCCGGTGAATAAAATCAAGCACAGTGCCATGCAATCTCCGTAGACAGACATTGGCAGTAGATTGACCCGTATTGAAGAGCTCAGTGACTTTCCACGTGGCACCATCATAAAATGCCACCTTTCCAACAAGTCAGTTCATCAAATTTCTGTCTTGCTAGAGCTGCCCCGGTCAACTGTAAGTGCTGTTATTGTAAAGTGGAAATGTCTAGGAGCAACAACGGCTTAGCTGCAAAGTGGTAGGCCACACATACTCACAGAATGGGACCCCTCGAGTGCTGAAGCATGTAGAGCATTAAAAAAAATGTGCTTTAGTATTTTAGTATTAATTAGAATCCCCAATTAGCTGCTGCCAAGGCAGCGGCTACTCTTCCTGGGGTCAAAACAGGAAACAACACAACAAATCAAATAAATAATATACATACATAGCACTACATTTACATTACAATTTAGCCATTCAGCAGGTGCTCCCATCCAGAGCAACCCACAGCTAATGCATTCCTCTTTGCGAGACAACCACATAATATCACAGTCGTATCCAACCACATTTCACATACATAATGCAATACATAATACAATGCAAAATACAATAGAAAATGTGCTGTAAGATGTTCTTTTATCAGTTTTTGAAACTCTGGTTTTAATGCTAGCTTTAGTTACCTGGGGTGGCAGAGTTCCATTTAGTCATGGCTCTATTTAATACTTTGCTCAGGAAAGTGATATCACAACTTAAACCTTCTACCTGCCTTCTCCATCATATCCCCACCACCTTCTTCCTAACAGTTTTTAATTGCATATCTGAAGAAGTGCAAGCTGCACTAAAACTGCTATGGTGAAACAGGGAAAATAAATCCATAGTGCCTTTGCGTGTTGGACTAGGGCACATATCATCAAACTTGTCATCAGGTCTTCCTTGACTCATACCCAGCCGAATTGGTTGGATATCTTATCTCTGAAATATGCCACAAACTCATCACATTTAGATGCGGAGGAAAGCTCACATAGGTTTGAGGGGGTAGGATTTATCAGGCCATCAATGGTCAAGAAGAGCACTCTCTCATTATTCTGATTAGTAGTGATCAAGTTAGAAAAATGAGCCCGCCTGGCATTTCTAATTGTCTTGTTATATATGCCAAGATGCTCTCTCAGAATATCACAATGGACCTGGAACTTTGACTTTCTACACTTCCACTCTGCCTTTCTGCAATTTCTTTTTAATTGATTAGTTTCCTCACTCATCCTCCATTTGGATGTGGCCTTTTACAACTTTACTGGAGCTATTGGCATCAATGGTTGACCGTAATTTGCTATTAAAGTTATCAAATAAATCAATACAAGAGGAAGGCAGAATAGGTGGTGGAGTATTGTTCATACACTCAATGAAATCTGTAGCAACTACCGAGGTAAGATAGCATTTCTTAATAATGCAGTATTACCCTGTGCTATGGGTAGCAAGGTAGTAAAAAATAGACAGTGGTGATCAGAAAAAGCTACACCAACAATAAAGGATATGTCACTAGAAAATCCCTTGGTAATAACCAGGTCCAGAGAATGGCCGTGGTTATGGGTGGGCCCAGTAACGTGTTGGATAGAGTCTATAGAGCTCAAAAGATTCATAAATTCAATGGCCTTGGAGTCAGTCTCTTTGTCAACATGAATATTAAAATCGCCCAACACAATGATTTTATCATAGTTCTCAAGGACAATAGACAATAGTTAACATAAATCAGTAAAATAAAGTGGGGCAGTGCTTTGGTGGCCTACACAGGGTTATGGCCAGCACTGGTGCCTGACATTTAAACAGTATAGCATGATGCTCAAAAGACCCAAAGTCGCCAAACGAAATCTCCTTACAGTTGAGAGCATTAGTAAAAATGCTCTCAGTTAGTATGAAAAGCTGTTGTCCGGGGGGAGGCTTCAATAAGAGTGGCACTACAGTCTGATGACAGCCATGTTTCAGTGAGAAACATGCAATCAACTTTGCGCTCAGTAATGAGGTCTTTCATGAGAACAGTTTTACTAGTGATTGCGCTAACATTTAAAAGCGGCATATTCAATGAGTGTGGCCACACTTCCCCTGGGGCATCTGCCTCGAGGTAACCAATGGAATAACAACCAAATTATTAATGTTACAACCATGTTTTCATGTCTCCAATCTAACAGAATGGTAGGAGATGATAGTTTGTATAAACTCACTAGAGGTCGGAGTTAAAGGAACATAAATTAGGTTACTCACAATAACCATAGTGCCATTTCTACAGGAGTTGATATGCCTTCCAAGTCTTCTGTTGCTTTTTCTGACAGGGAGAACTAGACTAGCACAACCAGACCCTGTCTGTCAGTCTCGAAAACAGTTTGCGATGTGGCTGGAAATATTCCTGGAACCCCTGTGATTAGGGTGAATCCCGTCTCTTTTAAAAAGTGCTGGTTGCTCCCACAGCAAATCAAAGTTGTCACAAAAAGAGACATTCCTGTCATTTCTTCAGGTACTCGTTCGGGGCAAAGAGTCTGATAAAACGTTCCGAACCCCTTCGATAGCACAGGAGGAGGCCAGAGAAAATTATTTTCTTTCCTGTGCCAGCGAGGGTGTTTAAAACATTTTTGTAGTCCTCCCTCAGTTCCTTAGATTGCCTAAAACGAAGGTCAATATTGGAGTAGTTGGCCAGAACCGTGGGCAGGAGAGAGTTGATGTCATGGACACGGGCTCCTGGTTGACAGTGGACCTTGGTTGGTCCACAGACCGTAGGCAGGCCAAAATCTCTCACCAGTCGCCCACAATGATGGTGGTCATGATGGAATCCGATGAGGAAGCTACCTGCTGAACTGCGGTGGCCGTGGGGGAGGGTGCCACTGGGCGGCCGCCGGCTGTTGGTACAGTGCATTCGGAAAGTATTCAGCCCCTTTCCCCTTTTCCACATTTTGTTACGTTACAGCCTGAGTCTTCATATAATATATATATATATATATATATATATATATATATATATATATATATATTCTGCACATCTAACATTCCAGTGTTTAATTGCTATATTGCAATTACTTCGCCACCATGGCCTATTTATTGCCTTTACCTCCCTTATCATACCTCATTTGCACATACTGTATATGGACTTTTTCAACTGTATTATTGACTGTATGTTTGTTTATTCCATGTGTTGTTGTATGTGTCGACCTGCTTTGCTTTAGCTTGGCCAGGTCGCAAATGAGAACTTGTTCTCAACTAGCCTACCTTGTTAAATAAAGTTGAAATAAAAATTAAAAATATAGACAGGTGTGTGCCTTTCCAAATCATGTCCAATTAATTTAATTTACCACAGGTGGACTCCAGTCAAGTTGTAGAAACATCTCAAGGATGATCAATTGAAACAGGATGCACCTGAGCTCAATTTCGAGTCTCATAGCAAAGGGTCTGAATACTTATGTAAAGGTATTTCTGTTTTTTATATTTAGTACATTTGCAAAAATGTATGGGGTATTGTGTGTAGATTGATGAGGATTTTGTATTTATTTAATCAATTTTAGAATAAGGCTGTAACTAAACAAAATGTGGAAAAAGTCAAGGGGTCTGAACACTTTCCGAAGGGACTGTATACACCCATGATCCATGCTGACTCCCGTGGCTGGTAGGACCGTCTCAAGCGGGGCAAAACTGTTTGATAGCTGAATTGGATCTTCTTGGATAGATGATGGGTGGCCAGACTTCCTCTCTGATCTCCTATACCTTGCGAGTGTCCAGTCTCCCATAAGCCGCGGCGTTGATCTTAACATCGGTCCGTTGGATTGGAACAGATCGACCGACAGCTTTGCTATAGAAGACATTTCAAACTGAGATTCGGTTTGCCTGGGTTACAGCATGGTCGGTGTATTTAGAAAGCAGTTCATCCTTTTATCCCAGCCTAGCTAACAGCCGGAGGATCTCTTCGCTAAGCTGCTTGATGGTGATGCAAGCTGATTTAGGGCAGACAAATCCCTGTCCATTTTCCAGTTCCACCTTATCTTCATCTTTTTATTGTGTGGAAATCATCTCACACCTGAAGCATTTGTTCCCAGCCGTGGATATAAACACCGTTGGGCTAGCACTGCTAGCGTTAGCCTGCTCCGTTTCCATGATGGCAGCAGCTAACTGTTACTTAACAGGAATCTGGGACACAAACTTGCGGTCCCAGCCGTAAAGGCTGACCGCATCGCTGAACCCATAGCAATACAAACTTTAGCTATGATTAAACACGATTTAATGATAACTATTTCATAAAAACAACTAACCGAGTGTAGACAGTACACTGTTCTGTTGTGCACTTTGATGACGTCTGTTGCGTAAAGGGTGCTTTGCTATTTTTGTTCAGCGGAATGACCTTTGCCTCCGTCCAGGCCTGAGGGCATACTTCGTCTTCTAGGCTTGAATTGAAGATGTGGCAAATAGGAGTCGCAAAGTATTCCGCTACCAACCTCAGTAATTTACCATTCAGGTTGTAGGTTCCAGGTGGTTTGTCCTTATTTATAGATAGCAATGTTTTCACCTCGTCCACACTAACTTTGCATAATTCAAATGCTTGTCTGTCATTTTTTTAGTCCGTTATGCATGAACATGAGGGCTCAGCATTTGTTGTCTGCATTTCATGCCTAAGTTTTTTTAATCTTGTCAACAAAAAAGTTATTAAAGTAGTTGACAATATCAAAGGGCTTTGTTATGAATGAGCCAACAGCCTCGATGAAGCTGAGTTATTTAAGGTATGCCAGAGCTTTTTACTATCATTTTTTATGTCATATATCTTTCCTCCATAGTATAGTTTCTTCTTCTTTTTGTTTACTTACGTGATTTATCAATTTACTGTACAGTATGTTTGCCAATCTGCTGTGTTGCCAGACTTATTTGCCATTCCCTTAGCCTCATCCCTCTCAGTCATTACATTTTTCAATTCATCATCTATCCATGGAGATTTGGCCATTTTAACAGTCAGTTTCTTTATGGGCGCATGCCTGTCAGTAACCGGAAGAAGACATTTCATAAATGGTTCAAGTGCAGCGTCAGGATGTTCCTCATTACACACATCAGACCAACAAATATTTTTCACATCTTCAACATAGGAATAATTGCAAAACCACTTCTATGATCGCTTATACACTCTTTTAGTTCCAGTCTTTGGAACTTTGTTTTTCCTAGATATGGCTATTATATTTTGATCACTACATCCGATGGGTGTGGATACTGCTTCAGAGCATATTTCTGCAGCATTAGTAAAGATGTAGTCAATACAAGTGGATGATTTTAGTTCATGTTCTGTTTGTAAATACCCTGGTAGGTTGACTGATAACCTGAACCAGGTTGCAGGCTTTTCGTTGAGTGGACAGCTTGATGAAAGCCAGTCAATATTTAGGTCACCTAGTAAATATACCTCTCTGTTGATACATACATTCTCAAGCATTTAACACATATTATCCAGATACTAACTGTTATCATTTGGTGGTCTATAGCAACTTTCTACAAGAATAGGCTTTAGGTGAGAAAGGTGAACCTGTAGCCATATTACTTCAACAGCATTTGACATGAGATTATCTCTAAGCTTTACAGGAATATGACTCTGAATATAAACAGCAATACCTTCTCCACAGGCATTCCTGTCTCTTCTATAGATGCTATAATGATGTATTGCTACCACTATAATCAAAGGAATGATCTAAGTGAGGTTCAGAGATAGCCAGTTTATGAATGATTTATGTTGCTAGCAAGTTATTGATTTCATGATCCTTGTTTCTTAGGCTACACATGTTAATGTGAGGTATTTTTAGTGTTTTCCTGGGATTCTTGATTGTTTTTATTGCTTTACTGGGAGGCTTATCAGAGGTAAACTGGACAGCGATATTTATATTTGTGCTGAGGATGAACTGCTCACAGTGGGCTTCCTGCTAGGGCAAAACAGTATAACTCAGGTTCATAGGCACAACTCAGGTTCATAGGCACATGATTAACATGTTAGCCCAGAGCACCTTAAGTGTTATTACATACAACCGTGAAGAACTATTGGATATCAGAGAGACGTCAACTTACCAGCACAACCAGCACTACAACCAGGAATACGACTTTCCCAAAGTGGATCCTTTGTCTGCACCTCTCAGGGCATTTGAACCAAAACAATGCCACCAGAGTAGAGGGTGCCGGAGCGGTCTTCTAGTGAGTCTTCGGATGCGAGCACACCACGCACCACTTCAGAGTATATTACTTGCTAATGTCCAGTCCCTAGCTAACAAAGTCGACGAAATAAGGGCAAGAGTTGCTTTCCAAAGAGATATCTGGGATTGTAACATACTCTGTTTCACAAAAACATGGCTAGCTGGCGACATGCTGTTGGAGTCCATACAGCCAACGGGATTTTCAGTGCATCGCGCCGACAGGAATAAACATCTCTCCGGTAGGAAAGAAGGGCGGGGGTGTATATATCGTGATTAACGACTCATGGTGTAATTGTAAAAACATATAGGAACTCAAGTCCTTTTGTTCACCTGACCTAGAATTCCTCACAATCAAATGCCGGCCATATTATCTCCCAAGAGAACCCTCCTCGGTTATCATCACAGCCATGTATATCCCCCCGAAAGCGGATACCAAGACGGCCAAGGAGCTTCACTGGACTTTATGCAAACTGGAAACCATATATCCTGAGGCTGCATTTATTGTAGCTGAGGATTTTAACAAAGCTAATTTGAGAACAAGGCTACCTCATTTCTATCAGCATATCGATTGCTGTACACGAGCGAGTAACACGCTCAACCATTGCTACTCTAACTTCCGCGATGCATACAAGGCCCTCCCCCGCCCTCCTTTTGGTACATCTGACCAACATATCACCTCCACTCTACCTGTGACCCTAGACCCACTTCAATTTGCATACCACCCCAATTGATCCACAGACGATGCAATCGCCATCACACTGCCCTAGCTGGACAAGAGGAATACCTATGTAAGAATGCTGTTCATTGACTACAGCTCATCATTCAACACCATAGTACCCTCCAGACTCATGATTAAGCTTGAGACCCTGGGTCTTGACACCGCCCTGTGCAACTGGGTCCTGGTATTTCTGACGGGCCTCCCCCTGGTGGTGAAGGTAGGAAACAACATCTCCACCCGGCTGATCGTCAGCACTGGGGCCCCACAAGGGTGTGTCCTCAGCCCCCTCCTGTACTCCCTGTTCACCCACGACTGCGTGGCCATGCACGCTTCCAACTCAATCATCAAGTTCGCAGACGACACAACAGTGGTAGGCTTGATTACCAACAACGACGAGACAGCCTACAGGAGGAGGTGAGGCCCTCGGAGTGTAGTGTCAGGAAAATAACCTCTCACTCAAGGTCAGCAAAACAAAGGAGACAATCGTGGACTTCAGGAAACAGCAGAGGGAGCACCCCCCTATCCACATTGACGGTACAACAGTGGAGAAGGTGGAACATTTTAAGTTCCTCTGTGTACATATCACCAACAAACTGAAATGGTCCATGCACACAGTGTGGTGAAGAAGGCGCAACACCTCAGGAAGCTGAAAGAATTTGGCTTGTCACCGAAAACCCTCACTAACTTTTACAGGTGCACAATTGACAGCATCCTGTCGGGTGGTACGGCAACTGGTACGGAAACTGCACCGCCCACAACCGCAAGGCTCTCCAGAGGTTGTGCGGTCTGCAAAATGCATCACCGGGGGCAAACTACCTGCCCTCCAAATCATCTACAACAATACCTGATTTCACAGGAAGGCAAAAAGATCATCAAGGACAATAACCACCCGAGCCACTGCCTGTTCACCCCGCTTCCATCCAGAAGACGAGGTCAGTATAGGTGCTTCAAAGCTGGGACAGAGCTATATCTAAAGGCCATCAAATTGTTAAACAGCCACCACTAGCACAGAAGCGGCTGCCTACCGACAGACTTGATGTCATTGGCCACTTTAATAAATGGAACACTAGTCACTTTAATAAAGCCACTTTAAGAATGTTTGCACATCTCGCATTACTCATCTCTTAGTCATTAAATTAGATCTGATCTTCATCTAAGTCACAACCATAGACAAACACAGTCTGCTTAAACTAATAGTACACCAGCAAGTATATGTTTTCATGTCTTCATTGAACACACTGTGTAAACATTCGCAGTGCAGGGTGGGAAAAGTATGTGAACCCTTGGATTTAATAACTAGTTGACCCTCCTTTGGCAGCAATAACCTCAACCAAATGTTTTCTCTAGTTGCGGATTAGACCTGTATAACGGTCAGGAGGAATTTTGGACCATTTCTCTTTACAAAACTGTTTCAGTTCAGTAATATTCTTGGGATGTCTGGTGTGAATTGCTCTCTTAAGGTCATGCCACAGCATCTCAATTGGGTTGAGGTCAGGACTCTGACTGGGCCACTCCAGGTGTATTGTCTTCTGTTGTTGATTTACTTCTGTGTTTTGGGTCGTTGTCCACTTGCATTACCCAACTTCTGGTGAGTTTCAATTGGCGGACGGATAGCCTTACATTCTCCTGCAAAATGTCTTGATAAGATTGGGAATAAATTTTTCCGTTGATGATAGCAAGCTGCAGCAAAGCAGCCCCAAACCATGATGCTCCCTCCATCATACATTTTGACAGGAAAATGGTCCAATTCAACAGAACATCCCTGGTTATCCCTACTGCCGCTGATCTGGCGGAATCACTAAACACAAATGCCTCATTTGTAAATAATGTCTGAGTGTTGGAGTGTGCCCCTGGCTATTCGTAAATAAAATAAAATATATTTAATACAAACATGTTGCTTAATATAAGGAATTTAAATGATTTATACTTTTACTTTTGATACTTAAGTATATTTTAGCAATTCCATTTTCTTTTGATACTTAAGTATATTTATAACCAAATACTTTTAGACTTTTACTCAAGTAGGTTTATACTGGTTAACTTTTACTTGAGTCCTTTTCTATTATTACTCCTCGACTGCAAACATCAGGCCTACACTGTGACCTGAAAGGCCATATTTGGGACACTTTTATGGGGTACACATAGAAAAGCCTGATCTGTGCTTATTTTGAAATAGCCATGGCTTAATATCTCCTATTAAATCAATGTAGGTGGAAGGACACGTGCAAGGTGTCTGTGTACAAAACCTTGTTTGTATTAGGAATGAGTTGCAAGGTATTGTGTCTAAAACCTTATCCTATCACTTCAGGGGCAGGGTCCATACAGCCTGTGCTGTGACTGGTTCCCTGTGTCGTCCAATCCTGTCAAATAGAAAACGCATGACGGTTGTGTGAGTTGCCAGAAAAAAAAACAGAAAGCGCCCATAGCCCATTATACCGTCAGCTTCAGGCCAGTGTTTTGTCAAGCAACAGACGAACCATTGTGACCGAAAGCAGGGGGAAAAAATGTTATTTTTAATATAACTGTCTGGCCACGGTGATTAATTCAAATCATATGGTGTTTTCTCCTCTCTCTCTCCCTCCCTCCCTCTGTATGAAGGCAATGCTACAGGAGGCTGTAGAATGCTAAATGAGCATCTGTGCAGTGCTGCTGCAGGATACTGCTAGGCTGTGTTTAGATGTAAGTGATCCTTAAATGTCCCCTTTCACTCCTTCAGCTTCAAAAGGAACACTTCTGGGCTGGCGGGATGACCGTGCTCAGTCAGCGTTTTACTGAGGTTAAGAACCGAGAAAGAGCTAGCCTGAGGGAAACCAATGGTTAGAATTCATTTGTCATCATATTTTATTGTGTATATGATACTGTTCTTAAATGGAAATGATACATGCCCATCGGTTTTGTTTTATATATTAATAGCAAATCATATTGATAACTTTATTTTACAGTGCATTTCATGCATTGAGCTCAAAGCTCTCACACATTGGCTTTCGAGTGTCAAAAGCTGCTCTTAAATTTGATGCACATTCTCTGAAATGTTGTTTATTTAGATCCTGGGCAGAAAGTATTTTTTACATCTTTACATTTTTTTTTTTACCCCTTTTTCTCCCCAATTTTGTGGGATCCAATTGTTAGTAGCTACTATCTTGTGTCATCGCTACAACTCCCGTACAGGCTCGGGAGAGACAAAGGTTGAAAGTCATGCGTCCTCCAATACACAACCCAACCAAGCGGCACTGCTTCTTAACACAGCACTCATCCAACCCAGAAGCCAGCCTCACCAATGTGTCGGAGGAAACACTGTGCACCTGGCAACCTTGGTTAGCGTGCACTGCACCTGGCCCACCACAGGAGTCGCTGGTGCACGATGAGACAAGGATATCCCTACCGGCCAAACCCTCCCTAACCCGGACGACGCTAGGCCAATTGTGCGTCGCCCCACGGACCTCCCGGTCGCGGCCGGTTACAACAGAGCCTGGGCGCGAACCCAGAGTTTCTGGTGGCACAGCTGGTGCTGCAGTACAGCGCCCCTAACCACTGCGCCACCCGGGAGGTCACGTCTTTACTTTTTATTGTGATTGCTGCTGAAGTAATACTGCAGTAAATAGGAAAACCAATGCAGACTAGCATGATATAGCCATTAACTCTGTCGTCCGTTCCAAAAGTATAATACTTGGCATGAACTGTAATCTAACCTGCACATTGTTTATGCACAATTTGTTACGCCACTTAGGAGCCTTACTAATGTTAACGACAGGTCATAAACACGCATATAAAGCATCACAATAGGTGTACTACTACCCATGCTGTAGGTATCTCCATAAAAGCCGGTGGCCGCCGGGCATGTAGTGTATGTCGGAGGGTGGAGGGATGCTGGTTTCCTGCTCTCGCTCTCGTGACCAACCTGCTTCCCCACAGGGCAATTACAGCTAGACCACCAGGCAGACTACCAGCACACAGACTGAGATCTGTTCAACCCTTCACTCCCAGACAGTGATGGTGGTGCTCTAGGAGCCAGCCAACTCTTAATGGAGTTTATGATCCCTGTGCCAAAAGAGGCACACATACCTGGCCATTAGGTTGAACGTTAGAGAGCAACCTTCCACTGTTTACAGTAGTTTACATCAGATGAGGTTCAAAGGAGAAGCCCTATTAAGCTCCAGTAGGAGGTAAACAGAGAATAAGTTATGTAGCTTGATTCAGAGTGGGAATCATTCATTGATAGAGGGAGAAAGAGAGAAAGGTAGATCGTTAGAGCCTTAACACGGCCTGAAATGTAAATATGTTTCTCTCAGGCTACACTTTTACCTCACCTACTTACATGGACGACTTTTTAGAGACGCATACCATTGAGACTAGTGAAGGCTGCTGAGGGGAGGACGGCTGATAATAATGGCTGAAACAGAGCAACACATAGAAACCATGTGCTTGATACTATTCCACTGATTCTGCTCCAGTCATTACCATGAGCCCGTCCTCCCCAATTAAGGTGCCACCAACCTCCTGTGATTGAGACACATCTTAGGAACGCTGCCTGTGTACTGGGTGCTGTTTCGCCAAGCTGCCTGTAGATGGAGCCGTTAATAGGGGATTATGTATTAGCCCTGTGCCCAAGTGCTCCATAATCCACAAATACCCAGCATGTGACCAAGCACCTCACACTCTTCCTCTATTGTTCAGCTGCCACCACACTAACCCCCATACAACAAGACATTCAATTGTGACATCAAGCATTTTTCCAAGACCATCATCAATCTGTCTCTTTACGCACACAAGTCTATACTGAAGCTTCCTCCTCCGGATCTTCTGAAGTAGAGGATGTGTTGTGGGGAGCAGGGCTAGAGGGGGTGAAGCCCAGCACCGTCGGAGGCTGCTGTATTTATAGATGGTCCCAGAGAAAGGTGTTTGTGTCTGTGAGCATATAGTACAGGACATTCTTATGAGAGGGAGAAGCATGGCTTCCCAGCCACCTGTGGAGTTAGCACTTCCAGGTCATGACTGCTGGTGATGGGGTGGAGGGTACAAGAGTAGGGGGGTGACTGGGGGTATACCGAAAATGGGGTGGATGGAGAGTAGGCTGGAGATGGGGTGAGGGAGATAAGGTGGAGATGTATATGGTAGAGGGGAGTGAGGGGGTATGGTGGTATTGGGTGATGGGTACTAGAGGTAGGATGGGTGGGATTTGGTGAGGTGGAGGGTTGGGATGGTTGAGGTGTGTGTGTGTGCGTGTGTACATGTGTGTGTGTGTCAGCATTGTTGGGTGGCCTAGATTTAGTGTGAGAGGAGAACAGGGGTCACATCCTACAGACTTCCTGCAGGAGGCCATAAAACCAGTCAGACAACAGGAGATATGGATGGGGGAGGAGGGAGAAAGAGAGACTAAAAACTGAAATAAAATGAAAGACTATAGAGATGTAGGCCTAATTTGGCTGTTGGAGATTCTCACACACTTCATAGTATTACTTCATGTGGTGATGCAACAACAAACAGCAGAAACTTGTGAAAACCAGCACAATTTGAGCAACACAACATCCTCCTGTTTTTCTTAATGCTATTTGGGTACATCTTGTGATCATCTGTTGAAAGACAATACGCAAAATAATTGCAACATTTCAGTCTTACAAAATGTACACCCATAGACTGTAAAAAAGACATTCCCAAAAATGCACACCCACCAATAATACTTGTAACACAAGTTAAAAGTGCTATCATATATTTATTGGTTTTGGTACAAAATACTACAACTGCGACCTGGCCAAGATAAAGCAAAGCAGTATGACACAAACAACACAGAGTTACACATGGGATTAACAAACGTACAGTCAATAACACAATAGAAAAATCTATATACAGTGTGTGCAAATGTTGTAAGATTAGGAGGTGAGGCAATAAATAGGTCATAGTAGCGAAATAATTACAATTTATCAATTAAACACTGGAGTGGTAGATGTGCAGAAGATGAATATGCAAGTAGAGATACTGGGGTGCAAAGGAGAAAAGAACAACAACATGGGGATGAGGTAGTTGGATGGGCTATTTACAGATGGGCTGTGTAAGCTGCTCTGACAGCTGATGCTTAAAGTTAGTGAGGGAGATATAATACTCCAGCTACAGTAATTTTTGCAATTTGTTCCAGTCATTGGCAGCGAGAACTGGAAGGAAAGGCAGCCAAAGGAGGAGTTGGCTTTGGGGATGACCAGTGAAATATACCTGCTGGAGCACGTTCTACAGGTGGGTGCTGCTATGGTGGCCAGTGAGCTGAGATAAGTCTTTGCTAGGTAAAGCCCTGCCTTATAGGTGACCTGGAGCCAGTGGGTTTGGCAATGAATATGAAGCAAGGGCCAGCCAACGAGAGCATACAGGTCGCAGTGGTGGGTAGTATATGGGACTTTGGTGACAAAACGGATGGAACTGTGATAGACTACATCCAATTTGCTGAGTAGAGTGTTGGAGGCTATTTTGTAAATTACATCGCTGAAGTCAAGGATCGGTAGGATAGTCAGTTTTACGAGGGTATGTTTGGCAGCGTGAGTGAAGGATGCTTTGTTGTGAAATAGGAAGCCGATTCTAGATTTAATTATGGATTGGAGATGTTGGAGGGAGAGTTTACAGTCTAACCAGACACCTAGGTATTTGTAGTTGTCCACATATTCTAAGTCAGGACTGTCCAGAGTAATGCTAGACGAGCGGGCGGGTGGAAGACTGTAGCCAGGTGGAACGCATGGCCACCCGTAGGAAAATGCTTCTTGAAATTCTCGATTATTGTAGATTAATCGGTGGTGATAGTGTTTCCTAGCCTCAGTGCAGTGGGCATCTGGGAGGAGGTGCTCTTATTCTCCATGGACTTTACAGTGTCCCATAACTTTTTGGAGTTTGTGCTACAGGATGCTAATTTGTTTGAAAAAGCTAGCCTTTGCTTTCCTAACTGCCTGTGTATGTTGGTTCCTGACTTCCCTGAAAAGTTGCATATCCCGGGAGCTATTCACTGCTAATGCAGTACGCCACAGGATGTCTTTGTGCTGGTCAAGGGCAGTCAAGTTTGGAGTGAACCAAGGGCTATATCTGTTCTTAATTCACATTTTTTGAATGGGGCATGCTTATTTAAGATGGTGAGGAAAGCACTTTTAAAGAACAACCAGGCATCCTTTACTCACGGAATGAGGTCAATATCCTTCCAGGATACCCGGGCCAGGTCGATTAGAAAGGCCTGCTTCTGAAGTGTTTTAGGGAGCGTTTGACAGTGATGAGGGGTGGTCATTTGACCGGGGACCCATTACGGACTCAGGCAATGAGGCAGTGATCGCTGAGATCCTAGTTGAAGACAGCAGAGTTGTATTTAGAGGGCAGGTTGGTCAGGATGATATCTATGAGGGTGCCCGTGTTTACGGATTTAGGGTTGTACCTGGTAGGTTCCTTGATAATTTGGGTGAGATTGAGGGCATCTAGTTTAGATTGTAGGACTGCTGGGGTGATAAGCATATCCCAGTTTAGGTCACCTAACAGTACAAACTCTGAAGATAAATGGGGGCAATTAATTCACATATGGTGTCCAGGGCACAGCTGGGGTGCTGAGGGTCTATAACTATAACAAGCTGCAACAGTGAGAGACTGATTTCTGGAAAGGTGGATTTTTAAAAGTAGAAGCTCAAACTATTTGGGCACAGACCTGGATAGCATGACAGAACTCTGCAGGCTCTCTCTACAGTTAGGGATGGAAATTTCAGAATTTTTGGTGGCCTTCCTAAGCCAGGATTCAGACATGGCAAGGACATCAGGGTTGGCGGAGTGTGCTAAAGCAGTGAATAGAACAAACTTAGGGAGGAGGCTTCTAATACATGCATGAAACCAAGGCTTTTACGGTTACAGAAGTCAACAAATGATAGCGCCTGGGGAATAGGAGTGGAACTGGGGCTACAGGGCCTGGGTTAACCTCTACATCACAAGAGGAACAGAGGAGGAGTAGGATAAGGACTGGTCGTCTAGTGCGTTGGGGACAGAGAATAAAAGGAGCAGATTTCTGGGCGTTGTAGAATAGATTCAGGGCATAATGTACAGACAATGGTATGGTAGGATGTGAGTAGAGTGGAGGTAAACCTAGGCGTTGAGTGATGATGAGAGAGATTTAGTCTCTAGAGGCACCAGTTAAGCCAGGTGAGGTCTCCGCATGTGTGTGGGTTGGGACAAAAGAGCCATCTAAGGCATTTTGAGCGGGACTGAGGGCTCTACAGTGAAATAAAACAATAAGAACTAGCCAAGACAGCAGTAGACAAGGCATATTGACATTAGAGAGAGGCATAAAGCAGTCAGTAGAGTCAGTAAAGTCAGTAGAGGATGCCTGGTTATTTTTTTTAAAATGCCTTCCTCACCATCTTAAATAAACATGCCCCATTCAAGAAATGTAGAACCAGCAATAGATATAGCCCTTGGTTCTCTCCAGACCTGACTGCCCTTAACCAACACAAAAACATCCTATGGCGTTCTGCATTAGCATCGAACAGCCCCCATGATATGCAACTTTTCAGGGAAGCTAGAAACCAATATACACAGGCATTTAGAAAAGCCAAGGCTAGCTTTTTCAAGCAGAAATTTGCTCCCTGCAACACAAACTCAAAAAAGTTCTGGGACACTGTAAAGTCCATGGAGAATAAAAACACCTCCTCCCAGCTGCCCACTGCACTGAGGATAGGAAATACTGTCACCACCGATAAATCCACTATAATTGAGAATTTAAATAAGCATTTTTCTACGGCTGGCCATGCTTTCCACCTGGCTACCCCTACCCCCGTCAACAGCACTGCACCCCCCACAGCAACTCGCCCAAGCCTTCCCCATTTCTCCTTCTCCCAAATCCAGTCAGCTGATGTTCTGAAAGAGCTGCAAAATCTGGACCCCTACAAATCCGCCAGGCTAGACAATCTGGACCCTTTCTTTCTAAAATGATCTGCCGAAATTGTTGCAACCCCTATTAGCCTGTTCAACCTCTCTTTCGTGTCGTCTGAGATTCCCAAAGATTGGAAAGCAGCTGCGGTCACTCTTGACCCAAACTGCTACAGACCTATATGCTACAGACCTATATCTATCCTACCCTGCCTTTCTAAGGTCTTCGAAAGCCAAGTCAACAAACAGATTACCGACCATTTCGAATCCCACCATACCTTCTCCGCTATGCAATCTGGTTTTCAGAGCTGGTCATTTGTGCACCTCAGCCACGCTCAAGGTCCTAAAGGTCCTGTGCAGCCGTATTCATTGACCTGGCCAAGGCTTTAGACTCTGTCAATCACCACATCCTCATCGGCAGACTCGATAGCCTTGGTTTCTCAAATGATTGCCTCGCCTGGTGTTACGTTCCCTAGGCTTCCTGAATTCTCCCCAAGCAGCTGATTGGTTGGCCCCCATTGATTGGGGAGTTGAGTTGAGTTGTAGCAGGGTGTTGCGTTCCCTCTTCACAGGCGTGTGTAGTACCTGGTTCACCAACTACTTCTCTGAGGGTTCAGTGTGTCAAATCGGAGGGCCTGTTGTCCGGGCCTCTGGCAGTCTCTATGGGGGTGCCACAGGGTTCAATTCTTGGACCGACTCTCTCCTCTGTACACATCAATCATATCGCTCTTGCTGCTGGTGAGTCTCTGATCCACCTCTACGCAGACGATACCATTCTGTATACTTCTGTCCCTCTGGACACTTATCAACCCTTCAGATGAGCTTCAATGCCATACAACTCTCGTGGCCTCCAATTGCTCTTAAATACAAGTAAAACTAAATGCATGCTCTTCAACCGATCGCTGCCTGCACCTGCCCGCCCGTCCAACATCACTACTCTGGACGGTTCTGACTTAGAATATGTGGACAACTACAAATACCTAGGTGTCTGGTTAGACTGTAAACTCTCCTTCCAGACTCGCATCAAACATCTCCAATCCAAAGTTATTTCTAGAATTGGCTTCCTATTTTGCAACAAAGCATCCTTCACTCATGCTGCCAAACATACCCTTGTAAAACTGACCATCCTACCGATCCTCGACTTCAGCGATGTCATTTACAAAATAGCCTCTAATACCCTACTCAATAAATTGGATGCAGTTTATCACAGTGCCATCTGTTTTGTCACCAAAGCCCCATATACTACCCATCACCGCGACCTGTACGCTCTCGTTGGCTGGCCCTCGCTTCATACTTGTCGCCAAACCCACTGGCTCCAGGTCATCTACAAGTCCCCCCTTATCTCAGCTTGCTGGTCACCATAGCAGCACCCACCTGTAGCACGCACTCCAGCAGGTATATCTCTCTGGTCACCCCCAACACCAATTCTTCCTTTGGCCGCCTCTCCTTCCAGTTCTCTGCTACCAATGACTGGAACAAACTACAAAAATCTCTGAAACTGGAAACACTTATCTCCCTCACTAGCTTTAAGCACCAGCTGTCAGAGCAGCTCACAGATTACTGCACCTGTACATAGCCCATCTATAATTTAGCCCAAACAACTACCTCTCCCCCTACTGTATTTATTTATTTAGCTCCCTTGCACCCCATTATGTCTCTCTACTTTGCACATTCTTCGACTGCAAATCTACCATTCCAGTGTTTTACTTGCTATATTGTATTTACTTCGCCTCCATGGCCTTTTTTTGCCTTTACCTCCCTTATCTCACCTCATTTGCTCACATTGTATATAGACGTATTTTTCTACTGTATTATTGACTGTTTGTTTTACTCCATGTGTAACTCTGTGTTGTATGTGTCAAACTGCTTTGCGTTATCTTGGCCAGACTTGCCTACCTGGTTAAATAAAGGTGAAATAAAAATAAATAAATTAAGGCTAGCTGGTGCTTGCTTCGGGACAGAGGCGTTAGCTAACAGTAGCCACTCGTTTGCAGCTAGCTGTGATAATCCGGTGTAATGATCCAGGGCGGCAGGAATCTGGTGATGTGGTAGAGAGAAGCAGTCTGATATGCTCTGGGTGAGGCTGATCCGTACCACATTGGGTGAGGAGGGTTGCAGGAAAGTATATTTAGTTCGTAGATAGAAAGTGAGATGAAGATATATACGAAAAAGACCGGCTATTTACACGGGATAAGACAAAGACAAACACACACGTCCTACTACTACGCCATCTTGGAAAATAATTCCTCTGTGTAAATGATATGATGCCACGCCACGATTGGTTTACAAACACTGTGAACCTCACGGCTCACAAATTTTTAACCCTGGCTATGGCCCTGAGCCTCACAGTGGTCAGTTGAATGGAGTACTACCTCGAGGGCTTTCTGGTCTGAACTGTGGTTCAACTGTACACCTGAGAGTGGTCACAGGTCAGAGGTCACAGTGCAGTGGGTCTGCCCCTGCCTGTTTGTGTGTGTGTGTTTTGTATGTGTGTGTGTAATCAACGTACAGGACCAGGGGTGGTCAGTCACGGGTGTGTTTTGACAGAGGTCGGCAGCAGGATGTCAGGCTGCGCTCTGATTTCCTCTCTTACTTTCTCTTTGACTTTCTCCTTGACTTCACCTCCTTATCAGGCCTGCTCAGGTTTGCTGCTTTCTCACCTCTAGTATCCAGACCCAACCAGACCCCCCGAAGAAAGGAGGGCCGGGCTGCTCACATCTCATTCTCCATTCAATTAATATTCATTCATTGTGTGGACATTCAGTTTTTCTGTTTATTATGCAGGTAGCCTACTACATTGATGCATACATGTAACCTGTTATTTAAGTGAGTTTATAAAGGTTCATTTCTACTGGAATATACTTAAACCTGATTTTAAAAATGGTTTAAGTGTAGAGTAATGTTGAAATGCCCCTTTTTCTAAAGTGGTGAAATTATCTTAACAGTGTTGAGTGCTCTGTGCAAGAGAGGTTGGTGCTGTACTCACTGTAGCCATCTATAGAGGCATATGGCAGGCAAGCGTATCAAGTATGGATCGTATGATCAGACATTTGCATCCTGTCACCAGTTTATGTGTGTGACACACACACACACACACTTCACATCTGCCTGCCTCAGTAGAGAACCTACTCTTAGATCAGCCTTTAGTTAGTCTCCCCTCTACAACCTTACCCCTCCTTACTTAAAAATAAAAACTACTAACACACATCAAGAATAACAACATTGTTTTTAGCCCTTCTTATCTCCTCTCTCCCAAATATCCTGTTTCTTCGAGTTGCGGTGGCCAGAACCAATAGAAACCTCTTCCTGCTATTGGCTGACTTCACTTCCCAACGTTAGCACAATCTCATCCGCTCCAAACACCGCTTAGTGGAACCTCAACTAGCTTGCTGTCCAGAAAAAAATTAAATTAGAATTTATACCAGTGTGTTTTACCAGGACTGAGAGGTCCTGAACAAATATGGCCAGCACCATTAAGGTAAGTACATTTTAATTTTTTTTTCGCCAAAGTTTTGGCTTTTTATTGGTTATTTTCTGTAGTGCTTGGGCATTGTTTTAGTTTTCGTGGCACTTTAAAGAAACACACAGAAGGGTAACACCCTTCTGCCATAGAGGTGCGACAAGATTTCCTTGCAAATTTCCCTTTTCCTATGCGGATGGGTTGTACGGTTTCAAAAATCTTTGGGTTAATGACAAAATCTGAGATTTCGTTCTTTCAGACGCTGAATTGATTTGACCTGGCTTGTCTTACAAACAAATGAAACAAACCGTAATTTACATTTCTTGAACATTTGATCCATTATGGAGAGGCACCAATTTTAACGTCTATTATGTTTTTGATGTTGATATTTTTACCTTTACAAAAAAAAATAAGAAAAAGAAATTGACATTTTTTTTGCATTCTTATGTATTGGTAATTTTTTTTGGGGGGGGGGGTGAGTCATAAGTATTTGTCTTGTCAAAGAACCATCTGCGAAAATTATACTTTGAAATGAAAAATGCAATCCTGTGCTGAAGGAACTGAAATAATGTGAGGTTTAAATTCTCTGAAGACATTTTATCATGCTACTGTTATTGTTGCATTAATGCCTATGTTAACATCATAATCAAAATGAATGGTAACTAGTAGTAGTAAATAGTTCATACTTTGACATGGCTATCCTAGTGTTAGTCTATCAAGTAATTACCCTTGTGTAGTTACTGTAACAACACCAATTAGACAATGGACAGAGGACAAAAGCATTTTTTGCTTTTTATAATAATCAAATAATCTAGGGCACAACATGCTTCATAAGTAGCTGGAACTCATAGGCTATATCTCAATCAATATAACAAAAATATTTTTTCTGGTGCTCCTACATTTTATGTTGTGCTCCTAACTTTAAAGTTGGGAGCTCCAGTGCTACGCATTACATGTTTTAATTTAGAGTCCTGCTAGGGAGTCAGTCACCTGCAAACCTAATTCAACATGGCGTCTAATATTTCCACCCTCTGCGTCTGCCAGTGGCAGCACAAGATGTTTACAGCCAAGTCACAGTGTGAGCAATAAAACAAAAGCAGGGAAGCCATAATTACATAATCAGCTGTCTTGCTGGTATTCAATGCAAACAGGTACAGTTTGGAAGTAGAACCCAAATGTTTGGCGAGGGAGCTTGCTCCTTTGTGACCCGTGATATTGTGGCACTGGGACCGTGGTTGAGTTGAAGTCCCAGGCAGAGAGGAGAGTGACTACTGTTTATAAACGCCTTCTCGATGCACTGGCTGGCTTTTTGTGGAACAGGTTTGGTGGTGGCGAACTTCATTGCATCTGATTGAGATTATTATGGATGACTATAAGAGTATTCTGAACAACGGACATAGATACTCTCTGTCACAATAGCACAAGACGATTGGGGAATAGTTTTGCTGAAATGAGCATAACGCAACCAACTGAAAAGCTGCGTCATGTTGTTTTGATAGTGTCACACTAGTCACACTATTCTCAGCTTGAAGACACGTTATGGCACCAGTGGACAGTCTATCATCTTAGACAGTTCACCTGGGGTCAGTGAGTTGGGTCCTCTAGTATCTAGTACACACCTAGAAAGCAATGTTCACAGAACATAAGGGAGAAAAAAATCAGAGAACAGATCTCATCCCTTACCAATCATAAATGTTCTTGGTAGACCAACCTGTTAACTTTGCTGGTCCATAGCCACTTCTTTAGTCCTAAATGTGTTAAAAAAATAGAAATACACTTAATACAATGTACAATTAATTACACAATGAAGAGTGTAGCATTCAGTTCAGTGAGTCAACCACATCAGGATATCAGGACACAAACAAAACAGTTTATCATGCCCGCCTATGGACAGAACTGAGGCAAACAATGCAGATAGTGTGTATATGTGTGTGTAATACACATATCAGAGGGGGATTCAGGAAGTTGTGGCCAACCAACCTCTGTGTCTTTGTGAGGTCTGAGTCTCTGGCCAACCTTTGTCACTGACCTATGGAAATAAAAATACCCATAATTTTTCAAATTGAAACTCTCCAGGCTTTTGCCGTTCCACGTTTCATCCTGTACTATAGTTTCACACATAAGCTCCGTCTCTTTCTCCATAACACGTTACTGCCAAATCAAGGCCCCTGGAAGTTATTCATCATAGGATCTCTACTAGGCAAAAACATTCTCTCTGTGGTATCCTATTGCGAAACAAAACATGTTTTCCAGCAGTCATGTACAAATCAGACTGCTTTTCAATGCTAACAAAACGGCTTTCGTGGAAATGTAACACAGGTGTTCTTCCTGTTTGAAAAATAACAGATCTTGTGTTTTGGACTGGGAGGTTTGTCTCTGTCAATTCATAGTAGGACACCCCAATATTGCCTGTCTGACCAAATGAAAATTAAGGTGGTCTTAATTGGTGGAATCAGGGAGGGAGCTGCTAAAACAACATCCAGAATGGCTGCCCCCGATTGAAGGCCATAACCTGCACTACTGATGTTACTGCATCTTGTTCTGGAGGCAGCCCTGCAAAGTGGTCACTAGCTCTCATAGCCACAAAGCCATGACATCTGATTTCAAACCTAACCTTAACCCTAACCCTTTAGACCAAAAAGCGAATTATTACAATTGCCAATGTTGCAGCTGGCCTATCTAAGGGGAAATTGCTCAGTTCTGCCTCCAGGACAAGACTAAAATAAACGTCAACCTGCGGTGAACTGCCCAATGGCCTGCTGTGTAGAAATTGCAGGGCGAACTCCCTCCCTCCCACTCCCTCTTTCTATTTCTCCCTCTCTTCATCCGGCCATAAACTCCATTAGTGTTCCAAATCTCAGCCACAATCAAAATGCCAACGATGAGCACTTCCTGTTATGCGCTCCCCACCTCCCGATATCCCTCCCCTAAAAGGAACTTTAAACACAGGAAATGCTGGGAGAAGGGGAGCTTCCTGTCTTCAGCCACACCACACCATGTCTCATTGGGAAGGCTGCCTGGGACATTCTCCATGAATGGGTCCAATGGCTCCATTGAGAGGGAGTACAGGACTAGAGCTACTCATACACTGTGAATATGGCTCTCTATGTCACTTTATAAGGTCAGAATGACCCTGGAGACACTGGAGCATGTTTAGGAAGAATTGTTTTAGGACTAAATGTGCACCATAAAGTACTGTAAACCAGCTCAGGCTAACATGATTTTGACTGTTGTTAAATGTGATATACACAACATTATATGAGGTGAAATTAAGTGTACTATACCAATTTCCACTTATAAAGCACAATATTTATGGAGGGTAATTTACTATACTGCCTCAGAGGGGCTCAAGTTCTGATTTGAACCAGCTGCCCTCTGGTCAGCAGTTCATTTCCCTACCCAGACGGCCATACTGCAGCCCCTGGAACTCCACTACACGCTCCCATAGAGGACCTCCCTGAATGTGTACATTATATGACTTATTCTATGGTGGACACTGTTCGATAGGAAAACTGGGCTCAGCACAGCCTCATTCTTCCCTGCCTAATTCTGTGTTCATTTTCTTTGACCATGACACTAAGGTTGTGAAACTATCTCTCATTTTCCATAGAAGAGGAATAATGGACCTTAGAGGAATGTACTGTACTGAGTTGGGGCAAGATGGAGACCTGGCCAGACTCTTGTGTTGTTGTGATCTAAGCTAGTTTAGTTCAAATCTAAAGGCAAATTATGTTTGCTTCATTTTGTCTTGGTGTTTATGGAATATCTGAATCTTCTCTATGTTGTGATCGCTAAATCTAGTATTTAGTGTCATGTTATTTTGTCACATATTTCTGTTGGCTTCAGGATGGCCAAATATTTTATAACTGGTTTCCAGTGTTTCCAGTTGTAGGATCTTAAATTGATCCAGTTTGCTACAGCAGGAAAATAATAGTCCTACAGCAACAAGAAATGTGAATTATTATGTGGATTATAATTAGTGGACATTTTTGTAGGGGTTGATACATTTTTCATAAGGGTAAATCAACTCTGAATTTTCATAGTGGAAATTACAAACTTCTGAAGCCTTTTTATACCCCAAATACAGTACAAGTATAGCATTTTCTACATTTCAGGCAAGTTCTCCTGCAACAAGGTGATCACATTAAAATCTTAAATCTGTAAATTGTTCCCAGACACAATGTAAACAGACTGCATTAAAATGGCACTCGATGGCTACACATCTATCAGAAATCCCAGCTGTGATTGATGATGGATCTCTTTGTGGCCTATCTTTTGGTTGTTTTTTGGTCAGTTCCTGGCTTTATGGTCTTTTCCATAGGATCAAAGCTCAGGAAGTATGGAGCTGTGTGGCTGAACATTAGCTGTGAATGGATGTGGTTTTGTTTTGTTTGCATTGGTTGAACAAAAGCTGTGTGTGTGTGCCCCTTATTCATGCTGGCTGGGGTCACCTCGTGTATATTATGCTCTGCTCTCCTCTATCTCTAACCCCTGGACCCGCTCTCAGATGACGGTCAATGAGCCGAGCCTGCTCTGTAATGTGGTTTGCAGCTGACATATCAGGGAGGACCAGTCCCCACTAGATTAATCTGCTTTCCGACACAGCTTCCTTTTCCTCCTAAGTGATTTGAGATCAGGGTGGGTCACTTACACCGAGATGTTGGAGGGGCACTCCTTCCACGAGAGAGAGAGGAGGGCAGGTTGAGGATGGCTGACGAGCTCAGAGAAAAAAGAGAAGAGAAGGGTTGGTGTTTGACTCAGATGGAAGCCCTCTGAGGTATATGTAGCAATACAGGATTTGGCTAAGAGATTTTATGAACAATACTGGGAAAATTAGAGACAGGTTGCCATGTCATGGCATTTGTGGGAAAATATGTGTTTGTGTTAGTCATTGGTGTTAAATGGATTTTTACTGTTGGATCCCATTCATTTGAGGTTGATGGGAGGAGACAGGAATGGCTTTGAAATAAATGAAGGATAAACACTAGATTAATCAAGATTTAATTAACTCCTTGGCTAGAACATGTATTTAATCTTTAAATGTACAAATCCTAAAAGTGTTTTGTATTGCATATGATTCCATCTTTCTTGGATGAAGGACACATGGCGACCTGACTGAGGCCTTGTGGTTAGAGGGAGTATACCCAGTGATGAGATAATCATGAGTGTGGTCTGCACTGTGGTCTCCTGACATCACAACAAATGGATGTTGGAATGAAAGTTGAAGTAGAGTCTCAATTTACATTTCCCCAAGAATGGCTGAATATGCTTAGAATGCCTTGACCTAACCCAATAACCTAAAGAATACCTGGAAATTTACAAAAAAAAACTCTCAGGTCTTTCTACAGCTAAATTGGGGGTCTTGGGATAGGGAATAACTGAACAGTTGAGAAAGTATAAAACACTTAATAAAATGTTTGTTGGTTTTGAACTTTTTATGCCATTGGCACAGAGTATTTAATTAGAAATCAAAAGTGTAAACCCCCTAAAGCAGGCTTTGGGCGACAGTGGCTAGCAGGTGAACCTAACAGATTTCTCATGTAAAATATATTTAATTTCAATATGAATAACCTGTATAAATAGAGGGGAAAACTAAGAAAAAAAGGGGAAAACATCCCAAAAAAATTACAGGAAGTAACCCAGACTCTTTAGGAGGCCTATCCCATCTAGATGGCACCGGGTGAACTTAGCTCAGACCTGTGATGCCAGGATGTAGCAATTGTCCTGTGAGGAAGACAAAAAGTTGGACAAAATGCCTGTGAAACGTTAATGATCAAGAGGGTTAGCATGTGGTAGTTTAGAGGGTCAGGTTGGTTAATATTGGTACTCTTTGCCCATGTTGTCGATCATATAGAGCCTGGTAGACACCCAGCTGGTTTAATCATAGCGTATACTTCTGTGCTCTTAATTCAACCCAGGTAGAAGTGAATGAAACTGGAGCACTTTTACTGGCCATGGTAATCCCTCTATAATGAGGGGGCCTGGTTTTCAGGTGAGTTTTCCAGGGGTCATTCTGTCTGCCATTTTACCCACAAAACAATGAGCTCACAAGGAGGTATTCATCAGACTGCAATCTAATGTTATATCCACCACATATGTGCATAGAGCTTAGGGTTTAAATCACAGACCGGTCCCAAATTACCTGCAATTTGAGCAGAGCCCCTAGGATCACAAATCAATCATACTCGGTTCATGCCAAAATCCACACTTAATGAATCTGAACCAGTTGATTGTAAACCAAGTGAATGGAGCTTTGATTGTAATAGAAATCTAAGAGGGATATGTCTTTGCTCTTTCTTTCTGCGTACAGGAAGCGTTGTCGGTGGTGAGTGAGGACCAGTCGCTGTTCGAGTGCACCTACGGAACGCCCCACCACGCCAAGGCTGAGATGGCGGCGGCGGCGGCCAGCGAGTACGGCCAGACGGCCAAGATGAGCCCCAGGGTGCACCAGCAGGACTGGCTGTCCCAGCCGCCCGCCCGCGTCACCATCAAGATGGAGTGCAACAGTGGACAGGTCAACGGCAACAGGTACAGCAGTCCACTTTTAGCTTCACTTTTACATATGTCTGGCCCATATCGTGTGAGCTCTGGAGAGTGCTAGCATTAGAAGGGGCGAAGTGACACAGTGCTTTACACCCTGGGGTCCACTGTGCACTGGGCTGCAGCCAGGCTGCCTGTGGCCCTGATTTCCTGTCTATTGTCTGCATTTCTATTAATGTACTTTAAACAAGTGGGTCGATGCGGCCTGAAATCGAACGTCGTAATGTAAATATTTTGAATTACGGGGCCAGAAAATTCAATGCGGTGGTATAGAGTCAGTTAAAGGGACGTCTGCTGTTTACGCCCATCAATAGTAAAGAGTCTCGCCTGGCTTACACAGTAACAGCCAGCAGCCAAGCTACTTGCCAAACAGACAAGGAACTTGACTGAGGTTTTCAGTGGGTGAAAAAAAACTGGCAAAGCTGCCTGAGACCCAATCCAAGACAGAGTTGCTGCTGTTGGAAACCCAAACTCAAAACAGCTGTACCACAAAAAAATATAGAAGGACCGCCACTGCAGTCATATTTCTAACACATCTCACACGCGCAAGAACCCCCCCTCCATCCATCTAGCCACCCTCCAATCACCACACAGCCATCTCCATCTTTGGAGCAGGCCTCTCCACAGACACCCAGGCAGAGGGCCTTATTTATCTGGCGGTGAGACATGGGAAAGATTGTTCCAATTAGTGACGAGTCAGGGAGCAGAGGAAGATTTACAGCGGAGATCAACACAGACAGCACTGCTGCTCCTGCACACACCACCATCCTCCCCTCCATTCACTAGGCTACTAGAGGGAGGCCTACTGTACTGCCACATAAATGTATGTGTGTGTTTGGAGGGGGGAAGACAGGTGTGTGTGTGTGTGTGTGTGTGTGTGTGTGTCTGTGTGTGCGCACACCATGTGTATGCTAGCATCTGGGGACCCAAAGCTCAACCCGGAGTGTTCCAAAGCACTCCGACATCCCAGGAGTTTGGTCCTAGTTTCCAGAGTTGATCATCTTAAAGATTGTGTTACATGGCATGGCAATGGGGGTTTTATGGCTGAAGCTTTAGAAAAGGGAGGTAGCGTAAGGGTACAGCTGGGTGACAGATAGCCTCAGCGATGGAAATTATTACGGGGAATGTTGACATGGGGGCTAGCAGGGGTCCTGAGGCTACCCTCATTATCTGGATTTAATGGGTTTGTGGACCTCCCCTCCCATTCCCCCCTCCATCACCCCCCACCCAGTACCCTCAGTGAGCAGCAGCAGGGTTTATGGGAAGTGAAGTGGGCCCGGGAGCCCAACCTCTTGGCAGATTAATTAGCTGACCCAAACCTGGAGAACAATGAACAAGTTAGCTTCAATACAAGGTCGACGAGACGCCTGCACTCCTCTACGCTAGGATTCCCTTGGATTGTTTGTTCTTTCTGTCTACCTCGCTATGTCTCTCTCTCTCTCTCGCTCATTCTTATCTTGATATCTGTCTCCAGTCCTTGCCTCTCTGTATCTGTCTCTTTCTTTCTCTCTACAGTGATAGAGGGTTGAATGTGTTTTAGCATGTGTCTGGGCCCAGTGGAGAGCAGTTTACAGTTGCTTGGCCTCCGTAAGCCTCTGATGGTGACTCATACTGGGTGGGAGACAATAGAGTGAGTGAACTTGTGTCCAATGGGCTCGGACGGACACACACACACACACACACACACACACACTAATCAGGGCTGAACTGCAGCGCACTTCGCTGCATCACATACAAATGCATATGTCTACACACAGACACTGAGACTTCCACAGTAGACACACAGATATACTAGTTTTCCATCGATCCCATTGCGTTCATCTTCAATCAGACATTCTAACCCAACATAGTTCATTTGTTTTGGCTAATTAGCTCAAATTTACCACAGTCGCCGCCCTTTGAATACAATCTCAATTCATTTCACAATAATAGATAACATCCCCAGTTCTTGTGATATTTTTCGAACAGTACATGTGGTGACATGGCTGCTCTCCATAGTCAAATGAACATCAGATACTTTCACAATAAAATTTTGGAAGGGTGCAGTAGTATGATCTTCTGCCCAAACTGTTAACCTCAATCATGCTTAAATTGTTTACATAAAGGAAATCTCGTTGTCTCCCTCTCCAGTTGCAAAAGATACTTGGTTTTTCTTCTGAAACTGGGATGCAAGAAAAAAGCATGCATTTTGAATTAGCAAAGATGAATTCTGTTGCTTATTTTCTCTCTCTCTCTCTCTGTATTGATTGAAATGAAATATGATAAAAACTGTAGAAGTATGGGCATTGTGTATTACATTTTGGGAATGCATGTAAAGTATGATTTGTGCATGAGCAAATGTTCTATAAAACTAATTGGTCTAGGCTTGTTTTGATCCTTAAAACAGGGTTGCGATAGTAAATAAGACCATTGATTCCCCCCAATTTCCTGTTCATATTTAATGTTTTATTTTGGCTTAGTATCAGACGTTCTTTTCCATTTTTTTTGTCAAACTCAAACTGGCAGAATGTTTTTCAATCAGACAAATTCCGAGGGACTTTTCAGTACAAGTCACACCTTGGACATCTCTCACCCCCTGCTCAACTCGTAGATCCAGATACCATATCTTTATGGCTTAATGATGAATTCCCTAATGATGAGAGTTCCATCTTCTGGGAAGAGGAAGGTAATCACTCAGGTTATGCTGTTTGGTTGAAAGCGGCTATTGTCTTCCACGGGAAATATTTGTAGTGAAGCTTTCACCTGGTTTTTTATGTTGACCTTCTGAACCCCATTGAATGGGGTCTCTAGTTTCTGCAGTCAAGTTGTTAACATTTATGGACACAAGTGAGACCCCCTTTGGGAGGCAGAATTTCTGCCAAGTGAAAAACAAGGTATTTAAGGTGGTCCACTTTGCAGCAATGTGGTAATTTCAGTTCAAAGTCTCATGTTAACATTACAATCTGGAAACTGGATCATTCCGGTTATAAGAATAATCCTGTAGGAAAAATAAATGGCCATCAACATTTTGTCAATGGACAGTCTGAGACTAACAGCAGTATAGGCAATTAATTCACAGAAGAAGTATAAAATGTCTCTTTATGAAAGTGCCATAAAATAGTTACTGTAATCTTTGGGACTAAGATTATTGAAATACGACTGGATTAAAAAATCCCTCCTCCAGCAGATCTGAGAATAAATCACTTGTATGTGTTTTTACTTTGAAACAGCTATTCCCAAATCACATGCATCTGGGGGCTGTACCCGTGGCAAGGACATATTCTCCATCAAGGCTGGGTCAGGAGAGGCCAACAGTTGGTTGACACATGACTTAGATTCCAAGAAATGGTTCCAAAATGGTTCATATCTTGGCCACAACAGGTTGATATGAATTTATATGACATTCCATGGGTAATCCATCCCATCTGGTGGCCGCGCCCCAGGGGAATCAGAAGCTATGATAATGGCAGAAGAGTCATTTGGAATGGGGTCACTTATGGGGCCCAGGGCCCCTGGCACGCCTCCCTCCACTTTATTTTAGTGGAGATTCGTCTTTTAATGTGGCTTCAGGAGAGCTGTGGGCACAGGTTGCAGCCATAGCTGAGATATTTGAAAGAATAATGGATTGGAATGATAGACACGAAAAATATGAGAATACTTTGTTTCGCAATCTGTGGTGGGAGGAGAGTTGACATCACAATTACACGGTCTCCTCTGTTTGAGCATCAAGGCACACACTAGCAATGTTATGTGGAGATTTTTGGGTCAACATGAATGCATGGGATAATACATAGATACAGATAGATAATCATCAACCAACATTTTACTAACGGTTTACAAACAAATTACTAATGGTTTATAAACAGTCTTTTAACAGATGTTCCAGTGTAGTGTTACCAGTTAGGTAAACCAATAGTCTTGATGAGCATTGCAGGTGTGGTTGACTCCGCCCCTCTGGGATTGACTCCGCCCATATGTGGATGACTGCGCCTCCCTGTGACTGACCCAACTCCTCCCCTCTGTGTTTTGTCCTGACAGAAACTCTCCTGACGAATGCAGCGTGGGGAAGAACGGGAAGCTGTCCAGTGGAGGAGAGGGCAGCACCCCTGTCACTTACAGCAGTTACCTGGAGGACAAGCACATCACTCCCCCCAACATGACCACCAATGAGCGCCGCGTCATTGTTCCCGCAGGTAACAGAGCACCTTAACACATCAAATGACACCACAGTGATTTGAACACCAGAACACTTTTCTTTAGACAGCTGAAGCTCTTAGTTAGATCTTCTCAATTACCTTAGGTCGACTCACCTGTCTTCAGTTGAGATGATAATAAAAATGGATATCTCGTCTGATGTGAACTAGCTCACGAGCTCATGTGTCCTATGTACACATGTAAACATAGCTAAAGAGGACTTGCTTTAGAATGAGAAGCAGGGCGTTGCCCTCTGCGGTTAAAGGAGCCTTCAATACCAGTCCCAATCAGTCATGTGAGTCACTCACTGCTTTCGATTAGGGGACCTCATGTCTCTCACATACATTCATCTGTCACAAGGAGAGACTTCCTGTTATCTGCAGCACAGAAGCCCCAGCGTTTTGTTGCAGAGTGTGCTTTTCCTTGTCTAGACGGTTTCCTATGGTGTCGGTCCAACTGGGTGGAGTAAGGAGCAGGGTAGAGGGGGGATGTGAGTCCCTGCCAAATGGGAGAAAAGTATTCTTATCAGTTCCCCATTCAAAGACACACACCTAGAATACAGCACTGAATCCTGACTGGAACATCCATGAGGCTGTGCTGTGTCTTTTGGGTAAAAAGGTATCAGAATAGCCAAAATAAAGCACCTTTGAAATTAGGTGCTAACTTCGTAAATATTTCAGAATTTACACTTTTTTCTTTGATATAAAGTCATAGATCTGCATTAGATAGTCACTTCTTGATGCATCAAAAATAAATAAAATCCTGGCCTATGTGCATAGGTTTTTTTCTTTTTTGTGTGTGAATTTTACCCCTTTTTCTCCCCAATTTCATGGTATCCAATTGTTTAGTAGCTACTATCTTGTCTCATCGCTACAACTCCCGTACGGGCTCGGGAGAGACGAAGGTTGAAATCATGCAAGAACAAGGATTTCCCTACCGGCCAAACCCTCCCTAACCCGGACGACGCTAGGCCAATTGTGCGTCGCCCCACGGACTTCCCGGTCAGGGCCAGTTACGACAGAGCCTGGGCGCAAACCCAGAGTCTCTGGTGGCGCAGCTGAAGTATAGCACCCTTAACCACTGCGCATCCCAAGAGGCTGTGTATAAGGGTTTTAATGAATACACTTTTTGTGAACTACACTACCGGTCAAAAGTTTTAGAACATCTACTCATTCAAGGGTTTTTCTTTATTTTTACTATTTTCTACATTGTAGAATAATAGTGAAGACATCAAAACTATGAAATAACACATATGGAATCATGTAGTAACCAAAAAAGTGTTAAACAAATAAAAATATATTTTATATTTGAGGTGCTTCAAATAGCCACCCTTTTCCTTGATGACAGTTTTGCACACTCTTGGCATTCTATTAACCAACTTCACCTGGAATGCTTTTCTAACAGTCTTGAAGGAGTTCCCACATATGCTGAGCGTATGTTGGCTGCGTTTCCTTCACTCTCCGGTCCGACTCATCCCAAACCCCATCCCAATTTAAATGGTTGAGGTCGGGGGATTGTGGAGGTTAGGTCATCTGATGTAGCATTCCATCGCTCTCCTTCTTGGTAAAATATCCCTTACAACAGCCTGGAGGTGTGTTGGGTCGTTGTCCTGTTGAAAAACAAATGATAGTCCCACTAAGCCCAAACCAGATGGGATGGCGTATCGCTGCAGAATGCTGTGGTAGCCATGTTGGTTAAGTGTGCCTTGAATTCTAAATAAATCTCAGAGAGTGTCACCAGCAAAGCACCCTCACACCATAACACTTCCTCCTCAATGCTTTACGGTGGGAAATACACATGCGGAGATCATCCGTTCACCTACTCCACGTCTCACAAAGACACAGCGGTTGGAACCAAAAATGTCCAATTTGAACTCCAGACCAAAGGACACATTTCCACCTGTCTAATGTCTATTGCTTGTGTTACTTGGCCCAAGCAAGTCTCTTCTTCTTATTGGTATCCTTAAGTAGTTGTTTCGTTGCAGCAATTCGACCATGAAGGCCTGATTCACACAGTCTCCTCTGAACAGTTGATGTTGAGATGTGTCTGTTACTTGAACTCTGTGAAGCATTTATTTGGGCTGCAATTTCTGAAGCTGGTAACTCTAATGAACTTATCCTCTCCAGCACAGGTAACTCTGAGTCTTCCATTCCTGTGGCGGTCCTCAATTAGAGCCAGTTTCATGATAGCGCTTGATGGTTTTTGCGACTGCACTTGTAGAAACGTTCAAAGTTCTTGAAATCTTCCGTTTGACTGACCTTCATGTCTTAAAGTAATGATGGACTATCTTTTATCTTTGCTTATTTTAGCTGTTCTTGCCATAATATGGACTTGGTCTTTTACCAAATAGGGCTATCTTCAGTATACCCCCCTACCTTGTCACACCACTACTGATTGGCTCAAACGCATTAAGAAGTAAATCACAAATTAACTTTTAAGAGAACACACCTGTTAATTGAAATGCATTCCAGGTGACTACCTCATGAAGCTGGTTGAGAGAATGCAATAGTGTGCAAGGCTGTCATCAAGGCAAAGGGTGGCTATTTGAAGAATCTCAAATCTAAAATATATTTTGATTTGTTTAACACTTTTCTGTTCACTACATGATTCCATATGTGTTATTTCATAGTTTTGATGAAAATAGAAAATAGTAAAAATAAAGAAAAACGCTTGAATATTCTTAAACATTTGACCCATAGTGTACATGAAGCTCAAACCAAAGGTCACACTAGATACTATGTTAGCCTTTGTCACAGAGTAACCTTTATTTAACTAGGCAAGTCAGTTAAGAACAAATTCTTATTTACAATGAAGGCGAACCGGTGAACAGTGTGTTAACTGCCTTGTTCAGTGGCAGAACAACATATTTTTTCCTTGTCAGCTTTGGGATTTGATCCAGAAACCTTTCGGTTACTGGCCCAACGCTCTAACCACTAGGCTTCATGCCGCCCCACAGTAATGTATCCAATGGGAAATAACCATAGAGAAACATAGTTTAGAGTAATTTTCCCAAAGACAAACCTGTCCATTGACTGCCCGGGGCACTGTACTCTCTATCTGGAGGTTGTGCAACACAGTTTTTCTGGCATAGTGCAACTTCCTCTCCAACTGAAGCTGACAAGGACAATGACGCGACATGTTAAGAACATCCTGTTTTTGCTGTTAATTTAGAGGACAATAGCCACACACTGCTCCACGGAATGTAATGGGAGGTCAATATTAAACTGGCTTCTCTGCTCTACGTATAGGAAACACATTCCTGATATTTTGGTATAGGGACTTGGGTAGGGCATTTCAACTTCAAATACATACAGATCTGTTCCTATATGATGCGCAATGCACCCCTTAGTGCATTTTAAGAGGCCCTAGAGCCCCACCCAACATCTCTGCCATATAGGATAATATATTGTTGGAGAGAATACAGAAACTTTATGCAAAAGTGTATTGCCTATGATATAATTAAGCAATAAGGCACGGGGGTGTGGTATACTGTATGACCAATATACCACAGCTAAGGGCTGTTCTTAGGCACAATGCATCGCGGAGTGCCTGGACACAGCCCTTAGCCGTGGTATATTTGCCATATACCACAAACCTCTGAGGTGCCTTATTGCTATTATAAACTGGTTATCAACGTAATTAGAGCAGTAAAAATAAATATTTTGTCATACCCGTGGTATACGTTCTGATATACCACGGATGTCAGCCAATCAGCATTCAGGGCTCTAACCACCCGGTTTATAATATGTAGTACTTGAGTCCACCCCTCTATAGTTTCTGTCCCATCTGAATTCCATCTGCATTACAGTGCATTCACTGCTTAATGCCACATCCACTATATTGTTTGGATGGTTAAGTCCTCCAATATTGCACTGAGACAGACCTGAGGGCTGAGGAGAGCGAGTGCTGGCCAGCCTCCCCTTCGCCCAACTGATCATTGCCTCGTGTCTCTGTACCGCGGGATGAGTTACCGTTGCCCCTTGCTCTCTGAGCCTGTGTAAGTACTCTGGCTTCCAGCCCCCCCCAAAAAAATATTTAGAGGCTCCTAGTCTCGTTCTCAGAGAGCTAGGGTTACATCTGCGTTCTAAATAGCACCCTATCCCATATATGATGCACTACTTTTGACCAGAGCACATAAGGCTCTGCTCATAAGTAGTGCACTATGTAGGGAATAGGGTGCCATTTGGGACACAGATACAGAGTTACAGGTACTGTTAAATATTGCTGGAATGGAGGACCAGACGACAGTGTGGTTTGTTTCTGTACCTGTCAGCTGTTTTTTAGATCCTGTTAAGTTTGTTAGGTGTGTGTGTGTTTGGTAACAGGGGTCTTATCTCTGGAAAAGAGAATGTCATCGTTCTAAATACAGTACTCATGTAATTGGACTGTATTTGCACAAATTAACATTTATTTATAAAATGTTGTTTGTTAAAACCAGTTTCATTGCAAATGTATTCTCAACTATTATCATATAAATAATGAGAGGAAGTATGAACTGTAAGAAAATAGGTAAGTATAAACGTGAGAGTTTACTATGAGAGTTTCCATTCTCTTTTCTCTGTGGTGGGATAAGTTGCTCCAGTTAAATATTGCTACTCGCTGCATCTTACCCCTTCTATAGTGTTAACACATCCCCCTTCCTATGTTGTGTCCATGGCCTTGCAGATCCCACACTCTGGTCCACGGAGCATGTGCGCCAGTGGCTGGAGTGGGCAGTTAAAGAGTATGGCCTGCTGGATGTGGACGTGGCTCTCTTCCACAACATGGACGGCAAGGACCTGTGCAAGATGAGCAAGGAGGACTTCCAGAGGCTCACGCTCAGCTACAACGCAGACATCCTGCTCTCCCACCTGCACTACCTCAGAGAGAGTGAGTCTAGTATCTTCCTTCTCCTCCTCATGATCCCTCTCTCCTCTCCTCCCTCTCCGTGCTCCAGCCTTCTGTCCATTTTCCCCAGCTGACCAACACAATGCGTTGGCAGGTGGTAAAGAGAAATGCTACAAAGGGCTACTACTGAAGGGCTGCTGTAGTCTGGTGGTCCATTCTTTACCTCTATACCAGGGGTAAGGTAGGAAACTTGTCCTGGGGGGTTATAAGGTAAGCAGGCATAAGGTGCTTTAAATTTTGACCTGAAACCAAAGCCTGTACACACTCTGGCTCTCTAAAACCAGACTTGCCTAGATTATTAAGGAGAAAGGGGAGTGTGAGATACATGATACACTTGTTCCATTAACAAAGTGTCTGCTTGTTAAAGTTAGGGGAAAGGGCAGATCCTGCAGCCTTCCAGTAGCGAGCCTCAGTAGTCCTGTCTGTGTGTTGTGTGAATCAAACTTAGCTCTCACTGACGTACTCCAGAGGGCCTCAGCTATTTTGCTTGACTACAGATTAGAATGCAACCTGGTGAAGGAGTCCCTGTTGCTGCTGCTTCTGCTGCTTTGGCTGAATGACTCACTGCTCCAAGGCCTGCTTTCCTGTCCACTGCACCTCACCTCCCCTCTACACACACACGTTTTTTGTGCATGTCATCCACATGCTCGTTCACTTGCGCGCACACACACACACACACACACACACACACACACACAGTTTTTAAATTGTTAGCAGTAGATGTGACAGTAGGAGTAGTTGGGTAGTAGTAGTAGGATTAATGGTGGCAGTAGTGTAACAATAATAAAATCATTAACATGTTTTTGAAGAGGAGTAGATATACTACATCAAAGTCCTAATTGACACCCATCTTAAGATAAGTATCTGTTTATAGTCATTGGAGAAGGTTTGTCAGACTCTTGAGATTATGTGTATCTTTGATAGTCTGTCTCTCTCTGCTCTCCAAGTATAGGGTAGTCCAAGTTCCATTTGATGGTGCAGACAACTTTCCAATGAACCATTACTCTTCTCATGATGACTGCTAATGGTTTTGATTGTTTGATATCAGTGTTGGTTTTGGTAGGGTTTAGCCACAGATGTACAGATGAGGTAAGTGATGGGAGAAAGAGAGGAACAAAACAGAAAGATAGCCAGACACACAGACCACACAGACAGACAGATAGCTGGAGGAGTCCAGAGTTTAGATTTGCGTACCACCACGTTCTGAACTGTTTGTGTTATTCCACAATCCTGTGCTTGAAGTTCTCTTGAAACACATCTCATCAAAATCTTTTGAATGACCTTTTCTTATACATTCCTTTTAGTGCAATCAACAGTTCCCACCCCCTCATTTAAATACTGTGGGCAGTTTGAAATTGATAAGAGAGAATTGCCAATAGGCCTACTTATTTTCGTTTGCCTTTAGATTTAAAATGGTCTGAAGGGAGTGGGTAGGCACACCTACACTATTCACAGACCCTGACGGTGGCTGGCTTTGAATTTGAGGTCTCTTTGACTGGAAAAAACACTAGTGATGGGAGGGAAAGGAAGAATGCCCTCTCCTCCTTTTGTTTTTGGTAATGGTTTCTGCTCCTCTTTCCCCCTTGTGTGTACACACGCTCGCCGAATTTACTCTGGAGGAGGGAAAATTGGGAAAAGCGATGGATTCTCACAGACGAATGTGGGCACGAGTGATTAACTGTTTATTTGGGTTGGTCCTCCCTGCCATTGTCTCCCCTCTCGCTATGGCGATGTGTTCCACACTTACATGCTCTCTCTCTTTCTCGCTCTCTCTTTCCCACTCCATTTCCCCTCTCCTTACCCACTATCTCCCTGTACTGCTCCTTGCCTGTTGAATGTTGCCTCTATGGCAGTTCTGAGAGCAGCCCTTACCTTAGTGCATCGCTAAAGGTCTGTGTTTATCATGGCTGACGCCCCCCAACGCATCACTCCTTGCACATCATAGGTTGTTTTGAGCTGTTTTCTTTTTTTGGTTCATCTCTTTTTCAAAAGAATGTTTTATTTCTCAGCTCCACTTCCTCACTTGACTTCCGATGATGTTGACAAAGCCTTACAAAACTCCCCGCGGTTAATGCATGCTCGCAACACAGGTAAGGAGACCCCTGCCCCCCCTTCTCTACCTCTGGCTTTGCTCCCGCCACCACAGTATCCTCACACTCACACAGTGCCCACCTATGTATATACAGTGCACTTTTTATATACTGTACATGCACACTGCTTTTTTTGTATTCATATGATTATCAGATTATGCATCAAGTCATCTAATCTGATACTGGTTGTTATTATTTCTAATGTGTTTTTGTTATGTGGTGCAGAAGTTACTGTATGCTGGTGCAGTAATGCATTGTGGCTGTAGAGCGTAGATGAAGGCATGTGCTAAAGTCTAACGTTGATGCATAGTGCTGTAATTACCCATTTGCTGCACGAAATCCCTCCCCACATGGATATGGAACGTTCAGTCAATGTGTCATGAAAAGTTGTGACATTACGGGTACATAATAATTTACGTAATTCATTAATTATCCTCTCTTTCACTCTCCACAGGAGGTGCCAGTTTTATTTTCCCCAACACTCCCGTTTATCCCACTGACAACTCCCCCAGAGTCTCCACTAGGCCAGGTGGGTGATTCATCACTCCTACAAGTTTATGTAGATGAGGCATAAGAGCTTACTGTGAGCACATCCAATTACACTTAGAGGAGCAAAGTACATGGGTAAAAGAGAAACAAGGAACCACACACCTTGCAGACAAAGTACTACATTTTGATTATTGTACAAAAATACTCATATACAAAGGTGTTTAGAAGACGTTTGTCAAAATAATATTTGAGGTGCTTTAATTTGTTTATATTCAACACAAGCATCCTCTGCCCTTAAAATAATCCTCCAGACTGCAGTAATTGTGCCTATGTGTTTAGGCCCCTTGTATTATGGAACGTTTCTGGCAATCAACCACTCTCACCTCAGACCGATGAGGTGACCCACTGAAATGCACTGTATCTGTCCCAAGCCTGCAGGCAGAAAAGGTGTCAACACACCTTTTCCACATCATGTTTTTGTTTTTATCATAGGGCCATCTAGGGGTAAGGTTCATAACTGCAGGCAGCAGGTTGACTTGTCATTACTGTTATTTTACAGACCTGGCATATGAAGCAGCCAGAAGAGCTGGATGGCCTACACAAGCTGTGTCTTCCACCAAAGGTAAGGAGTCACAATGTCCTATACATCAGTCGTTTGTCAAAAGATGGCACTCATCACAATTCATTTAAGAGGGTACATCTTTACAAGCCTGTGGACTAGATGTAAACAAAACAGGCTGGGCAGAATCAGAGAACAGGAAATTGTATACCTCAATATAATAATATATTTCTCCACTGTATACACTTGGAACATTGCCCTCAAGGAAACCTACCCCCTGTTAATATTTTGGGAACTTTATCCCTCAAGGTTCCCAGCCCTCCCCAGTCATTGTCACCAAAACAGAGGAGCAGAGGCCTCAGCTAGGTAAGATATTAGCTTGAACAGTACTCTGAAATAGATGGTGATTGAGCTGAAAAAAATATTTTCTCCTACTAATGTGAATGTTTTCCCTTCTTAGATCCTTACCAGATCCTGGGGCCCACAAGCAGCAGGCTGGCAAACCCCGGTGAGTTTTATGGATGGTGTGAGTGATTATCACTTCATTAGATAAAATGTACGATTTTAGAAATTCATTAACAAAGGAACCATTTATATGAGCAGCTGTTATGGTGGTGACTGTTGCAATAAGTTGTTGTTGTGGTCTTGACTGTAACATGTCTGTATGTAGTTGTTATGGTGATGACCACCTGTCTCTCTCCAGACTGTATTATAAATAATTACGTGCTGATTCCTTGTCTCTGTCCAGACTGTATTATAATTGTTACAATATTGACTCCCTGACTCTGTCCCGACTGTATAAGTAACTGTTACACCTGTTGACTTCCTGTCTCTGTCCAGACGTTGGCCGGGACTCAAACAAACCGCAATCCGCCGACATCGCACTACTCTTGAGCTTTAAAGGTAATTTACGCTTGAGCTGACATCCGCAGCGTTTACCCTGAATGCGATCGTGAACATCAAGGAAATTGCCTTTGAAAGTGAAGTGCAGTGCGATGTCGACATAGTGCGGTTTGAATCCCGGCCTGTATTAGTCATTTTAACTGTGTTGACACCTTTTCTGCCTGTAGGCTCGGGACAGATACAGTTGTGGCAGTTCCTGCTGGAGCTCCTGTCAGACAGCACCAACTCCGGCTGCATCACCTGGGAGGGCACCAATGGCGAGTTCAAGATGACCGACCCTGATGAGGTGGCGAGGCGCTGGGGCGAGAGGAAGAGCAAGCCCAACATGAACTATGACAAGCTGAGCCGTGCCTTGCGCTACTACTACGACAAGAACATCATGACCAAGGTGCACGGCAAGCGCTACGCCTACAAGTTTGACTTCCACGGCATCGCCCAGGCCCTGCAGCCCCACCCGCCAGAGTCCTCCATGTACAAGTACCCCTCCGATCTGTCCTACATGAGCACCTACCATACACACCAGCAGAAGGTCAACTTCGTCACGCCCCACCCCCAAGCGCTACCCGTCAACTCCTCCAGCTTCTTTGCTGGCCCCAACCCCTACTGGAACTCTCCCACTGGAGGTATCTACCCCAACACCCGGCACCCAGGCGCTCACATGCCCTCCCACCTGGGCACGTACTATTAGACCTGCCAAGGGAAGGGCATCTTGCTATGCTAAAACTGGAGGAAGAAATGGGAAAACACAAAGGGTTTCTGTTTGGATAGTGTCAGAACCAAACAAAAACAGGGGCAGGGTCAATAATGAAGAAATTTGGTAGAGGTAGGGTAACTGGTGTAAGTCTAGGGCATGAGCAGGTGAGGAAACTCAAGGTTCCGTAAAGGATTAAGAGGAGGGCTACAGACATGTCGCTATAAGATGATAGGAGGGAAAACTGTAAATGTAAAAAGGGCAATAGTGGACGTTACTATGAGCAAGGGCATTGTGCGACATGTAGCTTCTGAGAACAGTGAAAGATAAGTCTTTGAGTAGAATTAAAAGGGAGTTATCAGTGGACTATATAACATGATCATGTCCTTTTTATAAAGGTCGCTAAATATACCCCAAAAATACAATAGCTGCATGAACAGTTACTTATTATATATGTTTTAAAACTATTAAACTACCTTATTTAATGAAGTAAACATATCAAAGACTGTAATGATGAGGCAAGATAAGTAAGATGTAAGTGTGGAGAGGGGTGTGGTGTGGCAGATGAGTGTGTACTTCAGAGGAAGTAGGGAGAAGTACTAAACTTGGCTTTAGTAAACTGTGAAACAAGCACCAGCAGGAAACACCTTGGGTAGATGTGTGCTAGATGGTCATGTCACATGACCATGCATGTACTCACAGACTGTTTGTGAACAAAGGTGGGGCAACATCAGAGAGGACGGCGGATCATGAAAGACACTGAAATATGTGAAAAATGAAGTATTATTCCTTTGGATATAAACTGCCTTATGTCTTATCAGTATTATTATACTACATAGTAGTGCGTATGGCATTATTGAACGTAAAGGGAAGATTGTTTTACTTGACTGTTATTCTTAAAGAGAGTGCCTTGAAATCAATTCATCTGTGTTTTGGAAATTTTGAAAAACTGGAATTAAGCACGATTCGTAAAATTTTGTGTGTGACCTCAAATCTTTTTATAAGGAAGGAGGAGTTTTCTTGACCACAGTGACTTACCACAGAAACTCCCAGTTCAGCTGAAGAGATTTTACAAAGTTCCAATTTTGTATTATTGTTTTTCTGAGTCGCGAACGCTGTGCGTTTGTTAGATTGAAGTATACAAGTCAGTGTTATATTTCTTTTTATATGATACATTTATAACTTATGCAATATATACACTACGAGTTGATCTCAGCCAGCCAAAGACACAGACAATGTTTTTATAATAGATATAGTGACAAAAAAGTCATTGAAATAGACTAAAGAAGGCAGTTGTGGCCTTTGAACTTTATGCTCTGTAAACAGTTTACAACATAAACTATATATACTAATATAAAACTGATTGTGTCGGCCAGGCAAGTCATTTCAGACCTGTTCAGTATTATTTTATGGGATGCAGGCTTGGGTAGAACACTTATAAGCTGCCAGCCTTGTAAGCTGAGAAACAGGACTGAGATACTGAGATTGTTTACTAAAGGGACCATAAAAATGATATACTTTGATAGATTTTCTACTGTGTCATTTCTAATAAAGTATCTTCAACCAAAGTGTTGTCCTCTCTTGTCTCGGAAGGTGACAGATTGTGTGTTATTGTGCCCTGTCTGCATGCAGTATAAAGAGGAGTTGCCCCCATTATTTTGACCCAACACAGTCGATGTGTTCCAACAACCAAACGACAAACCTCCTTTGGCTCTACCCTGAGTGTTGCCACAACAACAGAGATGAGGAGTAGAGCAGTGTGGGATGGGGGTAATGGAATCTTCTAGAGCTTTTTTATAGATAAAACATCCCTTCAATCTCATTATGGTATATGGATCATATATTCTTGAAAGCCAATGGTTTATTCAGAGATACAGATGGAACACAGCTTTTAAGCATTACACAGCCATTATCTCAAACTAGTTTTGCTATATCCCCATCTACCTTTTGAGTGAAATATGTATAATTCCTTAAAATATACAACTTGCGTGATAAAAAGTAACAACATCTTGTCCTGTTTTTCTGGAATCCTCCATAATTTTTTTCTAATACAGTTACTGCCACAAATTCAATTACACAAACACCAGCACCTGAGACGCAGTCCTTACTCTGAATGCATGTCCACATACTCCTATTATAAAGCTTGTAAATACAAACAATATGCCAAATATACAGTACACAGCACATGAATGTACTCTGACCAGATGCACACTGATCAGGTACATTATTTATTTTGTGTAAATTTGTCAGCATTCACTCATTAGGTTTATGAGTACTGTGCCCAGCTAGCACATAACGTTCTGAGAACCATATGGTTATTAGAGCTTGTTGAGAGTGTGGTTGTCCTATGGTTATTTTAGAAACAACCTTCCCACAACTTTCTGGGATTAATGCAAGATAGTTTCTTTGGAACATTCTCAGCACATTTAAGGAACTTATTTTCTTGGTATTTCATTACTTTAACAGAACGTTTCCTAAAAGTTCAAACATGGTTACATTTCATTTTAATGGTGGTAATGTTCTAGAAACGTTCTCCAACTGGTTTGACATTGGGAATGTTCTCAAATAGTTCAGAGAATGTTAAGAAACAACGTTCTTTTGTGGGAATTTCAGTACTTCAGCATTACAGTTCCTCAAATCAAATCAAATTGTATTAGTCAGATGCGCCGAATACAACAGGTGTAGACCTTAAAGTAAAATGCTTACTTACAAACCCCTAACTAACAATGCAGTTTAAAAAAATATTAATAAGAATAAGAAATAAAAGGAACAAGTAATTAAAGAGCAGCAGTAAAATAACAATAGCGAGACTATATACAGGGGGTACCGGTACAGAGTCAATGTGTGGTCATGGTCATGTTCAAAGTCACATTATCGAATTGTTCCAAGAACATTAAGAAACAATGTTATTCTGTGGGAATTTCAGGACTTCAGTATAATGTTTCCTACAGGCTTCCTCATGGTTATATTTAAAGTCATCCATTCTATCCATTCTATCCAAATCCTCAAATAAACTTTTGTAACGTTTAGAGAATGTTCTAAGATTGATATTTAAAAACATATACATTATGTTCTCAGCATCTACAAAACTCTCTCTAGCCTGTATCTTGTTAAGTGTGTTCAGGTGTGTTGGCCGCGGCCAGTAATTGGTCACGTCTGATCTTAATTAATGAGTTCTCGCTTCCTTTGAAATTAGGTGTGTATGAGCATACTAAAATGAACAGCTTTGTATGTGTAAAAAATATTCCATGTTAGCTCCTTGACGCAGTGGACTAATTCCATGGATAGAAAACAGAAGATCAAAGGTTCAAAGGTTCAAATCCCACAGATGCTGTGTCACAATAAAAAATACATGTGTTTGCATGATTAATGCTTTAAGGAAATGCTTGGAGTTCAATAACATTAACCCAAACTAAGCTAGGTTTTAGGTTTAATAAAACCTCCCAGAAAAACTTTAAAGGAACCAGAGTAAAACTTTCCCAGGGTCTTCCTGCAACCTAAAAATAAATGTTCCCAGAACAGGTAAAAATGTTAAACTTATGAAAACATATGGCTTCGTTCCCATAACCAATGTGAAACCAAAAACATACGTTCCCACAACTTCCAAGGAACCAAATTTGCTAGCTGGGTGTATTTCCAAATTGTTTCTAGACAGTAACTATGGTAAAACAACCATTAAAGTGTATCATGTTCGTTACCAGTGTGTCCAACATGTTTGAGTGTCCTCCCTTATTCCTTCTTGTACACCTCCTCCAGTTTCAGCTTCTCTGTGTTGTTGCTGAGGAGTGTCGGGTCGCTGCTTAACTGCACCTTGTCAAAGAAGTTAAAGTCGGCCACGTACCGGCCACTGGGGGTGCTGAAGAGCACGGGCTTGAACTCGTAGCCCCACAGGATCTCCTGGGGAACGAACGATGTGCGGCTCTGACACGTGGCTGCCGTGGACTCCATGGTGGCGTTGAGGGTGACCAGCAGCTCAAAGTCGCGCGTCCGCAACCTCTCCGCGGTCAGCCCCACCAGCGGGCTGCTCTCATCCAACACGTGATAGAATGTGAGGGGCAGGATTAAGAAGGGGCACTCCCCGCATGAGTCCATGTAGAAGTCCACAGCTGTCTGGTGGATCAGAGTCTTCTCGCCCTCCTCGGTCACGTTGGGCGAAAGCAGCTTGCCAATCAGCTGGCACTGGATCAGCAGGCTTTTCCTCATGTTGGCCACACGCACCATCAGACATAGCTTGCCATCGTGCCGGCAGATCACCGCCGACTGGCTGAACTTGATAGTCTCGGCCCGCTTCTTGGGTCGTGCCAGCTTGGCCAGGAAGGCCCCGGTCACGAAGATCTCAGCCAGGCCCGTGGTGACCAGCTGGACCACCAGGACGAAGATGGCCAGTGGACACTCGTCGGTAATGTAGCGGAAACCGTAGCCAATGGTGGTCTGCGACTCCAGGGAGAAGAGGAAGGCGCCGGTAAGGGTCTCAACATTCATGATGCACGGCGTGTGGTTGGACAGCAGCTCACCCTTGAAGTCACCGTTGCCCATGCCGATGAAGTAGAAGATTACGCCAAAGAGGAACCAGGTCATGACGAAGGTGGAGGAGAACAGTGTGAGCTTGTAGCGCCACTTCATGTCCACCACCGTGGTCCAGATGTCATGGAGATAGAGCTTTACCATGCCCTCCACATTGTCAATGCGCACTTGGTTGTGTCCATCCTTGGAGACAATCCTCCGCTGGAAATCTGCCTTCTTGGTGGACATATTGGTCTTAAGTGTGTTCTCTTTGGTTGATAGTTTGTCAACCTATTTGCATGGCAAGCAGTGAGGCTGAAAAAGAAGAAGTAACAATGTTAGTCAATTGCAACAAACTAGGACACAGTAGGTAACACAGTTCAGGAATAGTTCAAGCATTAACTGGCATTTGGACAAATGTCAGTAACAAGAACATTCTCACTGGAGCTACTAGTTAGTTGGTTTAATCCAGGAATTAGGAGATTGATAAAATATCTCCACACACCTAATTTCACAACGAGCATATGTGACTAACCGTTTTGATATGTCCTCCATCTGATGTTGACATATGTATAGTACATCACTGAGCCAAAAACATTTCCTCAAATGTCTAAATATTGTGTAATACTGTATGTATTCCCCACTGTACATTCAAACAGGGTCTCTTTAATATTATATGCAAAACCATTACATTTTTGTAAATCTAAGATTCTTTATTTGCCAGTTAGCATGACACCGCAAGTACAATAATAGAGCTCCTTGTGACGGAAAGTTTAGGAATATTCTTTTCCTTATTGTTTTCCAGGGTTAATAAGCAATTATGTGAAGTTGTAAATTAACTCAGCAGGCAGCAACGCATTTTGTAGAATGTCTTATGTCATTAAATATACTTTTACCCCTCTAGATCTTAAAAATACAAGGAAGGTGTATACTCACATTTAGTGTTATTGCCTTCTCAGGTGTGTGGCTTCACTTGTTCTCAGTAGTTATAATCTGCAACATGAACCTGCTGTAATACCCTTCCTGGAGAGTTCCACAATGTCCCCACTCCTCTATTGCCCTTGCTTATGCACATTGAACTTTGGCATAATTATATTTAGGACAGTTTGTGAGAACAAAAAGGAGAGAGAAGGAAGAAAACTCCTTCAATGAGTTCTTGGCTACCTGTAGGTCAGCTTATATTTCAGGTGTAGGACAAACTCCACCTATCTACCCCACCAAACCAGGGGTAGGTATGGCAACAAGTGCTCCTTGTCACATTTTTTTCCTTCTCTGACCTCATGGTTTGTTTTGTAGTTCCATATATGATTGTTGTTGCTTTATACACACACCCTGATTTACTATCTCCAATGACTAATTATGTTCTGTCAGACATTCTAAATCATTGACCAGAAAATGAAAGGGAAGATACTGTATGATGTTGTTGCTAAAGACAAATGGAAAATTGTCAACGGAATTGGGTTAAATATAATGACATTTATTTAATTAAGAAAATGGCAAGTCAAGTCACAATCACACCATATCTAAAATCATCACATAAAAAATACAGCAATTGTTTTGCAAAGCGCATGTATGTAGGGAAATAGGGATTGGGGACCCATAACCCATGTCTAGCCAATGAAGAATCTGTGTAATTGGAAAACACAAGAAGTGTCTCTCCAGATGTAATGCAATCCTCTTTGTAACTATTGCTCTGTGACCTTGGATTAAGTTACAAGATGTGCAGATAAGAGCTCCTTGCGTTTGTCATTAACTGAGCTGAGGGCTGGTGCTACCAAGATATATGAACACTGAACTGTGGAAGGATGTCAATCCCTTGATATATTGACAGTTTTGTGTCTGCTTTTCCTTTTATCTGTGTCAGTGTGTTGTTCAGTGTCAGTGTATGGTTGACTGACATGTTAATTCTATTCATATTCATACTCATATTGAATTTAATTATTTCACTTTTGTTATCTGCTCAGTAGCTATCAGGCCATGAATGGCTTAATGTTTCTGTGTGTGTGGGGGGACATTATCCTCATTAACTTTCATAACCAAGCACCCTGCACTTTGAGATATGCAACCAATGACTAAGGATCAGTTACACATTTATAAAGACAGTTAATAGCTAATGCATCCTGTGCGGCTGCACACACACACACACACACACACACACACACACACACACACACACACACACACACACACACACACACACACACACACACACACACACACACGGCATGGCCTGAAGCAAAGACATTCATTTGCAAGAGTATCTTTATCTAAGTGGGCAGAGCTGAATAGATCATTAAATGAGAAAGTCAGTTTGTCGGCACTCAGTAGAGCGCCGCACCGCCGGCCCTCACATCTATTTTATAGGTCAGCGGCGGAGATAAGTTGGCCCAGACAAAGAAGTTAAAAGGAGCCTTCTGCCTTGATCTTAACCAATTGTTAAATTCACAAATCAGCCTGCTTCCCCAGTGTGGTGGAGGGGAGGGGACGGGAGTGGAGTGGAGTGGAGAGGGAAACGGCAACCTGGTCTTGGAGCATTTCATATTATTCTGTACGTAAACCTGAGAAGTCTATTAATTTGTGATTACAATTTGTATGATATTTGTTACGAATGAGCAAAATATACAATATTTTACGAATTTGCAGAACATATGATATGTTACCTTTTTCAAGCCCCACCTGTTTAGCTAAAAATAAAATTGTATATACAGTACCAGTCAAAAGTTTGGACACACCTACTCATTCAAGGGTTTTTCTTTATTTTTACTATTTTCTACATTGTAGAATAATAGTGAAGACATACAAACTATGAAATAACACATATGGAATCATGTAGTAACCAAAAAAGTGATAAACAAATGAAAATATATTTGAGATTTGAGATTCTTCAAAGTAGCCACAATTTGCCTTGACGACAGCTTGGCACGCTCTTGGCATTCTCTCAACCAGCTTCATGAGGAATGCTTTTCCAACAGTCTTGAAGGAGTTCCCACACATGCTGAGCACTTGTTGGCTGCTTTTTCTTCACTCTGTGGTCCAACTTATCCCAAACCATCTCAAGACGTCCATCTTAGCTCACTCATTAATGTCTTATTCGATATTACGGCATGCCTCTTATCAGCTCATCATTCCCTTATGCCATAGTTTGTACATCTCAATTGTTATATTGCTTATATACACTATATATTCAAAAGTATGTGGAAACCCCTTCAAATGAGTGGATTCTGCTATTTCAGCCACACCCGTTGCTGACAGGTGTATAAAATCGAGCACACAGCTATGCAAACTCCATAGCCAAAAAATGGCAGTAGAATGACCTTACTGAATAGCTCAGTGACTTTGAACGTTTCACCGTCTGAGGATGCCACTTTTCCAACAAGTCAGTTCGTCAAATTTTTACCCTGCTAGAGTAGGTCAACTGTAAGTGCTGTTATTGTTACGGTGAAGAGGAAACATTTAGGAGCAACAACAGCTTAGCCGCGGGACCGCCGAGTGCTGAAGCGTGTAGCGTGGGAAAATTGTCTGTCCTCGGTTGCAACACTCAAATCAAATCAAATCAAATTTTATTTGTCACATACACATGGTTAGCAGATGTTAATGCGAGTGTAGCGAAATGCTTGGGCTTCTAGTTCCGACAATGCAGTAATAACGAACAAGTAATCTAACTAACAATTTAAAAAAAACTACTGTCTTATACACAGTGTAAGGGGATAAAGAATATGTACATAAGGATATATGAATGAGTGATGGTACAGAGCAGCATAGGCAAGATACAGTAGATGATATCGAGTACAGTATATACATATGAGATGAGTATGTAAACCAAGTGGCATAGTTAAAGTGGCTAGTGATACATGTATTACATAAGGATGCAGTCGATGATATAGAGTACAGTATCTACGTATGCATATGAGATGAATAATGTAGGGTAAGTAACATTATATAAGGTAGCATTGTTTAAAGTGGCTAGTGATATATTTACATCATTTCCCATCAATTCCCATTATTAAAGTGGCTGGAGTAGAGTCAGTGTCATTGACAGTGTGTTGGCAGTAGCCACTCAATGTTAGTGGTGGCTGTTTAACAGTCTGATGGCCTTGAGATAGAAGCTGTTTTTCAGTCTCTCGGTCCCAGCTTTGATGCACCTGTACTGACCTCGCCTTCTGGATGACAGCGGGGTGAACAGGCAGTGGCTCGGGTGGTTGATGTCCTTAATGATCTTTATGGCCTTCCTGTAGCATCGGGTGGTGTAGGTGTCCTGGAGGGCAGGTAGTTTGCCCCCGGTGATGCGTTGTGCAGACCTCACTACCCTCTGGAGAGCCTTACGGTTGAGGGCGGTGCAGTTGCCATACCAGGCGGTGATACAGCCCGCCAGGATGCTCTCGATTGTGCATCTGTAGAAGTTTGTGAGTGCTTTTGGTGACAAGCCGAATTTCTTCAGCCTCCTGAGGTTGAAGAGGCGCTGCTGCGCCTTCCTCACGATGCTGTCTGTGTGAGTGGACCAATTCAGTTTGTCTGTGATGTGTATGCCGAGGAACTTAAAACTTGCTACCCTCTCCACTACTGTTCCATCGATGTGGATGGGGGGTGTTCCCTCTGCTGTTTCCTGAAGTCCACAATCATCTCCTTAGTTTTGTTGACGTTGAGTGTGAGGTTATTTTCCTGACAACACACTCCGAGGGCCCTCACCTCCTCCCTGTAGGCCGTCTCGTCGTTGTTGGTAATCAAGCCTACCACTGTTGTGTCGTCCGCAGACTTGATGATTGAGTTGGAGGCGTGCATGGCCACGCAGTCGTGGGTGAACAGGGAGTACAGGAGAGGGCTCAGAACGCACCCTTGTGGGGCCCCAGTGTTGAGGATCAGCGGGGAGGAGATGTTGTTGCCTACCCTCACCACCTGGGGGCGGCCCGTCAGGAAGTCCAGAACCCAGTTGCACAGGGCGGGGTCGAGACCCAGGGTCTCGAGCTTGATGACGAGCTTGGAGGGTACTATGGTGTTGAATGCCGAGCTGTAGTCGATGAACAGCATTCTCACATAGGTATTCCTCTTGTCCAGATGGGTTAGGGCAGTGTGCAGTGTGGTTGAGATTGCATCGTCTGTGGACCTATTTGGGCGGTAAGCAAATTGGAGTGGGTCAAGGGTGTCAGGTAGGGTGGAGGTGATATGGTCCTTGACTAGTCTCTCAAAGCACTTCATGATGACGGATGTGAGTGCTACGGGCGGTAGTCGTTTAGCTCAGTTACCTTAGCTTTCTTGGGAACAGGAACAATGGTGGCCCTCTTGAAGCATGTGGGAACAGCAGACTGGTATAGGGATTGATTGAATATGTCCGTAAACACACCGGCCAGCTGGTCTGCGCATGCTCTGAGGGCGCGGCTGGGGATGCCGTCTGGGCCTGCAGCCTTGCGAGGGTTAACACGTTTAAATGTCTTACTCACTTCAGCTGCAGTGAAGGAGAGACCGCATGTTTCCGTTGCAGGCCGTGTCAGTGGCACTGTATTGTCCTCAAAGCGGGCAAAAAAGTTATTTAGTCTGCCTGGGAGCAAGACATCCTGTAGTCCGTGATTGACTGTAGACCCTGCCACATGCCTCTTGTGTCTGAGCCGTTGAATTGAGATTCTACTTTGTCTCTGTACTGGCGCTTAGCTTGTTTGATAGCCTTGCGGAGGGAATAGCTGCACTGTTTGTATTCAGTCATGTTACCAGACACCTTGCCCTGATTAAAAGCAGTGGTTCGTGCCTTCAGTTTCACACGAATGCTGCCATCAATCCACGGTTTCTGGTTAGGGAATGTTTTAATCGTTGCTATGGGAACGACATCTTCAACGCACGTTCTAATGAACTCGCACACCGAATCAGCGTATTCGTCAATGTTGTTGTCTGACGCAATACGAAACATCTCCCAGTCCACGTGATGGAAGCAGTCTTGGAGTGTGGAGTCAGCTTGGTCGGACCAGCGTTGGACAGACCTCAGCGTGGGAGCTTCTTGTTTTAGTTTCTGTCTGTAGGCAGGGATCAACAAAATGGAGTCGTGGTCAGCTTTTCCGAAAGGGCAGGGCCTTATATGCGTCGCGGAAGTTAGAGTAACAATGATCCAGGGTCTTTCCACCCATGGTTGCGCAATCGATATGCTGATAAAATTTAGGGAGTCTTGTTTTCAGATTAGCCTTGTTAAAATCCCCAGCTACAATGAATGCAGCCTCCGGATAAATAGTTTCCAGTTTGCAGAGAGTTAAATAAAGTTCGTTCAGAGCCATCGATGTGTCTGCTTGGGGGATATATACGGCTGTGATTATAATCGAAGAGAATTCTCTTGGTAGATAATGCGGTCTACATTTGATTGTGAGGAATTCTAAATCAGGTGAACAGAAGGATTTGAGTTCCTGTATGTTTCTGTCATCACACCATGTCACGTTAGTCATAAGGCATACGCCCCGCCCCTCTTCTTACCAGAAAGATGTTCGTTTCTGTCCGCGCGATGCGTGGAGAAACCCGCTGGCTGCACCGCTTCGGATTGCGTCTCTCCGGTTAGCCATGTTTCCGTGAAGCAGAGAACGTTGCAGTCTCTGATGTCCCTCTGGAATGCTACCCTTGCTCGGATTTCATCAACCTTGTTGTCAAGAGACTGGACATTGGCGAGAAGAATGCTAGGGAGTGGTGCACGATGTGCCCGTCTCCGGAGTCTGACCAGAAGACCGCTTCGTTTCCCTCTTTTTCTGAGTCGTTTTTTTGGGTCGCTGCATGTAATCCACTCCGTTACACTGGTTGTAAGGCAGAACACAGGATCCGCATCGCGAAAAACATATTCTTGGTCGTACTGATGGTGAGTTGACGCTGATCTTATATTCAGTAGTTCTTCTCGGCTGTATGTAATGAAACCTAAGATGACCTGGGGTACTAGTGTAAGAAATAACACGTAAAATAACAAAAAACTGCATAGTTTCCTAGGAACGCGAAGCGAGGCGGCCATCTCTGTCAGCGCCGGAAGTTGTCCCTCACTCAACAACATCAGCAGAATAAGTGTTCATCGAGAGCTTCATGAAATGGGTATCAATGGCCGAGCAGCCGCCATGAATTTGGAATGAGATCGTAGACGAGCAGGTGTCCACATACTTTTGGTCATGTGGTGTAGGCCTATCTCATTAGTATCTTATTCATAATTTTAGGAAATGACAGAATGATTTCATTGTTTTGCTGACTTTGTGTATTATAATTAGCTCATGTGCTTTCCTTCACAAGCAGGGGATACTAAATATTGTTGTTGGTTCTGTAACCATGTCTGCCAGTGACAGTCTCTTCCCATTCAAATATATACAGTTGAAGTCGGAAGTTTACATACACCTTAGCCAAATACATTTGAACTCAGTCTTTCACAATTACTAACATTTAATCCTCGTAAAAAATACCCTGTCTTAGGTCATTTAGGATCACCACTTTATTTTAAGAATGTGAAATGTCAGAATAATAGTAGAGAGAGAATGATTTATTTCAGCTTTTCTTTCTTTCATCACATTCCCAGTGGGTCAGAAGTTTACATACACTCAATTAGTATTTGGTAGCATTGCCTTTAAATTGTTTAACTTGGGTCAAATGTTTTGGGTAGCCTTCCACAAGCTTCCCACAATAAGTTGGGTGAATTTTGGCCCATTCCTCCTGACAGAGCTGGTGTAACTGAGTCAAGTTTGTAGGCTTCCTTGCTCGCACACACTTTTTCAGTTCTGCCCACAAATTTCATATAGGATTGAGGTCAGGGCTTTGTGATGGCCACTCTAATACCTTGACTCTGTTGTCCTTCAGCCATTTAGCCACAACTTTGGAAGTATGCTTGGGGTCATTGTTCAGTTGGAAGATCCATTTGCGACCAAGCTTTAACTTCCTGATTGATGTCTTGAGATGTTGCTTCAATATACACATAATTTTCCTCCCTCATGAAGCCATCTATTTTGTGAAGTGCACCAGACCCACCTGCAGTAAAGCACCCCCACAACATGATGCTGCTACACCCGTGCTTCACGGTTGGGATGGTGTTCTTCGGCTTGCAAGCTGTAGTCTGGCTTTTTTATGGCGGTTTTGGAGCAATGGCTTCTTCCTTGCTGATATTTTGTAGCTGTTTGTACCTCCAGCATCTTCACAAGGTCCTTTGCTGTTGTTCTGGGATTGATTTACACTTTCGCACAAAAGTACATTCATCTCTTGGAGACAGAACGCATCTCTTTTCTGAGCGGTATGAAGGCTGCGTGTTCCCATGGTGTTTATACTTGCATACTATTGTTTGTACAGATGAACGTGGTACCTTCAGGCATTTAGAAATTGCTCCCAAGGATGAACCAGACATGTAGAGGTCTACAATTATTCTGGCTTATTTCTTTTGATTTCCCCTTGATGTCAAGCAAAGGGGTGCTGAGTTTGAAGGTAGGCCTTGAAATACATCCACAGGTACACCTCCAGTTGACTCAAATGATGTCAATTAGCCTATCAGAAAATTCTAAAGCCATGACATAATTTTCTGGAATTTTCCAAGCTGTTTCCAAGCTGTTTAAAGGCACAGTCAACTTAGTGTATGTAAACTTCTGACCCACTGGAATTGTGATACAGTGAATTATAAGTGAAATAATATGTCTGTAAACAATTGTTGGAAAAATGACTTGATTCATGCACAAAGTAGATGTCCTAACCGACTTGCCAAAACTATAGTTTGTTAACAGGAAATGTGTGGAGTGGTTGAAAAATGAGTTTTAATGACTCCAACCTATGTGTATGTTAACTTCCTATCCAGATGGGATAGGCCAATGTGCAGTGTGATGGCGGTTGCATTGTCTGTGGACCTGTTGGGGCGGTATGCAAATTGAAGTGGTTCTAGGGTGGCAGGTAGGGTGGAGGCGATATAATCCTTGACTAGTCTCTCAAAGCACTTCATGATGACAGAGGTGAGTGCCACGGGGCAATAGTTATTTTGTTCAGTTATCTTTACCTTCTTTGGTACAGGAACAATGGTGGCCACAATGAAGCATGTGGGGACAGCAGACTGGGATAGGGAGCGATTGAATATGTCCGTAAACACACCAGCCAGCTGGTCGCGCATGCTCTGAGGATGTGGCTAGGGATACCGTCTGGGCCAGCAGCCTTGTGAGGGTTAACACGTTTAAACGTCTTACTCACTTCGGCCACGGAGAAGGAGAGTGGGGGGGGCTGCAGTGCTTGGTAGCGGGCTGCGTCGGTGTCACTGTATTATCCTCAAAATGGGCAAAGAAGGTGTTTAGCTTGTCTGGAAGTGTAACAGTTTTCTTCCTCTTCTGAGGAGGAGTAGGAAGGATCGGACCAATATGCAGCGTGGTAAGTGTTCGTCATTTTATTCAACTGAACTGAACATAAAAAATACAAAGTAACAAAAGACCAACCGAAACAGTTCTGTCTGGTAAACTACATACAATGACAGAAGGCAACTACCCACAAATCATAGTGGGAAAACAGGCTGCCTAAGTATGGTTCTCAATCAGAGACAACGATAAACAGCTGCCTCTGATTGGGAACCATACCAGGCCAAACACAGAAATACAAACATAGAATACAAAACATAGAATGCCCATCCCAACTCACGCCCTGACCAAACTAAAACAGAGACATAAAAAAGGAACTAAGGTCAGGACGTGACAGGAAGCAAGACGTCGGGGTTCGTGACGTGGCTGGTTTTCTTTTTGTAGTCCGTAATTTCCACATAATTCTCATGTCTGGGCCGTTGAATTGCGACTCCATTTTGTCCTTATACCGACATTTCACTTGCTTGATTGCCTTGCGGAGGGAATAACTACACTGTTTATATTCGGCCATATTCCACAACCTCTTTCCATGGTTGAATGCGGTGGTTCACGGTTTCTGGTTGGAGTAGGTTTTAAAAGTCACAGTGGGTACAACATCTCCAATGCACTTTCTAATAAACTCACTCACCGAGTCAGCGTATAAATCAATGTTATTGTCTGAGGCTTCCCGGAACATTTTCCAGTCCACGTGATCAAAACCATCTTGAAGCGTGAATTCCGATTGGTCAGACCAGCGTTGAATGGTTCTAGTCACAGGTACATACTGTTTGAGTTTCTGCCTATAGGACGGTACGAACAAGATGGAGTCGTGGTCGGATTTTCCAAAGGGAGGGCGGGGGAGGGCCTTGTATGCATCATGGAAGTTAGAGTAGCAGTAGTCGAGTGTTTGCTCGAGCGGGTACAACAGTCAATGTGCTGGTAGAATTTAGGTAGTCTTGTTCTCAAATTAGCTTTGTTAAAACTTGTTAGGGATAGGGTCCAGTTTCCTGAATTTCTGCCTGACTGATGTGCCCAAAGTAAACTGCCTGTTACTCAGGCCCAGAAGCCAGGATATGCAGATAGAAAACACTTTTAAGTTTCTAAACTGTTAAAATTTCTGAGACTATAACAGAATTGATATGGCAAGCAAAAAAAATGTTTTTTTGGGGTCCCAGCTTCTTACAATGGAAACCAATTGTTTCTATGTAAAATCCGTCTCCCAGATTGCAATTCCTATGGCTTCCACTAGATGTCAACAGTCTTTATTCAAGGTTTCAGGCTTGTTTTTTGAAAAACAAGCAAGATTTGGAGTTTTGGTGAGAAGAGCACCGGAACAAAATCATTCTTTCGGCGCGCAAGGGAGAGGGTGTGCACTTCCTAATTTTCCTTTCCTATTGAACATACTACTTTCCGTATGAAATATGATAGTTTATTTACATTTTAGAGTACCTGAGGATTGAATAGAAATGTCATTAGACTTGTTTGGCCGAAGTTTAGCTGTAGCTTTTTGGACTTCTTTGTCTGCATGTTGAACAAGTGTATTACTGAAATTGATGGTGTCAACTAAACTGACTTTTGGGGATATAAAGAAGGATTTTACCTAACAAAACGACCATTCATGTTGTAGCTGGGACCCTTTGGATTGCAAACAGAGGAAGATCTTCAAAAGTAAGTGATTTATTTAATCGCTATTAAACTACAAAGTTTTTTAAATCTCCAGCTACAATAAATGCAGCCTCAGGATATATGGTTTCCAGTTTACATAGAGTCCAGTGAAGTTATTTCAGGGCCGACGAGATAATCAGAGATAATTCTGCGGTCAGAATTTGATTGTAAGGAATTCTAGGTCAGGTGAACAAAAGGACTTGACTTCCTGTATGTTGTTATTGTTACACCATGAGTCATTAATCATGTGGAATACACCACCGCCCTTCTTCTTACCAGAGATGTGTTTGTTTCTGTCGGTGCGATGCATGAAGAAACCCGGTGGCTGTACCGACTCTGACAACATATCCCAAGTGGGCCATGTTTCCATGAAACAGAGACTGTTACAACCAACCAACCACCCTCCTTTCATTGTTTGCCTTAAGTAACCTTCTGTCTTATGTAGCCATGCCAAATGTAACATATTCTAATTTCACTATATCAGATTTATGTTTACTATGTTACGCTAGTCTATGAGATCAGTCTGCTAGGTGAAATGGAGCCTGACAAAAGCAATGTATTCCCCAGCCACTGAGACACGGCCCATGCAGGTCTCCCTAGAGATGCCAGACGATAAAGAGATGAAAGAAGCAGGGAGATCAAGGAAGAGTAGTTTCAGGAGCATTTCATTTGTGTTCATTGGGTCAACAGGTGTGTGGACGGGGTGTTGATGGATGATGAAGGTGGTGAATGTGGTGGTGCCACAGCTGTGTGAGGGGGTCCGACAGTGAATGTGTAAGGTGGGTGTTTACAGGTATTGCTACATAGTGGTTGGTATAAGTGATCCATCACCACAGAGATATTGACTAAAAGTGTGGAAGAAACAACGAGAGGAACAATAGCATTAGACAGTCATTTCTGGAGTCAATGGGGGAAAACAATAGTCCATATAGTCTATGGATAATTTACAAGTAGACATTCACCAGGGTCGTTTATCCTGCTAGGTGGACGATGCCCTGCCTATCGCTAAAAACTGTATATTTAGACCAGTTAACCCACTTTATTGTAAAGCTTCTCATCCTTTGATGCTGCTCCCCATGTCTGTGAATACAACCAACCTCATAAGTCTAAAATAGAATGGACCAGACGAAATACCATGCTTGTTTTCCTCACATGTCTTTTGTCAATAGTCTAGGTACACAGATAGCTGCACTTTTGCCTAATGTAATAATAGCCAGAGATGTTTGTTGGCTGTGTGTCTAAGTTAGGGGAGCAGTGATATTGACAGTGGTTTCTGCCTCTGCATCAAATTGCTATATTTTCCTGTATTATGAGCTAAGGCTCTGAGCCCTGTACACAGACCAAAGCTCTCAAACAATCTGCCTCTCCCAGCCTTCAGCTAGTGGATTTTCATTAGCCCCATATTGGCCGGCTGAAGACAATTCAGCATCGCAGAGAGAACGTGGGTTGTATTGTTCTGCAGAGAAGATGAATGGGGTTCATATTTGGAGCAGCAGTGTGATCTCAGTCGATCTGTGACAATAATCTCCTAGCACTAATGCATGGGAAAGTCACTTAGTATGGCAGGCCAATTAAGATATTGATACTGTATATTCACCTAATTGTTCACAGTGGATTTATTATCCACCTGTGTCACACCCTGATCAGTTTCACCTGTCCTTGTTATTGTCTCCACCCCCTCTAAGTGTCGCTTGCTATCCCTGGTGTATTTATCCCCGTGTTTCCCGTCTCTCTGTCCCAGTTTGTCTTGTATGTTCCAAGTCAACCAGCGTGTTTTTTCCATGCTCCCGCCTTTGTCTATTCTCTTTTACTAGTCCTCCCTGTTTGGAACCTTGCCTGTTTTCTGGACTCTGTACCCGCCTGCCTGACCATTCTGTAATAAATATAATATACCAAAGACTCAAACCAGTACGAACTGGCCATGACACACCCAGCAGACTTGGACCAGCTCCACCATGCAGTCTCCCTGCAGGGAGGCATGAGGAGCTACTGTTGGAGCTTTTGGAAGGACTTCGTTCCTTGACGCAACGTCACGACCAAGGGTTCAAGGCTATCATGGAGCGAATCCGTGAGTTAGCTCATAGGCAGCCTGCCACCTCCGAGACTTCCCAACCACCCAGTAACCTGTCTACTATCAGTGGTGGGTTTGTACAGCCTACCCCGGCTCCCTGAGAACCCTGCTTACCTCCGAAGCGATATCCTGGAATCTGCGGGGTTTTCTTTCTCAATGCTCCCTTATTTTTGAGCTGCAGCCATCTTCCTTCCCTTCAGACCAGTCGACGATAGCATATATTATTACGCTAATGTCAGGAAGGGCTCTCTCCTGGGCTACGGCAGTTTGGGAGCAACAATCCACCATTTGATGTCATCTGGAGGACTTCATGGCAAAGGTGAGGAAGGTATTCGATTTTCCAGTATCCGAGAGAGAGGCGGCCAGTAAACTTCTTGAATTACGTCAGAACTCCCGTAGTGTGGCAGACTACGTGGTTGATTTTCGCATGTTGGCCGCCGAGAGTGCCTGGAATCCGGATCTCTTTTCAATACCTTTCTTCACAGAATATCTGAGATGGTAAAAGATGAGCTAGCTGTTTGGGAATTACTAGTGGACCTCGACTCCCTCATTGCCCTTACCATTAGAATTGATAGACACCTAAGGGAACGCAAGAGTGAGAGAAGGTCTCGGGCACACTCGTTCATCTGCTATGGCTCGCTCACCTTTGAAGGAATCCGTAAGTTCCCGAAGGCAGTTTTTCCAAGAGGATCTGAAGCCACCCGAGCTCCCTTGTGAATCATCAATGACGGATGAGTTGGATACTCCTGAGCCTATGCAATTGGGAAGAGCTAGGTTATCGGTTGGGGAAAGCTCACGTAGGCTGAGTTCAAACTGTTGTCTGTACTGTGGGGGAGCAGGACATTATATAGCTACCTGCCCTGTTAGGAAACCCTTGTCTCTGGTGGGTACAAGTACTCTGGTGAGCCAGACTGGAAGTTCCCTAATTCCCATCACCCGCACACCTTTTTTTTGCACTCATTGAGTGCTCATTGACTCTGGGGCTGATGAATGTCTTATGGATGCAACGATAGCTTCAGAGCTTGGTATTCCCACTCAGCCTCTCTGTGCCCATGGAGAGGGCACGCTTTTCATCCGGATGTCAAAATACTGCCCCCTACCCCAGAGAGGTTAACTCTCTGGACTTCGTCACTGGGCTTCCCCCATCTGATGGCAACACCGTAATTCTGACAGTGGTGGATCGGTTCTCTAAGGATGCTCATTTCATCCCTCTCCCCAAACTTTCCTCTGCCAAGGAAACGGCCCAGCTCATGGTGCAGCACGTTTTCCGGATCCATGGACTCCTGGTGGATATGGTTTCCGACTGGGATCCTCAATTCTCATCTCAGTTTTGGAAGGCGTTATGCACCCTAATTGGGGCATCAGCCAGCCTACCCTCCAGATTCCACCCCCAGTCGGAGCGAGCTAACCAGGACCTGGAGACCACCTTAAGATGCTTGGTCTCAGCCAACCCCACTACCTGGAGTCGACAACTGGTCGGGGTGGAGAATGCCCGGAACACCCTTCCCTGTTCAGCAATGGGACTCTCGCCTTTCGAGTGCTCCATGGGGTATCAGCCTCCACTCTTCCCAGAACAAGAACTGGAAGTCAACATATCCTCGGCCCAGATGTTCGTCTGCCGCTGTCAACATACCTGGAGAAGAGCTCGGGTAGCACTTCTCAAGACCAACTCCAGGGATCGTCAACAAGCGGACCGCCGCCGGACTCCAGCTCCCCGCTACCACATTGGGCAGAGGGTATGGCTGTCCACACAAGACCTGCCCCTTCGGGTAGAGTCCCGCAAACTGTTCCCCCATTTCATTGGTCTGTTTACCATCTCTAGAGTCCTTAGTTCCACTGCTGTCCATCTCTTGTTACCCCATACCCTCCGTATTCACCGTACGTTCCATGTGCGTAGGATTAAGCCCGTGTCACACAGTCCTTTGTCTTCTGTCCCCAGGCCCCCCCTCCCCATGTCATTAAAGGCCATCCGGCATACACAGTGGAATGTCTCCTGGGAGTTCAACCAAGGGTCAGGGGTTTCCAGTACCTGGTTGACTGGGAGGGTTATGGCCCAGAGGAGAGGTGCTGGGTTCCTGCTACAGACATCCTGGACACAGCCCTCATCGCCGACTTCCACCGCCGACACCCCGGTCAACCAGGTATGCGCCCAGGTAGGATGCCAGGTGGCGTCTCTAGGGGGGGGTACTGTCACACCCTGATCAGTTTCACCTGTCCTTGTTATTGTCTCCACCCTCTCCAGGTGTCGCTTGTTATCCCTGGTGTATTTATCCCTGTGTTTTCTGTCTCTCTTGGCCAGTTCTTCTTGTGTGTTCCAAGTCAACCAGCGTGTTTTTCCCATGCTCCTGCCTTTTTCTATTCTCTTTTACTAGTCCTCCCTGTTTTGACCCTTGCCTGTTTTCTGGACTCTGTACCCGCCTGCCTGACCATTCTGCCTGCCCTGACCTTGAGCCTGCCTGCCACACTGTACCTCCTGAACGGGTTTTGACCTTTTGCCTGTCCATGACCATTCTCTTGCCTACCTCTTTTGGATGTAATAAATATCAAAGACTCAAACCGTCTGCATCTGTGTCTCGCATTGTGCCCTTATAACCTGAATTATATACTGTAGAACCACTTGTCTTTTCCAAAGCTTTTGTGATACAGTCCCATGGTCCCTCTCCTCAACAGTGCAAGAGTTAGCGGAGTGCGATCAATTGACAAAGCAAGGAGGATTCATTTTCTATTGATGCGAATCAGCATGGTGAGGAAAACTGTTCTGTATAAGCCAGAGACGCATGTTGGGGACCCAGGGGAGAGAACAGAGCTATTATTGGAAGAGCGTACAACCCCAGTAAACATTAATTCACCATTAGTCACATTGAACATTTAATTGAATCTACAAGTTTATTACTTACAGTGTGTCTGCTGGGCATGTTGAATGAGACGAATACCTGGAAGACCGTCAGTACAGTTGAAAGTATGGATTGTATCCCTCACACTCCACGCAGGCAAGCAATAATAACAACAAAGTCACAAAGTCAAAGTCACGGTGACGTAACAGCATGGGAAGATGTTCCCCAGCGGTTCATATAAAAACGTACGTCAGACCATGCAATGTCTCAGAGAATCTTCTTGCCCAAAGATTCAGAGTGACAGCAAAGTACTGATGGTCTTTCAGGTATTTGTAGAATCATAATTACATTTGTAACTTCCGTTCTACTTTATACCCTTTAGACCGTCAGTACGGAAGAAAGTACGGATGACTCACATCAACAAGATCGTGAGGAATAGCACTGCCAACCTTTGATTAATGAGCCGATCGATGACAGGCTTCCCTATACCCTTGTAGTCCTGAGCAATGACATCCACAACCCAGTGTGAAAGCCGAGCAATGCAAGGCCTTTTGACTTCTCACCGGAGCACAGGAACAGCTGGTCTGACTTCTTGTAGTGCTCAAAGGCTTGCATATAGTATTTGAGGGAACAAACGACACAGGATATTTGCTTGTTACTCCTCTGTATTCTGGAAAGGAGGGGTGCAGTAGGCTCGGTGGCTTGGTTGATGTGAAGGGTTAATAAAACCTTAGGCATGATTGGGCCATAAGGTCACACTTAGGTTGTCTGCTTTTCTTCATAGGCAGACAGGACTCAAAGAGAGTGCGTTGAGTGGAGGGTTGGGCACTTTGTGGGATTTCCCTCTTTTGATTTCCCTGGATGGTTCCTGGTGAACAATGGCAACCAGGCCCTCAACTCTGGCTAGCCGCACTTCCCTCAGCTTCACAGGCAGTTAATGCAGGGATCAGAGAGGGACTCTATCAGGTGACCAATGCCTAGGCAGACAGGGCACAGGTCATGACCGTCTTCCATTTGTAGTTCACAAGAGGAGCAGCCTTGCATACTCAGCTGTGTTCTCTCAGCTCAGAATGTGAAGAAAAAAATAACAAAAATATATGATGCAAATATATACAAATTAATCCAATTAACTAATACAATAGAAACCAGGAAAGTGTCTTACAGAGTAGCTACCACAATACACAGTAAAAGTAGAGAGCTACAATTACCTGGTAGAAATTGAACAGCCTAGCTACTGCAGAGCTGGAGCAGGAGAGATGTTTAAGTGCCGTCGTTTTGGTAAGCCAAGCTGACGACACACAATGGCAGCTAGGTTGAGTTGTTAAGCTAGCTAGCTAGCTTGTAGCGTTCTAGTAATACCAGGGGAGAAGGATGCCTGTATAACTGGCTAGGCTAACAACCTTCCTTAAATAGTTTTAAAACTAGTGCCCAGTGGCCTCAATGAGCACAACAGTGGATGATATCGTGACAAAGTTAGCACCGAAGTAAGGTGGCCAACACACACACACTAGCTGGGGGGCTAAGTCAGTGCAAGAAAAGGAAGCCCAATATCCTCCTGTATAAAAGGGATAAGTAGGGGAGAGCTCACACAGCCTGGGAGAGCGAATTTCACGCTTCGACTCACAGGTCACAGGCTGTTAGTTACAGACTGACAGTACACACAACTCACACAGAGTTTAGCTTACTCTACTGGACCTGGGAAGATGCTATCCGAAAAACAGGAGCAGCGGAGCAGGCAACTTGTGGGATGTGGCTAAGCTAACTTTGTGAGAAGAAATAAGAACTGCCTTCCATTGGTGCTCACATAGGTAAACATAAGTTGGTACCATTATAACCTTCACATTATTTTTTAATGTAGCTCTTTACTGGTAATTCTTTTGACCAATTAGAGGTTTTGAAGCAGTTTGAACGGATACCTCAGAGAGCAAAAGCCCTCAGATGTGGAGAGTCAACAATTACAAATTACATTGTGCATCCGAAGACCAATACAAATATTTAAGCACAGCTTACTAACTGATCATATGCAAACTCTATTCTGAGAACCATACCCGGCCAAAACAAAGAAATACAAAAACATAGAAAAAGGAACATAGAATGCCCACCCAAATCACACCCTGACCAAACCAAAATAGAGACATAAAAAGCTCTAAGGTCAGGGTGTGACAAATGTTGTGTTTGCCTGCTTCAATGTGCTACAGTTTTATTCTGTAAAGTCCATTTTGTTTAATCTCTATTTTCATTTGCCCAGTAGAAATGTACACTCAACTGTTCAACATATCACCGATAGCCTATACTGCATGCATTCACTTCCACAACTTCAGCTCATATATCAAGTGGTCATTTGCATGACTAATGCTTAACTTGGTATGGTTGAGTCCCAGCTAGCACATTTAGTTCCTTGGAAGTTGTGGGAACGTACGTTTCTGGTTTCCCATTCTGGGAGCGAAGCCATAAGTTTCCTGACTGGTAAAACTGAACTTTTTTTCAACATTCCGAGAACATAATTAACATTTTACCTGTTTAGGGAACATTTATTTTTTGGTTGCAGGGAGGTTCTGAGAATGTTTTACTTTGGTTCTGAGATTATAGATATTAATGCTCTGAGAATATAAATCAAAATGATAGGTTATTTTGAGGTTTTTGAATAACTTCCGTAAAACTTAATGACACTGGTAGCATATTTTAACTCCAAGCGCAGATGTAAATTAATTTCCTTAGGCATTAATCATGCAAACAGATTTTTTTCTTGTTGTGACACGACGAGATTCACCTATAATCTTTTGCTTTCTATTCATCAAATTACTCCACTGCGCCACCAGGATGGAGCTAGCATGCCATGCATACAGAGCTATTCATTTTAGTCTATTGAAACAGACCCCATTTTAAAGGAAGATCAGGTATGGCAATTAGTGGGTGCGGCCAACACACCTGAACACACTTAACAAGATGGAGGATAGAAATAGTTTTGTTGATGCTGAGAACGGAATGTATATGTCACTTTAAACAATGCCACTTTAATAATGTTTACATATATTACATTACTCATATTGCATGTATTTACTGTATTTTATATCATCTATTGCACCTTGCATATGCCGCTCGGCCATCGCTCATCCATATACTTATATGTACATATTCTCATTCACCCCTTTAGATTTGTGTGTAATAGGTAGTTGTTGGGGAATTGTTAGATTACTTCTTAGATATTACTGCACTGCCAGGAAACTCAATTTAAAAGCACAACCAATAAAATGTTATTTGATTTTATTTGATGACTCTAACACTATCATTAAGTTTGCCGACTTCACAACAGTGGTAGGCCTGATTACGGACAACAATGAGACAGCCTATAGGGAGGATGTCAGAGACCTGGCAGTGTGTTGCCAGGACAACAACCTCTCCCTCAAGGTGAAAAAGACAAAGGAGATGATTGTGGACTACAGGAAAAGGAGGACCGAGCACGCCCCCATTCTCATCGACGGGGCTGTAGTGGATCAGGTTGAGAGCGTCAAGTTTCTTTGTGTCCACATCACCAACAAAATGTTATGTTCCAAACACACAAATACAGTCGTGAAGAGGGCATGACAATGCCTATTCCCCCTCAGGAGACTGAAAAGATTTGGCATGGGTCCCCAGATCCTCAAAAGGCTATGCAGCTGCAGCATCTAGAGCATCACTGCCTAGTATGGCAACTGCTCGGCCTCCGACCGCAAGGCACTAGAGGGTAATACGTACATCCCAGTACATGACTTTTACCAAGCTTCCTGCCATCAAGGACCTCTATACCAAGCGGTGTCAGAGGAAGGCCGTAAAAATTGCCAAAGACTCCAGCCACGCTAGTCATAGACTGTTCTCTTTGCTACTGCACGGCAAGCGGTACAGGAGCGCCAAGTCTAGCTCTAAAAGGCTTCTTAACAGCATCTACCCCCAAGCCATAAGACTCCTGAACATCTAAAAAAATTGCTACCCGAACTATTGGCATTTACCAATTCACTCCGTGCTCAATAATAGTGGTGAATGATGATTTTTTAATAATGAACTCATCTCTGTAACCAACACATACAATTATCTGTAAGGTCCCTCAGTTGAGTAGTAAATTCCAAGCACATATTCAAACACAAAGACCAGGTAGGTTTTTCAATGCCTCGCAAAGATGGGTAGATGTGTAAAAATGTAAAAAGCAGACCCTGAATATCCCTTTGAGCATAGTGAAGTTATAAATTTGGCTTTGGATGGTGTATCAATACACCCAGTCGTTATAAGGATACAGGCTTCCTTCCTAACTAAGTTGCTGTAGAGGAAAGAAACAGCTCAGGAATTTTACCATGAGGCCAATTTTGATTTTAAAACAGGTACAGAGTTTAATTATTGTGATATGAGAAAACTGAGGATGGATCAACAACATTGTAGTTACTCCACAATACATTTTTTTATTTTTTTTATTTTTTATTTCACCTTTATTTAACCAGGTAGGCTAATTGAGAACAAGTTCTCATTTGTAACTGCGACCTGGCCAAGATAAAGCATAGCAATTCGACACATACAACAACACAGAGTTACACATGGAATAAACAAAACATAGTGAATAATACAGCAGAACAAAAGAAAACAAAAAGTCTATGTACAGTGAGTGGAAATGAGGTAAGATAAGGGAGTTAAGGAAATAAATAGGCCATGGTGGCGAAGTAATTACAATATAGCAATTTAAACACTGGAATGGTAGATGTAGACCTACATGACAGAGTGAAATAGAAGGAAGCCTGTATAGAATAAAAATATTCCAAAGCATTCATCCTGTTTGCAATAAGGCACTTTAATTTTTTGTCCTGATTACAAAGTGTTATGTTTGGGAAAAATCCAACACAACACATCACCGAGTACCACTCTCAATATTTTCAAGCATGGTGGTGGCTGCATCATGTTATCGGTTTGCTTTTCATCAGCGAGGACTAGGGATTTTTTTTAAAGACTTAAAGAAACAGAATACAGCTATAAGCACAGGCAAAATTGTGGAGGAAAACCTGGTTCAGTCTGCTTTCCAACAGACACCAGGAGACAAATTCACATTTCAGCAGGACAATAACCTAAAACACAAGGCCAAATCCTCAATGGAGTTGCTTATCAAGACAACATTGAATGTTCCTGAGTGGCCTACTTATAGTTACAACTAAGTTACTAAGTCTTTGACCACAATGTGTTGTTACTTTGCTTCCAAAGCCAATCAACTATCCTTCACTATTCCCACAAAGTTGTGGGAAGGTTGTATGCAAAATAACCATAGGACAACTGCACTCTCACCAAAATCCAAGACACATATGGTTCTCAGAACGTTATGTGCTAGCTGGGTTAAATGCCTGCCCTGAAGGTATCCGCCTGTAAATGTAATAAATCATTATCAATCGGAATAATCGTAATGCTTAATAAAAATATTCCCACAACATTTACTGCGAAATGATGATAGAATGCAATTCATGAGTTAAATTAAACCAGCTTATACTTTTCCCAACACTATTTACCCTGTCCACCATTCTGTGTCTATATTTATGCGATGGTTCATATCATCAATATTATTTGTGCAATACACAGTCACATATAAATGTCCTCCTACCACAGTGTTAGCTCCGCATCAATCATGTCACTGAGACAGGATATGTGAGAAGGATACACAGTGATGTTACCACAGACAGACTGGGGCGGCAGACATTGCCATTTCATCTTAAATCCCCTCTACTCACATGAGTCTCTGTTTCATCAATACACCGTGATCCATTTTCTCCTGGGTGTCAATGGCAGTGGCAAAATATGCTGGCTGTGTCACGCCCTGACCATAGAAAGCCTTTTTATTTCTCTATTTGGTTAGGTCGGGTGTGACTAGGGTGGGTACTCTAGTTTTGGTATTTCCATGTTGGCCTGGTATGATTCCCAATCAGAGGCAGCTGTCTATCGTTGTCTCTGATTGGGGATCATATTTAGGCAGCCCTTTCCCACTAGGTTTCTGTGGGATCTTGTTTGTGTGTAGTTGCCTTGAGCACTGCCTAGCTTCACGTTCGTTTCGTTACTCTTTATTGTTTTTGTGAGTTTCATTTAACAAACATGTGGAACTCTACGCACACTGCGCATTGGTCCGATTCTTACAACAACGTTCGTCACAGGCTGGTTATTTGAGCTGGGATGGAATTGTTTTCTGTGTTGCTTGCCTTGGAAAATGTCCTCTCTCTCTCTCTCTCTCTCTCTCTCTCTCTCTCTCTCTCTCTCTCTCTCTCTCCCTCTGAATTTAATTTAGATTGAACACTAACTGTATTAAAGATCCAATGCAGCTGGTTTAATCTCAATATCAAATGATTTCTGGGTAACAATTCAGTACTTTATTGTGATTGTTTTGGTAAAAAATACAAATAAAATTGTTTCTTAGCAAAGGGAAATTTCTCAAGCATGAATTTTGTAGGACTGTCTGGTCTGAGTGGTCTGACAGGGAAAGGGGGTAACTGAACATTTGCTGGTATTGGCAGAAAGGCTAGGAACTATCTTTCTTATTGGTCTATTAATTACAGCTACCCCCTACTTTTTTCAATTTCCGCCGGAAGACATACCTAAATCTAACTGCCTGTAGCTCAGGCCCAGGACCAAGGATATGCATATTCTTGGTTTCATTTGAAAGAAAACACTCTGAAGTTGGTGTAAATGTGAATTGAATGTAGGAGAATTTAAAACAATAGATCTGGTTTAGATAATACAATGAAAAAAACATATGTTTTTTCATTTTTATTGTTGTATCATCATCTTTAAAAATGAACAAGACAAAACAAACATTCAGATAGGATGATGGGGGCAATTTCAGTGAAAAACATAAGAGGGAACAGTACTTGTGCAAAGTTTCAGAATGATAACTTCCAAAATGAGTGTGCTACATGACATTTATCATGAAGTCACCCAGGTGTCCCCACACAAGTAGCCCAAATGTACCCAAGTGGCCAAATTGGTGAAGTTATACATTTTGATTATAATAACTATATACAAAATACCACAACCCCCCAAAAAATGGAGAAAAAACATGAAAAAAATATTTACATTTACATTCACATTTACAAACTAACACTTTCAAATGACCCATCAGGTTTGGTTGTGTTACAAACAAATCAGTTGATTGCAATGAAACCAAACATGAGTGGAAAAGTCCCGTTTAGTGTGTGTATTTACATCGAATGTGTCGTCGAAAATGGAATGAGACGGAATTCACGACACAAGTGGTTCACAAAATGTTTCGTGTTAGGCTATAAAAATGGATTTTCAAACAAAAGACCATTCATTGTGTAACAATGAGCATTGGGATTGCAAACAGAGGAAGATCGTCAAAGGTAAACTATTTATTTTATTGCAGTTTGTGATTTTGTTACGCCTGTGCTGGTTGAAATATTTGTTTTTTATGGGGCTCTATCCTCAGATAATCGCATCGTATTCTTTTGCAGTAAATCCTCTTTAAAATCTGACAACGCAGTTGGATTAGCAAGTTTCTAGGCTTTCGAAACATGTATTTTCATGAATGTTTAATATGACTATTTATGTAGCGATCACCATATGTTGTCGAATTTCATCCCGCTAACGGGTTCGGTGCGCAGAGAGGTTAACCAATTTACATCATGGTGATGTCATCATGGAAGGCCAAAACTCCATTCCACCAAAATTTTCTTTACAAACATCTATTACAGTAAAAGGGTGTGATCATCATTTTCACAATTTCACAGTATTATTCCAACCCCATAGTTTGGAAATATATATAAAACATTGGCAAATCATGTTTTTGACTGCACTGGGGCCCTCTGCTGAGACTGTAAAGTCTCAGCAGAGGGCACTACTGAGTAGATAAATTTAAAAATCCAGTCTAGCAGCTCAATAGGTTGTACCAGTGCAATTACTCAAATGATTCACCTTAATTCATACTGTACAAACAGGAGGAGTGGTTGAATATTCTCTGCAAACATATGAGATCCAATGGTGGTGGTGGTGTGTCTGTGTGTGAGTGCAGACTTTAGCAAGGAGTGTTGAAAGGTGCAGCTGAACCGCAGATGGTGAGGATGATTATACCAGGGCCCGGTTTACCAAATGCATCTTAAGGCTACGTTCATTGTTAAAACAAACCTTCATCGGAGCATCGTTAACTCACTGAGCTGTTTCCCAAAACCATCGGGAAACCGGGCCCTGGGCTGGCATGCTGGGTTCAGCCTCTTCCAGAGCCATACTCATTTGTGTGCTTTTTCCATTATACTCCTGCTGGTGTGGAGATAGACATAGCACGGGCCAGGGCCCGGTTTCCCAATAGCAATGGAACTTAGGTTTCCAGGTTTTTAACGATGCATCTTTCATACAACAGCGAAGATGTAACTATCACATGGAATGATTTGACGCTGGAGAGACGAAGCAGGTATGGGGAGTCAAACATTTAATAAGGAACGGACATGGAACGAGACAGGAACAGCGTCAGAATAGAAGAAAACAAAGACAAAAAAACAATCAATGCATCAGCGGGGAACAGAGCTGGGGAACTGACAAATATTATTTATCCAGGGGAGCCCAATTTAGATATGGATCTCATTCATAATTTTGCCCTGAGAACAAACAACTCACAACATGATAATTCAATAAATCAATAAAACAGCAAAAATAAACTACAAGATACAGCATATACCATACAGACACACCAAAAATATCACATTTTATTAGTCACATGCGCCGAATACAACAGGTGTGCAACTTACAGTGAAATGCTTATTTATAAGTCCTTAACCAACAATGCAGTTTTAAGAAAAATAAGTGTTAAGAAAGTAAAAAGTAAAAAATGAAAAAATAAAAAAGAAGAAAACAGAAAAATATCAAATTATTAAATAGCAACAATAAAATAACAGTAGCAAGGCTATATACAGGGGGTGCTGGTACAGAGTCAATGTGCGGGGGCACTTGATAGTCGAGGTAATTGAGGTAATAGGTACATGTAGGTAGAGGTAAAATGACTATGCATAGATAATGAACAGAGAGTAGCAGCAGCTTAAAAATGGGGGGGGGAATGTAAATAGTCTGGGTAGCCATTTGATTAGCTGTTCGGGAGTCTTATGGCTTGGGGGTAGAAGCTCCTGTACTTCTTGCCGTGCGGAAGCAGAGAGAACAGTATGACTAGGGTGGATGGAGTCTTTTTAGGGATTTTTTTAGGGCAATTCTGAGGTCTTGGATGGCAGGAAGCTTGGACCCAGTGATGTACTGTAGTGCCTTGCGGTTGGAGGCTGAGCAGTTGCCATATCAGGTGGTGAAGCAACCAGGGTGCTCTCGATGGTGCAGCTGAAGAACTCTTTAAGGATCTAAGGACTCTTTTTAGTGTCCTGAGGGGGAACAGGCGTTGTTGTGCCCTCTTCACGACTGTCTTTGTGTGTTTGGACCATGATAGTTTGTTGATGATGTGGACAGCAAGGAACTTGAAGCTCTCAACCTGCTCCACTACACCCCTGTCGATGAGACTGGGGGTGTGCTTGGTCCTCCTTTTTCTGTAGTCCACCATTGTCTCTTTTGTCTTGATCACATTGAGGGAGAGGTTGTTATCCTGGCACCACACTGCCAGGTCTCTGAGGTCCTCCATGTAGGCTGTCTCATCGTTGTTGGTTATCAGGCCTATCACTGTTGTGTCATCGGTAAACTTAATGATGGTGTTGGAGGTGTGCTTGGCCTTGCCGTCATGGTTGAACAGGGAATACAGGAGGGGACTGACCACTCACCCCTGAGGGTCCCCCACGTTGAGAATCAGCGTGGCAGATGTGTTGTTACCTACCCTTACCACCTGGGGGCGGCCCATCAGGAAATCCAGGATCCAGTTGCAGAGGGAGGTGTTCAGTCCCAGGATCCTTAGCTTATTGATGAGCTTTGAGGGCACTATGGTGTTGAACGCTGAGCTGTAGTCAATGAATAGCATTCTCACATAGGTGTTCCTTTTGTCCCGGTGGGAAATGGCAGTGTGGAGTGCACCTCTGCTGTCTTCAACCAGGATCTCAGCGATCACTGTCTCATTGCCTGCGTCCGTAATGGGTCTGCGGTCAAACGGCCAGCCCTCCTCACTATCAAACGCTCCCTTAAACACTTCAGCGAGCAGGCCTTCTGATCGACCTGGCCCGGCTATCCTGGAAGGATATTGACCTCATCCCGTCAGTAGAGGATGCCTGGTTATTCTTTAAAAGTGCCTTCCTCGCCATCAGAAATAAGCATGCCCCATTCAAAAAATGTAGAACCAGGAACAGATATAGCCCTTGGTTAACTCCAGACCTGACTGCCCTTGACCAGCACAAAAACATCCTGTGGCGTACTGCATTAGCATCGAATAGCCCCTGCGATATGCAACTTTTCAGGGAAGTTAGGAACCAATACACACAGGCAGTTAGGAAAGCAAAGGCTAGCTTTTTCAAACAGAAATTTGCATCCTGTAGCACAAACTCCAAAAGGTTCTGGGACACTGAAGTCCATGGAGAATAAGAGCACCTCCTCCCAGCTGCCCACTGCACTGAGGCTAGGAAACACTGTCACCACCGATAAATCCACGATAACTGAGAATTTCAATAATAATTTTTCTACGGCTGGCCATGCTTTCCATCTGGCTACCCCTACCCCGGTCAACAGCTCTACACCCCCCACATCAAATTGCCCAAGCCTCCCCATTTCTTCATCACCCAAATCCAGATAGCTGATGTTCTGAAAGGGTTGCAATTTTTTTTTGCCGCAGTTGTTGCAACCCCTATTACTAGCCTGTTCAACCTCTCTTTTGTATTGCCTGAAATCCCCAAAGATTGGAAAGCTGCAGCGGTCATCCTCTAGACCCAAACTGTTACTGACCTATTTCTATCCTACCCTGCCTTTCTAAGGTCTTCGAAAGCCAAGTTAACAAACAGATCACCAACATTTCGAATCCCACTGTATCTTCTCCGCTGTGCAATCTGGTTTCCGAGCTGGTCATGGGTACACCTCAGCCACGCTCAAGGTCCTACACGATATCATAACTGCCATCGATAAAAGGCAATACTGTGCAGCTGTATTCATTGACCTGGCCAAGACTTTCGACTGTCAATCACCACATTCTTATAGGCAGACTCAAAAGCCTTGGTTTCTCAAATGATTGCCTCGCCTTGTTCACCAACTACTTCTCAGACAGAATTCAGTGTGTCAAATCGGAGGGCCTGTTGTCCGGACCTCTGGCAGTCTCTATGGGGGTGCTACAGGTTTCAGTTCTCAAGCCGAATCTTCTCCCCGTATACATCAATGATGTCGCTCTTGCTGATGGGGATTCTCTGATCCACCTCTATGCAGACAACACCATTCTGTATACTTCTGGCCCTTCTTTGGACATTGTGTTAATTAACCTCCAGACAAGCTTCAATGCAATACAACTTTCTTTCCTTGGCCTCCAACTGCTCTTAAATGCTAGTAAAACTAAATGCATGCTCTTCAACTGATCGCTGACACCACCTGCCCACCTGTCCAGCATCACCTGTCCAGCATTACCACTGGACGGATCTGACTTAGAATATGTGGACAACTACAAATACCTAGGTGTCTGGTTAGACTGTAAACTCTCCTTCCAGACTCACATTAAGCATCTCTAATCCAAAATTAAATCTGGAATCGGCTTCTTATTTTGCAACAAAGCATCCTTCACTCATGCTGCCAAACATACCGTCGTAAAACTGACTATCCTACCGATCCTTGACTTCGGTGATGCCATTTACAGAATAGCCTCCAACACTCTACTCAGCAAATTGGATTCAGTCTATCACAGTGCCATCTGTTTTGTCACCAAAGCCCCATATACTACCTACCACTGCAACCTGTATGCTCTCGTTGGCTGGCCCTCGCTTCATATTCGTCGTCAAACCCACTGGCTCCAGGTCATTTATAAGTCTTTGCTAGGTAAAGCCCTGCCTTATCTCAGCACACTGGTCACCATAGCAGCACCCACACTTAGCACGCGCTCCAGCAGGTATATTTCACTGGTCACCCCCAAAGCCAATTCCTCTTTTGGCCATCTTTTCTTCCAGTTCTCTGCTGCCAATGACTGGAACGAATTGCAAAAATCACTGAAGCTGGAGACTCATATCTCCCTCACTAACTTTGAGCATATGCTGCCAGAGCAGCTTACAGATCACTGCACCTGTTCTTAGCCCATCTGTAAATAGCCCATCCAACTACCTCATCCCCATATTGTTATTTTTTTTTTTGCTCCTTTGCACCCCAGTATCTCTATTTGCCCATTCATCTTCTGCACATCTATCACTCCAGTGTTTAATTACTAAATTGTAAATACTTTGCCTCTACGGCCCATTTATTGCCTTACCTCCCTAATTTACCTTATTTGCACACACGTTTCTATTGTGTTATTGACTGTATGTTTGCTTATTCCATGTGTAACTCTGTGTTGTTGTTTGTGTCGCACTGCTTTGCTTTATCTTGGCCAGGTCGCAGTTGTAAATGAGAACTTGTTCTCAACTGGCTTACCTGGTTAAATAAAGGTGAAATAAAAAAATAAATAAAAAAATAGATGGATCTGTTGGGGCGGTATGCAAATTGGAGTGGGTCTAGAATTTCTGGGACTTTCAGAGCACTTCATGGTTGATGCTCTCATGCATGCTTCAGTGTTGTTTGCCTCGAAGCATTCATAGAAGCAATTTAGCTCATCTGGTAGGCTTGTGTCACCGGGAAGCTCACGGCTGTGCTTCCCTTTGTAGTCTGTAATAGTTTGCAAGCCCTGCCACATCCGATGAGTGTCGGAGCTGGTTTAGTACGATTCAATCTTAGTCCTGTATTGATGCTTTGCCTGTTTGATGATTAGTCGGAGTGCATAGCAGAATTTCTTATAAGCGTCCGGGTTAGAGTCCCGCTCCTTGAAAGCGGCAGCTATACCCTTTACCTCAGCGCGGATGTTGCCTGTAATCCATGGCTTCTGGTTGGGGTATATACCTGTGCCACCTTCACACACCAGTCCTCCGGTGGCAGCTCCCCGCACCAGGCTTCCTGTGCGTGTCCTCGGCCCAGTACCACCAGTGCCAGCACCACGCTCCAGGCCTTCAGTGCGCCTCGCCTGTTCAGCGCTGCCAGAGCCTTCCTCCTCTCCAGCGCTGCCGGAGTCTCCCGCCTGTCTAGCGCTATCAGAGCCTTCCTCCTCTCCTGCGCTGCCGGAGTCTCCTGCCTGTTCAGCGCAGCCAGAGCTGCTAGTCTGCATGGAGCAGCCAAAGCTGCCAGTCTGCATGGAGCAGCCAGAGCTGCCTGTCTGCATGGAGCAGCCAGAGCAGCTAGAGCCGCCAGTCAGCCAGGATCTTCCAGATCCGCCAGTCAGCCAGGATCCGCCAGTCAGCCAGGATCTTCCAGATCCGCCATTCAGCCAGGATCCGCCATTCAGCCAGGATCCGCCAGTCAGCCATGATCTTCCAGATCCGCCAGTCAGTCAGGATCCACCAGTCAGCCAGGATCTTCCAGATCTGCCAGTCAGCCAGGATCCGCCAGTCAGCCAGGATCTGCCAGAACCACCAGCTAGCCAGGATCCGCCAGTCAGCCAGGATCTGCCAGAACCACCAGCTAGCCAGGATCTGCCAGAACCACCAGCTAGCCAGGATCTGCCAGAGCCTACTACCTGCCTGAGTTTCCTCTCAGTACTGGGCTTCCTCTCGGTACTAGGCATCCTCTCAGTGCTGAGCTTCCCCTCAGTGCTGAGCTTCCCCTCAGTGCTGAGCTACCCCTCAGTCCCGAGCTACCCCTCAGTCCCGAGCTACCCCTCAGTCCCGAGCTTCCCCTCAGTCCCGAGCTTCCCCTCAGTCCCGAGCTTCTACCTCAGTCCCGAGCTGCCCCTCAGTCCAGTGGGGTCCTTGGTGAGGGTTATTAGGCCAAGGTCGGCGGCGAGGGTCGCCAATCAAAGGACGCGTTACAGGGGGACTAAGACTTGGTTGGAGTGGGGTCCACGTCCCGAGCCTGAGCCGCCACCGTGGACAGACGCCCACCCGGACCCTCCCCTATGGGTTTAAGTGTGCGGCCGGGAGTCCGCACCTTGGGGGGGGGGTTCTGTCACGCCCTGGTCTTAGTATTTTGTGTTTTCTATATTTATTTGGTCAGGCCAGGGTGTGACAAGGGTTTATTTTGTGTTGTGTTTATGTATGTTTTTTTTTAGGTTTTGTGATTGTGGCTTAGCGGGGTGTTCTAGCAAAGTCTATGGTTGCCTGAGGCGGTTCTCAATCAGAGGCAGGTGATTCTCGTTGTCTCTGATTGGGAACCATATTTAGGCAGCCATATTCTTTGAGTGTTTCGTGGGTGATTGTTCCTGTCTTTGTGTTAGTTGTCACCAGATAGGCTGTATAGGTTTTCATGTTCCGTTTGTTGTTTTTGTATTGTTGTGTTTATTCGTCATAAAACATGTATCGTATTAACCACGCTGCATTTTGGTCCGACTCTCTTTTGACGGAAGAAAACCATAACAAAGAGACCTTGGTCTCAGTCAGTGTTCCTTGTTCAAATAAAGGTATAATAATTGATGAAGCCAATGACTGATGTGGTGTACTCCTCAATGTCATCGGAAGAATCCCGGAACATATTCCAGTCTGTGCTAGCAAAACAGTCCTGTAGCTTAGCATCTGCGTCATCTGACCACTTCCGTATTGAGCGAGTCCCTGGTACTTCCTGTTTTAGTTTTTGCTTGCAAGCAAGAATCAGGAGGATGGAGTTATGGTCAGATTTGCCAAATGGAAGGCGAGGGAGAGCTTTTTTTTTTTTTCTTACCTTTATTTAACCAGGCAAGTCAGTTAAGAACATATTCTCATTTTCAATGACGGCCTGGGAACAGTGGGTTAACTGCCTGTTCAGGGGCAGAACGACAGATTTGTACCTTGTCAGCTCAGGGGTTTGAACTCGCAACCTTCCGGTTATTAGTCCAACGCTCTAACCACTAGGCTACGCTGCCGCCCCTTTGTGTGTGTCTCTGTGTGTGGAGTAAAGGTGGTCTTCTGGTTGCACATGTAACATTCTGGTAAAAAAATTGTAAAACGGATTTAAGTTTAGATCGTGCCCCCCCCCCCTCACTCTCTCACCTAAACCCAAATGTTGTTATCTCAGGTCATAAATTCCTGGCAGAAACCCTCTCTCAGTTTCTGAGAGTGAGAGAGTGCCATGATAGGGTCATTTTGCCAAGATTTTGAGTGTATGTAGAAAATAGTCCAATCAGATGATTAAGGTGTGATAACTATATTTTGTATTTCTTTTGTTTAGGCTTTCATTCCTAATTTTCTTTGACACTTAGGAAGTGATAGAGCCATTAACAAGTTCCCCATACAACCATCACTTAATGCCACAACGCCGCTCATTTGGGAAGAAGACTTTTGAGAATGTGGGAATGCTCTGTGGACAGTTAAGCGTCAGTTATGAGGAGTGTGTTTCATTTGGTGATCTCATGAAGGACAGGAAACACACATAACAGTATCTCTTAAAGTGTACATTTCCCATCTGTCAGGTTTACATCTAAATATTGTGAAAAGTATGTGATTAAACATGAAACTATTTGTGAAAAGATTTAATGTGATATTAACCTTCTAAATGAGAGTATGGATTTTTATATAAAGATGAACTAGTCAGTGGCCACACCCCCATGAGCCCAGACATCACATAAGGTGTCATGGACCGCCCTTTTCTACTGAAACGTATAAAACCCACTCCTGATGAAATTCACACCAGACCACGCAAACCCCAGTGTAAGCTAAAGTTGCCAATGGTTAAATTTCTAAGACCAAACATGCCGGGTGACGCTGGTGTGTGAAGTGGTTTAAACTACAACTCTACCAAAGGACAAGACTATACCACGTGGAGCATTGGCTACACAGCTGGAAATGGTTAAACTCTGAGAATATCGATTCGTTATAGAATAAGTGAGAAATTCTAGATGACACAAATTACTAGTCTGCAGCTAGAAATTCCATAAATTTAGGACGAGAATACAGACAACCGCCGAAACATCTATCTATGAGAACATTTCTGAATGGTACTCCGAAGCTCCATTCTAACAACCACGAAATACTTTGATTTTTGGGGAAACGCAACGAGAGAGACTCGTTGCGTTTCGGACCAGAGTTCACAGAGAAGACAACAACGACATACGGGCGTAAATATAATTTGCAATTTCTTTTCGATTGAGCGGTCGTTCATGTAAAGTATTAGCAATTTTTACAAGTGTAAATATCCTCTGAGTTTTCTGCTCTTGAACTGCCCACCCCTTTCTTTTGTCTACCAAGCCGCATATCGGTTTCATCCGCTAGGGACTTTTCTTTGTATCATGTAGCAACCCAATGTATAATACCTACTGTTTGGTTGTTGTATTTTGTATTTCTGTGATTTGAATAGTTAGTAAATAAATAAGTAAGCCAATTTGTATATCGCTGATTTATAATTTATGCTAGGGTTCGTGAAGATAACCAAGAATTGTACAACGTTCAGATAAGACTGACGGAAGGTAACATGTAATAATTCATTAATAGAAGACTAATTGATCAGATAATAAAATATCTGAAGAGTTATATTTGGAAAATTATAACTCTGTAATCTCAACATTTTCCGTGGTGCCCCGACTTCCTAGTTAATTAAAGTTTACATGATTAGTTTAAACATGTAATAATAATTATACATAGAGAATTGATTTGATAAAATAAGTCTTCACATTTAATTAAGGATACTGAAGACACGACACCTGCATTACAGTCCCCATCCACTAGGAGTGCCTTATACAGCTCATTGAGTGCAGTCTTAGTGCCAGAATTGGTTTGTGGTGGTAGATAGACAGCTACGAAAAATATAGATGAATACCTTTTTGGTAAATTGTGTGGTCTACAGCTTATCATGATATTCTATACCTCAGGCGAGTAAAACCTTAATATTAGATTTCGTGCACCAGCTGTTATTTACAAATAGACACAGACCGCCACCCCTTGTCTTACCGGAGGCAGCTGCCGATGCACCGAAAACACAGCCCACGACTCGATTAAACATAAGATATTACAGTTTTTAATGTCCCGTTGGTAGTATAGTCTTGATCGGAGCTCATCCATTATTATTATCCAATGATTGCACGTTGGCTAATAGGACTGATGGTAGAGGCAGATTACGTACACACCGTCGGATCCTTACAAGGCACCCCGACCTACATCCCCTATATCTCTGTCTCTTCTTCATGTGAATGACGGGGATTTGGGCCTTGTCGGGTGTCTGAAGTAAATCCTTTGCGTCTTTGTCCAGTACGAGGTGAGTAATCGCTGTCCTGATATCCAGAAGCTCTTTTTGGTCATAAGAGACAGTGGCAGAAACATTATGTACAAAATTAGTTACAAATAACGTGAAAAAACACACACAATAGCACAATTGGTTAGGAGTCCGTTAAACGGCGGCTATGTCCTCCGGCGCTATACTACTACACGTCTCAACAACATACACTACCGTTCAAAAGTTCTGGGTCACTTAGAAATGTCCTTGTTTTTGAAAGAAAAGCACATAGTACACATCATTGTATGAGATCTTCAGTTTCTTGGCAATTTCTCGCATGAAATAGTCTTCATTTCTCAGAACAAGAATAGACTTACGAGCTTCAGAAGAAGTGCTTTGTTTCTGGCCATTTTGGCCTGTAATCGAACCCGCAAATGCTGATGCTCCAAATACTCAACTAGTCTAAAGAAGGCCAGTTTTATTGCTTCTTTAATCAGAACAACAGTTTTCGGCTGTGCTAACATAATTGCAAAAGGGTTTTCTAATGATTAATTAGCCTTTTAAAATGCTAAACTTGGATTAGCTAACACAATGTGCCATTAGAACATAGGGATGATGGTTGCTGATAACGGGCCTCTGTACGCCTATGTAGATATTCCATTAATAATCTACAGCTACAATAGTGATTTACAACATTAACAATATCTACACTGTATTTCTGATCAATTTGATGTTATTTTAATGGACAAAAAAAATGCTTTTCTTTCAAAAACAAGGACATTTCTAAGTGACCCCAAACTTTTGAACGATAGTGTTAATTAACCACCACAATCAACCAAAACTCTTGCACACCTCATTGAATTCATCCCTCATCAGTGTTCTAAACTGCCCTATTGGCACCAGAGATCCAAGATTGAATGATGTTTGTAAATTATTCTAAACATTTGGGGGCTTTAAAACTAAAGGCTGATTTACATAGGTTGGTAGAGACACGAGGGCCCAACCCTGTGAGTGAGTTTGGTGCCCCGTATTTGTATACTTTAACAGAGAAGTGAGATATGTTGGAAGCTTGTGCAGAACAGCTTTGTAATCAAGAAGGGAGAGGTGAAGTGATCTATGGAAATTAAGAGAGGTCCAGCTAACCTTCTGATAAAGCATGCAGTGATGAGTATTAAACCTGTCACCTGTGATAAAGCGAAGTGCACTATGGTGTCCTGCATCCAGGAATTTAGAGTAGTGGCTGTTGCATTCTGATAAATGGTGTCACCAAAATCAAAAGCTGGCAGGAAGGTTGCCTGTACAACATGCTTCCTGCTGTTTAGGGAGAGGCATGATCTAGTGAAATAAAATAAGTCTATTTTAAATCTCAGCTTCTTAACTAGCTCATCCGTATGTTTTTTTTTTATTCAAATTTTTGTCAATCCAAAAGCCCAGATATTTATTGGCAGGAATCTGCACAATAAAATAACTATTCAATGCATAAATGTGTAAACCATTTGAAATATTTCTATGAGAATTAGAAAACCACATACATTTAGTTTTTCCTCATTAAGTACCAATTTAAATCAACAAGGCTTTGTGCAAGGCAACAAAATCTAATTGCAGCTCTAACATCCTGGTCAATAGTAGGGGCAAAAGAGTACATAACAGTGTCTTATGCATACAGATGATTTTTGCAGATAGACCAATATTATTTATATACAGTAAATATTAAAGAGGACAGGTCCCAAAATCTACCTCTGCGGGACTCCTTTAAAAATATCGAGGCAGCTTGACTTGACACCATCAGAAAGCATACTGTGTTTCCTGTCTGACAAATAGTTCTCAAACCACTTGCAAGACGCCTGGTCGAGTCCCACTTCAGACAACCTCTGCATGAGTAGGAGATAGTCGACAGTATCAAAGGCCTTGGATAGGGCTGTAAATATGGCAGCACAGTAATTCCTATGATCTAAGCAATTTAACACATCATCTAAGACAAGCGTAACTGCTGAAACGGTGCTATGACAAGGTCTTAAACCAGGCTGGTGCACATTAACATTATCATTTGTAGTAAAAAAAAACAGTTTTTTGCTGACAGTTTGCCAGTGACTTTAATATTTTTGGAAGGCAAGATAGTTTAGAAATGGAGTGGTAGTTATCTAGGTCAGAAGGATCCCCACTTTGTGAAGGGGGAGGACATGCGCCGCCTTCCAGATCTTAGGAATAGCACCAGAAGTAATTGTTAAATAAATAAAACATGTGGGTCAAATGTTCTACAATGAGGGGGGCAGAAAGCTGCAGTAGAAAGGGAGCAACCATTTTTTGGCCCTCCAGCACTACTTCCAGCAGCATCTGGTCTCCCATCCAGAGACAGACCAGGACCAATCCTGCTTAGCTTCAGAGGCAAGCCAGCAGTGGGATGCAGGGCAGTATGCATGCTGTGAAAGTTTCTTTTTTAAAGTGCATTATTATCTGCCATCTGTTCAGAGGTGAATAAAGGACTCCCTCTAGTGGAACTTGAAGTATTTTCAGAAACCATTCTCCCAAAAAGATGGTCAGCTTAGACAAACGGTTATTAAAAGCACTACAAATGTTATTTTTGTCTGTTACAGGACCAGAGGCTGTCATAACTTGCTGGGGCAATAAGCTCCTATTACCACCGACGGCTGCAAATATTGAGGTGGCATATACTTATGGTAACCCAATACAACCCACTGGGCACAGACGTCAATTCAATGTCTATTTCACATTGGTTCAATGTAATTTCATTGAAATGACGTGAAAACAATGTTGATTCAACCACTGTGTGCCCTGTAGGAAATTAACACAGATTTAGCACTTTGTTGCGCACATGTTAGGCTATACATCGTGATATAACTTCATTGATTGAACAACATTTTTTATTTCAATATGACTGAAATAGGCCGATAGCCTACTGTTTATGTTTGAATGTAGTCATCTCTGTTTTAATTTGAAGCATCCTTTTATACGTTGCTTATTTGTATCAATTGCAAAGACATTGGCAACATTGTATTTGTAGTCAACTTTGTTCTGAAATGATCAGCAGTCATAGAGAGATGGATAAATCATGTTATTCTATGTTTAGTGGAGATCTTCTGTGTATAAAGTGATGCGAGAGAGCAAAAAAAGCCTCTAACAACGCACTTGACTGTTCTACAGGTGGTCTGAGCCAGGTGCTAGACCACGAGCAACGTTAATAACAATGGTTTTGGGAAACAGCTCAGAGATTTAACGATGCTCCTATGAAGGTTCTAATGATACTTTTTTTGCCAAGAGTGTGCAAAGCTGTCGTCATCAAGACAGAATATAAAAGAATATAAAATATAAAATATATTTTGATTTGTTTTACACTTTGTTGGTTACTTCATGACTCCATATGTATTATTTCATAGTTTTGACATCTTCACTATTTTTCTACAATGTAAAAAATAGTAAAATAAAGAATAACCCTTTAATTAGTAGGTGTGTTCAAACTTTTGACTGGTACTATATAAATATATATATACATACATACATACATACATACATATACACATATTTTTAAAATATATTTTCCTTAATTATTTTCCACTAACCCTACCACTCCTTCCATACTTCAAGCTTAAACAATTTAACAATATTTATCTTTTGTTTGTTTTTACTCCTATATTCTTCTGCTACCCTCAACCCATCCCATCTATTTCTGAAGACCATCCAGTTCGATTTCTATTTGCCATATATTTTTAACTGTGCTGTTTCACAAAAGTACCGAACCTATATACATTTTCTGGACACAGTATACATTAGTTATCTTGTTGTTATTAGTCCCACCCTTCATCTCCACTCAACCCCTCCCATCTATCGCTTAACACCATCTCTTTTGGATTTCTATTTGCCATATATTTTTCAACTGTGCTGTGATGTTTCACGAACGTTCTCATAGTTTATACAGATTGTAAATTAAAAATAACATTTTTGCTAAAAGTATTATTATATTATTGATTGATTGACTATGACTTTTCAAATCACCCAGTAGTGCTATCTGCAGAGTTAACTCCAGGTAAATGTTGCAATTCTTCTGCCCTTCCTGGACCTGTGACCAAAAACAAGCTATATATGGACAGTCCCAAAACAAATTATCTAATGATTCTGTCTCTTGAAATGATAATGTGTGTGTGTGTGTGTGCGCATGTGTGCTGTAGTAGAAGAAACACTGCCTGTCAGGAATGTCTGGGCTAAGCCACAATGGACTGAGCGGAACTGAACTGTGCCATGTAGCCCCACAGACCCAGAAGAGTTTATTTTAGCCTCGGTCTTTGATTGGACCAATCAGCCTTGATTCTGTTCCACCATGAGAGCCATTACCGGAGCCTGGCTGAGCTCGCTCTCTCTCTCTCTGTGGGCAGAAGCTCCACTGTATCGACATCCAGGCCTGGGAAGAAGAGCCTCTCTCCACTCTCTTCCCAGCTGTGTATGGTCTGCCAAGGTCAGAAGCAGCCAGGACGATCTGATGGAGGGAATTCAACCAGCACTTAGATTAATCCTACTGAGCCTGTCCTTGGTCCTACAATGTCTGTCTATTGATATTGCAACCTTTCTCTGAGTGCATATTGTGTGCACAATGTCATGTGTGTTCAGCTGTATTGTACATATTGTCCCTTCATGGTGCACTTCATTTGGCACTCAATTAGTGGTACCGCTGATATTTGAGAAAATAGGAACTAATGAGGGATGCCAACAGTGTGAAATCTGCCGTGCCTAGATGACCGTGCCATTCATCTATGGTGCCTAAAATCTAGATAACCGTGTCAGTCAATGTATTGTACCCTTCTGGTGGTTTTAGCGTAACAGACTTTAGCACCCCCCCTCCTCAGATGGCGTCACAGGGTTCCTCTGAGCCTCCATTTTTGGTGCTCTGATTTTTCCTCTGCCACGGGTAACATGCTCCCATTTTTCCAGTGAGACGGCTGGCTGGGACTTCCTTCACCTCAATCTGCCTGGAGGAAAGGTGAGAGTCTCATTCTAGAGGTGTCTCTGGGTGCATCTCCATAGTCTGAAGTGGTTTCCTCTCCACATTTACTCTCCACATTTACTCTCCTTCATCTTCCCTAATTAGGAAAAGAACCAGGAACTTCCTTTTGACTGTCCAATTGATTTCATATCAGTGCAAGAAGGAAAGAAGAGGAGGAGAGGAAACCACTATAGTTGGATTTTCTTGGGGATTCGTCATGTCTTCATTAATTTGCTTCATATGTATGAAGCCGATATTGTGCAATGTAAATCACTACATATTATTATTTCCCTGGCCCCATATTATGAGTAGACAAGATTGTTCTGATTGTTCTGGTCCCAACCAGAGTTGGAACCAGTTCAGGGAACATTTTGGGAGGAACAGAATCAGCACCACGAAATAAAGTGATCTACTGTATATTGTTTCGGAATATAACTGTTGTTTTAAAACCATGGGAACCGGTTAATAACATAAATTTACATTCCGGGAATTTTTTCCAGTCCCTCAAAAACCATAACAAATCACCTATGCAAAGCCCTCACTCTGTCACTCTGAAACTTATTCCAGTGTCTGCCTGCCAGCTAAAAATCTTTGCCAGTGTGTGTTCATGTGTAGGCCCCTCCCCCACTGAAGCATAGTCAAATAGCCTGTTGACATTACAAGCATGATTCAGAAATTAAGTAGAGAGATTTTTAATTAAAGAATGGATTCACATTTTCAATGCTCGTTAAGGATACTATAGTTACCACATTTCACATTGGATTTATTAACTACAAAAAGGTAAGAAGTTTTTATTTGAATTCTTGTTCCCCTCTGTACACACAAGCTAGCTGGTCCAAGTTCAAAGACATTCAAAGTTGCTTCATAGAAGCCACTCCTCCATAGGTATAATTCTGTGAGCCTAATTCAGATAATACATTAAATAAAAGCTAGATGCCCTGTGCTTTAAGCCAGGCCTACTCTTTCACCCTCTCTCGCACTCTCTCCAGCTGCAAAATTTCAGTCAAATCTAGCGCCCAACACTCATCTGTAAATAGCTTGCGTGCTCCATAGCAAGCTGCACTATCCGCATTGATTGGCAATGAAGTAATTTAATGTTGAATTAATATAAATTTCACAGGTTTAATGATGATGATTTCAGAGGTTTAAAAAGGAACAGAAAGGAACAATATAAAATATTACTTTTTTAGTTTGAACAGTGGAAAGGAACAAAAAAAACATAAGGGTTCTGTTCAGAACGAAACGATTGGAAAATAATTTAGGTTCCAACCCCTGGTCCCAACACAATATATTATGGCGGCACCTGCTCTTGAGGTGGAGGCCTAGAGAGGCATATCATAAAGCATTTCAATTGATCTCTGATGGGTACCTACAGTATGTTATACATACACTACAGGGGAGGCTGCTGAAGGATGGACGGCTCATAATAATGTCTGCTATGGAGTCAATGGAGATATATCAACCACATGGAAACCACATCTTTGATGTGTTTGTTACCATTCCATTGACTCCATTCCAGCCATTATTATGAGCCGTCCTCCCCTCAGCAGCCTCCAATGATACACTATAATAAACATACATAACATACCATATCTATCTGGTATCATAGGTGTTGTTCAAAGGGGGGCCCTTGGTTCTATCTGTGATAGTATTACAGATAGACTGTAGTATTATCAAAGAGAAAATGATGATGTATTGTGTAATGCACATGCGTGTCAAGTTTCATTTCTCTCCTACCAGGGTACCAATGAGGACACAGGGGAATGGCCCTGCATGGAAAAATCTGATTCGGGCAGGAGAAACCATTAACGCTCAGTCTGTGCTGCTGTCACTTGCCCACAGTATCGCTGTGACAAAGCAAGTAAGGATTTGTAGGACAGGAAAAGGCAATGGGGGATGGGTGTGAGGACTAAAATCCAGGAGGGAGTTGTAGAGCAGTGCATTATGGGTTGAAATACCTCAAACTAACTGGGGGAATCTCCAACGGCTTTCCATCCCAATCCCTGTGTGGCCCAAGGGCAAGAGAGTGTTCTGTTGAATCTGTGAAAACGCTGGCGTGTCTGAGCAAGAAGTAATCTCAGAGCTGTGCTGGTCATTCCTCATTTAAGACAAACTGAAATACTGTCAGGACTACGTACAATAGTCAGCTGACTGAAAAAGTGTGTGTGTGTTGTTATGTCTTAGGGTGTTAAGTTCACTTCTCATCATATGTTGTTGTTTCACACATTTCAAGACAAAATGCTGTATTTGCACGTACTTATTAATAACTCATGTTCGTTAGCTGTTGCCCGTACTGTACTCCGTCTGCTCACCAGTGCATGTATGTCACAACCTACATTTCACATATGAACACTATCTACGCAGGCTGTGTCTGTAATACCACCCTAAAGCTCTGTGGATATCCTACAGAAGTATGTGCAGTTATAGTGCATTCGGAAAGTATTCAGACCCCTTGACTTTTTCCACAATTTGTGACGTTACAGCCTTATTCTAAAATGGATTCAATTGTTTTTTCCCCCTCATCAATTTACACACAATAATCTATAATAACGAAGCAAAAAGCATTTTTATATTTTTTTTGCAAATATGTAAACATTTAAATAATACATTTACATAAGTATTCAGACCCTTTAGTCAGTACTTGTTGAAGCATCTTTGGCAACGATTTCAGCCGCAAGTCCTCTTGGGTGTGATGCTACAAGCTTGGCACACCTGTATTTGAGGATTTTCTCACATTCTTCTCTGCATATCCTCTCAAGCTCTGTCAGGCTGGATGCGGAGCGTCGCTGCACACCTATTTTCAGGTCTCACCAGAGATGTTAGATCGGGGTTAAGTCCGGGCTTTGGTTGGGCCACTCAAGGACATTCAGAAACTTGTCCTGAAGCCACACCTTTTTAAATTTGTTATAATTATTTATTACAAAAAACACAAGGAAGGGGTAACATTAAAGTATTAGAACAGGAAGGACAAACAATACAGCATCAAGACACTATCAAACATGTATCAGTCTTTCTGCAGCAGAGCCATCCTTATGTGTGAGGGTGTCTACTACCACTATCAAACATGTATCAGTCTTTCTGCAACAGAGCCATCCTTATGTGTGAGGGTGTCTACTACTACTATCAAACATGTATCAGTCTTTCCGCAACAGAGCCATCCTTATGTGTGAGGGTGTCTACTACTACTATCAAACATGTATCAGTCTTTCCACAACAGAGCCATCCTTATGTGTGAGGGTGTCTACTACCACTATCAAACATGTATCAGTCTTTCCACAACAGAGCCATCCTTATGTGTGAGGGTGTCTACTACCACTATCAAACATGTATCAGTCTTTCCACAACAGAGCCATCCTTATGTGTGAGGGTGTCTACTACCACTATCAAACATGTATCAGTCTTTCTGCAACAGAGCCATCCTTATGTGTGAGGGTGTCTACTACCACTATCAAACATGTATCAGTCTTTCTGCAACAGAGCCATCCTTATGTGTGAGGGTGTCTACTACCACTATCAAACATGTATCAGTCTTTCCACAACAGAGCCATCCTTATGTGTGAGGGTGTCTACTACCACTATCAAACATGTATCAGTCTTTCTGCAACAGAGCCATCCTTATGTGAGGGTGTCTACTACTACTATCAAACATGTATCAGTCTTTCCACAACAGAGCCATCCTTGTGTGAGGGTGTCTACTACCACTATCAAACATGTATCAGTCTTTCCACAACAGAGCCATCCTTGTGTGAGGGTGTCTACTACTACTATCAAACATGTATCAGTCTTTCCACAACAGAGCCATCCTTGTGTGAGGGTGTCTACTACTACTATCAAACATGTATCAGTCTTTCCACAACAGAGCCATCCTTGTGTGAGGGTGCGTGTGCATGATAGTGATATAAAATATATGTCATAGTTTCCTTTTTCATGATCACAATCTTGTGAAGCCTGAACCCTCCAAGATCCCCCCACAGTTCCCCAATAGCTGTCCCTCAACCATTCGAGAACCCTCCCACAGTCCCACCCCCGGAAGGAAAAAAATAAAAAAATACAATTAATTCCATTCCCCACCCCCAAGAACCCCCCAATGCACCAACAACCAAGAGAATGAACTAAAGAGAAAAAAAGGAAAAAACAGAAAACAGCAAACAACAATGCAAAAAAAAGAAAAGAAAATAATACATTTAAAGGACAATTCCTTCGACCTCGTGGCTTGGTTTTTGCTCTGTCATGCACTGTCAACTGTGGGACCTTACATAGACAGGTGTGTGCCTTTCTAAATCATGTCCAATCAATTGAATTTATCACAGGTGGACTTCAATCAAGTTGAAGAAACATCTCAAGGATGATCCATGGAAACCGGATGCACCTGAGCTCAATTTCAAGTCTCATAGTAAAGGGTCTAAATACTTACAGTTGAAGATTACATACACCTTAGCCAAATATATTTAAACTCAGTTTTTCACAATTCCTGACATTTAATACTAGTACAAATTCCCTGTCTTAGGTCAGTTAAAATCACCACTTGACTTTGAATCCAAGATGGCGTAGCAGTCAGACGTCTTTGTCCTGTCGTGTCCCTTGTATATATCGTTTTACATATTTTTCGTCGCATATCCTTTAAAATATTTTGCTAAACATCAATATCTAAATACTCTCCTGCAACCCGCCTCACCCAATGTGGCGTGGATCTGCTTTTTTCCCCTAAAGTATTTATATTTACTTCGGATCTGGAATCCCTCAACTGAAGCTAGCCAGCTTACTACCAGCTATCAGTCAGCAAACCATTGCCAGCGGTCATCAGCTAACCTTCAGCTTGGAAAACTCTCGTCAGTTCGAACAACATGACACTAACCAGAGCATAACGGACCTGTTATTTTTATCCCCAGATTCCTACCGCAAACTGAACATTTTCATCTGGATCTTCACAACTAGCTAACCACAATGCCGGATGACTACTCCTGGCTAGCGTTTCCATTCCAGAGCAAGCACCAATTAGCTTGAAGCTAGCCCGGCCAGGGCTCCTGTACTACCACCGAAGTATACTCCTGGGCTACCACCAAAGTCTACTCCTGTGCTACCACTGAAGAATACTCCTGGGCTACCACTGAAGTATACTCCTGGGCTACCACCAAAGTCTACTCCTGTGCTACCACCGAAGTATACTCCTGGGCTACCACTGAAGTATACACCTGTGCTACCACCGAAGTATACTCCTGGGCTACCACTGAAGTATACCCCTGGGCTACAATATCCGGACCCCTTCTACAGCCGGTACGGGGCATGGAACCCCGCAGATCCCCTACGACTGGAATACCGACATAATCTGCCCGAGGACTCCCAACAGGCCCCTCAGGCGCGACGCCCGCTGAAGGCCCATTATGCTAACCAGCTAGGCCTGCTAGCTACCTAGAGCTACTTAGAACCCTACTAATTCCACGACTGGTCTATCGACGCCACCACACGAAGAGACAAAAACAGACTTACCCTCATTGCGACGTCCCCCAAAGGCTAACTTTCTAGCCCCTGCTATCTGCTTGCTTGCTAACCCGGTCGGCTAACTGCTAGCTTGCCGGGCCCGGTCTGCTAACTGCTAGCCCTTGCTAACTGCTTGCTTGCTAACCCGGTCTGCTAACTGCTTGCTAACCCGGCCTGCTAACTGCTTGCTAAACCGGTCTACTAACTGCTAGCTGCCGGCCCTGGCCTGCTAACTGCTAGCTTACCTGCTCGGTCTGTAACTGCTAGCCCATACTAACTGCTTGCTTGCTAACCCGGCCTGCGAACTGCTAGCTTGCCCCGGGTCTACTAGCTGCTAGCTTGTTTAGCCCCGGCCTACTAACTGTTAGCTTGTTAGCATCGGCCTGCTAACTGTCTGAATCGCTGTGTCCCCAGCCAGCCCAACCACTCACTGGACCCATATGTTCACTTGGCTACGCATGGCTCTCTCTAATATCAATATGCCTTGTCCATTACTGTCCTGGTTAGTGATTACTGTCTTATTTCACTGTAGAGCTTCTAGCCCTGCTCAATATGCCTTAACCAACCATGTTGTTCCACCTCCTACATATGCGATGACATCACCTGGTTTAAACATCTCTAGAGACTATATCTCTCTCTTCATTACTCAATGCCTAGGTTTACCTCCAATGTACTCACATCCTACCTTACCTTTGTCTGTACACTATGCCTTGAATCTATGCTATCGTGCCCAGAAACCTGCTCCTTTTACTCTCTGTTCTGAACGTGCTAGACGGCCAGTTCGTATAGTCTTTAGCCGTACCCTTATCCTACTTCTCCTCTGTTCCTCTGGTGATGTGGAGGTTAATCTAGGTCCTGCAGTGCCTAGCTCAACTCCCACTCCACAGGTGCTCTCATTTGTTGACTTCTGTAAACGTAAAAGCCTTGGTTTCATGCATGTTAACATTAGAAGCTTACTCCCTAAGTTTGTTTTACTCACTGCTTTAGCACACTCTGCCAACCCAGATGTCTTAGCCGTGTCTGAATCCTGGTTTAGGAAAACCACCAAAAACCTTGAAATTTCCATTCCTAACTATAACGTTTTCCGCCAAGGGGGAAGTGTTGCAGTCTACTGCAAAGATAGTAATACAGAGCTCTGTATTACTATCTAAGTCTTTACTCAAACAATTTGAGCTTCTACTTCTAAAAATGCACCTTTCCAGAAACAAGTCTCTCACTGTTGCTGTTTGCTATAGACCTCCCTCTGCCCCCAGCTGTGCCCTCGATACCATATGTGAATTGATTGCCCCCCATCTATCTTCTGAGCTCGTACTACTAGGTGACCTAAATTGGGACATGCTTAACACTCCGGCCATCCTACAAACTAAGCTTGATGCCCTCAATCTCACACAAATTATCAATGAACCTACCAGGTACAACCCCAAATCAGTAAACACGGGCACCCTCATAGATGTCATCCTAACTAATTTGCCCTCCAAATACACCTCTGCTGTTTTCAATCAAGATCTCAGCGATCACTGCCTCATTGCCTGAATCCGTAATGGGACTGCGACCAAACGACCAACCCTCATCACTGTCAAACGCTCCCTGAAACACTTCAGTCTAACCAGACACCCAGGTATTTGTAGTTGTCCACGTATTCTAAGTCAGAGCCGTCCAGAGTAGTGATGCTGGACGGGCGAGCAGGTGCGGGCAGTGATCGATTGAAGAGCATTTAGCATTACTTGCATTAAAGAGCAGTTGGAGGCCACAGAAGGAGAGTTGTATGGCATTGAAGCTTGTCTGGAGGTTTTAAATAGCGTGCATTTAGTTTTACTTGTGTTTAAGAGCAGTTGGAGGCCACGGAAGAAGACCTCTGACAGTCTCTATGGGTGTGCCAAAGGGTTCAATTCTCGGGCCGACTCTCTTTTCTGTATACATGAATGATGTTGCTCTTGCTGCTGGTGATTCTCTGATCCACCTCTACGCAGACGACACCATTCTGTATACTTCTGGCCCCTCCTTGGACACTGTGTTAACTAACCTCCAGACGAGCTTCAATGCCATACAACTCTCCTTCCGTGGCCTCCAACTGCTCTTAAATGCTAGTAAAACCAAATGCATGCTTTTCAACCGTTCACTGCCCGCACCCGCCCGCACTTTGATTTGCACTTTTCGCACCAAAGTATGTTCATTTCCAGAAGACAGAACGCGTCTCCTTCCTGAGCGGTATGATGGCTGCGTGGTCCCATGGTGTTTATACTTGCGTACTATTGTTTGTACAGATGAACGTGGTACCTTCAGGCATTTGGAAATTGCTCCCAAGGATGAACCAGACATGCAGAGGTCTACAATTATTCTTCTGAGGTCTTGTCGGATTTCTTTTGATTTTCCCATGATGTCAAGCAAAGAGGCACTGAGTTTGAAGGATATAAATACTTTTGTACCTGTTTCCAACAGCATCTTCACAAGGTCCTTTGCTGTTGTTCTGGGATTGATTTGCACTTGGAGTTGGAACACGTCTCCTTCCTGAGCGATATGACGGCTGCGTGGTCCCATGGTGTTTATACTTGCGTACTATTGTTTGTACAGATGAATGTGGTCCCTTCAGACGTTTGGAAATTGCTCCCAAGGATGAACCAGACTTGTGGAGGTCTACAATTTGTTTTCTTAGGTCCTGGCTGATTTCTTTGGATTTTCCCATCAAGCAAAGAGGCACTGAGTTTGAAGGTAGGCCTTGAAATACATTAACAGGTACACCTCCAATTGACTCAAATTATGTCAATTAGCCTATCTGAAGCTTCTAAAGCCATGGCATCATTTTTGGAATTTTCCAAGCTGTTTAAAGGCACAGTCAACTTAGTGTATGTAAACATCTGACCCACTGGAATTGTGATACAGTGAATTATAAGTGAAATAATCTGTCTGTAAACAATTGTTGGAAAATTTACTTGTGTCATGCACAAAGTAGATGTCCTGTCCGGACTTGCCTAAACTATAGTTTGTTAACAAGAAGTTTGTGGAGTGGTTGAAAAACAAGTTTTAATGACTCCAACCTAAAAGTATGTAAACTTCCGACTTCAACTGTAAGATATCTGTTTTTTATTTGTTATACATTTGCAAACATTTCTAAAAACCTGTTTTTGCTTCGTCATTATGGGTTATTTATTCAATTTTAGAATATGTCTGTAACCTAACAAAATGTGTAAAAAGTCAAGGGGTCTGAATACTTTCCGAATGCACTGTTCAAATAGGGTTTGTTCCAGTAACCTCTTCAAATCAAATCAAATTTATTTATATAGCCCTTCGTACATCAGCTGATATCTCAAAGTACTGTACAGAAACCCAGCCTAAAACCCAAAACAGCAAGCAATGCAGGTGTTGAAGCACGTTGGCTAGGAAAAACTCCCTAGAAAGGCCAAAACCTAGGAAGAAACCTAGAGAGGAACCAGGCTATGAGGGGTGGCCAGTCTTCTTTTGGCTGTGCCGGGTGGAGATTATAACAGAACATGGCCAGGATGTTCAAATGTTCATAAATGACCAGCATGGTCAAATAATAGGTCTGGGACAGGTAGCACGTCCGGTGAACAGGTCAGGATTCCATAACCGCAGGCAGAACAGTTGAAACTGGAGCAGCAGCACGGCCAGGTGGACTGGGAACAGCAAAGGAGTCATCAAGCCAGGTAGTCCTGAAGCATGGTCCTAGGGCTCAGGTCCTCAGAGAGAGAGAAAGAAAGAGAGAAAGAGAGAATTAGAGAGAGCATACTTAAATTCAGATAAGACAGGAGAAGTACTCCAGATATAACAAACTGACCCTATCCCCCCGACACTTAAACTACTGCAGCATAAATACTGGAGGCTGAGACAGGAGGGGTCAGGAGACACTCTGGCCCCATCTGATGATACCCCTGGACAGGGCCAAACAGGAAGGATATAACCATACCCACTTGAGGGATATCTTCAACCACCAACTTACCATCCTGATACAAGGCCGAGTAAAGCCCACAAAGATCACCGCCACGGCACAACCCAAGGGGGGGCGCCAACCCAGACAGGAAGATCACATCAGTGACTAAACCCACTCAAGTGACGCACCCCTCCTAGGGACGGCATGAAAGAGCACCAGTAAGCCAGTGACTCAGCCCCTGTAATAGGGTTAGAGGCAGATAATCCCACTGGAAAGAGGGGAACCGGCCAGGCAGAGACAGCAAGGGCGGTTCGTTGCTCCAGAGCCTTTCCATTCACCTTCACACTCCTGGGCCAGACTACACTCAATCATGTGACCCACAGAAGAGATGAGAAGAGATGAGTCTTCAGTAAAGACTTAAAGGTTGAGACCGAGTTTGCGTCTCTCACATGGGTAGGCAGACCATTCCATAAAAATGGAGCTCTATAGGAAAAAGCCCTGCCTCCAGCTGTTTGCTTAGAAATTCTAGGGACAATTAGGAGGCCTGCATCTTGTAACCGTAGCGTACGTGTAGGTGTGTACGGCAGGATCAAATCAGAGAGATAGGTAGGAGCAAGCCCATGTAATGATTTGTAGGTTACCAGTAAAACCTTGAAATCAGCCCTTGCCTTGACAGGAAGCCAGTGTTGGGAGGCTAGCACTGGAGTAATATGATCAAATAGTTCTAGTCAGGATTCTATCAGCCGTATTTAGCACTAACGGAAGTAAATTTAGTGCTTTATCCGGGTAGCCGGAAAGTAGAGCATTGCAGTAGTCTAACCTAGAAGTAACAAAAGCATGGAGTAATTTTCTGCATCATTTTTGTACAGAAAGTTTCTGATTTTTGCAATGTTACGTAGATGGAATAAAGCTGTCCTTGAAATGGTCTTGATATGTTCTTCAAAAGAGAGATCAGGGTCCAGAGTAACGCCGAGGTCCTTCACAGTTTTATTTGAGACAACAATACAACCATTAAGATTAATTGTCAGATTCAACAGAAGATCTCTTTATTTCTTGGGACCTAGAACAAGCATCTCTGTTTTGTCCGAGTTTAAAAGTAGAAAGTTTGCAGCCATCCACTTCCTTATGTCTGAAACACAGGCTTCTAGCGAGTGCAATTTTGGGGCTTCACCATGTTTCATTGAAATGTACAGCTGTGTGTCATCCGCATAGCAGTGAAAGTTAACATTATGTTTTTGAATGACATCCCCAAGAGGTAAAATATGTAGTGAAAACAATAGTGGTCCTAAAATGGAACCTTGAGGAACACCGAAATTTACAGTTGATTTGTCAGAGGACAAGCCATTCACAGAGACAAACTGATATCTTTCCGACAGATAAGATCTAAACCAGGCCAGAACTTGTCCGTGTAGACCAATTTGGGTTTCCAATCTCTCCAAAAGAATGTGGTGATCGATGGTATCAAAAGCAGCACTAAGGTCTAGGAGCACGAGGACAGATGCAGAGTCTCGGTCTGATGCCATTAAAAGGTCATTTACCACCTTCACAAGTGCAGTCTCAGTGCTATGATGGGGTCTAAAACCAGACGGAAGCATTTCGTATACATTGTTTGTCTTCAGGAAGGCAGTGAGATGCTGTGTAACAGCTTTTTGTACATTTTTGAGAGGAATGGAAGATTCGATTTAGGCCGATAGTTTTTTATATTTTCTGGGTCAAGGTTTGGCTTTTTCAAGAGAGGCTTTATTACTGCCACTTTTAGTGAGTTTGGTACACATCCGGTGGATAGAGACACTTTGAGTGTCTCTCTTGATCCTAGATCCTGGCAGAGTTGTGCAGACTCAGGACAACTGAGCTTTGAAGGAATACACAGATTTAAAGAGGAGTCCGTCATTTGCTTTCTAATAATCATGATCTTTTCCTCAAAGATGTTCATGAATTTATTACTGCTGAAGTGAAAGCCATCCTCACTTGGGGAATGCTGCTTTTTAGTTAGCTTTGCGACAGTATCAAAAATCAATTTTGGATTGTTCTTATTTTCCTCAATTAAGTTGGAAACATAGGATGATCGAGCAGCAGTAAGGGCTCTTCGATACTGCACGGTACTGTCTTTCCAAGCTAGTCGGAAGACTTCCAGTTTGGTGTGGCGACATTTCCGTTCCAATTTTCTGGAAGCTTGCATTAGAGCTCGGGTATTTTCTGTATACCAGGGAGCTAGTTCCTTATGAGAAATGTTTTTAGTTTTTAGGGGTGCAACTGCATCTAGGGTATTGTGCAAGGTTAAATTGAGTTCCTCAGCTCGGTAACTGATTTTTGTCCTCTGACGTCCTTGGGTAGGCAGAGGGAGTCTGGAAGGGCATCAAGGAATCTTTGTGTTGTCTGTGAATTTATAGCATGACTTTTGATGCTCCTTCGTTGGGGTCTGAGCACATTATTTGTTGCAATTGCAAACGTAATAAAATGGTGGTCCGATAGTCCAGGATTATGAGGAAAAACATTAAGATCCACAACATTTATTCCATGGGACAAAACTAGAGTATGAGTCACAGAGCATGACTGTGACAGTGAGTAGGTCCAGAGACATGTTGGATAAAACCCACTGAGTCGATGATGACTCCGAAAGGCTTTTGGAGTGGGTCTGTGGACTTTTCCATGTGAATATTAAAGTCACCGAAAATTTTAAAATTATCTGATATGACTACAAGGTCCGATAGGAATTCAGGCAACTCAATGAGGAACGCTGTATATGGCCCAGGAGGCCTGTAAACAGTAGCTATAAAAAGTGATTGAGAAGGCTGCATAGATTTCATGACTAGAAGCTCAAAAGACGAAAACGTCAATTTTTTTGTAAATTGAAATTTGCTATCGTAAATGTTAGCAACACCTCCGTCACTAGTGTTACCAGGAGGTGAGGTCTCATTAAACACAGTAAATTCATCAGGCTTAAGCCATGTTTCAGTCAGGCCAATCACATCAAGATTATGATCAGTGATTAGTTAATTGACTATAATTGCCTTTGAAGTAAGGGATCTAACATTAAGTAGCCCTATTTTGAGATGTGAGGTATCACAATCTCTTTCAATAATGACAGGAATGGAGGAGGTCTTTATCCTAGTGAGATTGCTAAGGCGAACACCGCCATGTTTAGTTTTTCCCAACCCAGGTTGAGGCACAGACATGGTCTCAATGAGGATAGCTGAGCTGACTACACTGACTGTGCTAGTGGCAGACTCTACGAAGCTGGCAGGCTGGCTAACATTCGGAAACATACACCCACAAAATAGATCCACCCACAAGTTGATCCAAGGTCAATTTTGTGTTTTTCCCTTGAAATTGATGAGGTTAGGTTTGGGGGTAAGCTGATCATAGATTTGTGTCTACGGACAACCACTATCTGGACAATATGACTCATTCTGAAAATCTTTGCTGTTTAAGACAGAGCATATCTTCAGGGACAAGAACATTATGTCTAAGGTGGTGGCTATTTCTACCATGTCACAATGTAACATGTTTCCCGAGTCAAAGGATCACTTTAGGGATCAAGTTCAGCGCTGATCCAAATCACATAGATACTAGAGGCAGAAGAAAAATAGTAAAACTCATAAAGCAGCCAATAGAAAATGGCCGTCTGAGGGATTAGACTTGGTCATGCAGTCTGGGTCCAGTTTATTTGTGTAAGCCACTCTGGGGCATTGGTAGGGCAGTCGGGCTGCTAATTTTAGAGGGAACATTGATCGGAGGAAGCTGAGTGTTCCAGGATCTGATCTCCCTAGTCACCCCTGCTAGATGATCAGGGTCGGACGGACAGACAGCAAGACGGGCAGACAGAAAGACGGGCGGACGAACAGACAGACATGCAGACAGAAAAGATACTGTACACATAAAAACATGCACACTTAATCACTTAGCTGACCATTGTCCGTCGAAAGCTGAAGACAAAATTTGCCAACTGTTTAATGTGTGGACAATTATTAAAGCACTAGGCTTTTTAAATGTATTATTATTATTAATTATATTATTAATAAAATGTTGATTTATCAGGCGGTGCACCCTTACTTCCTCAATGCTTGTTTACAGTCTGTCCAAAATCATTAGACATGCGAAGAGGCACTGTTTACGTCAATGGAAATCTACAGTGTTGATTAAATCATTTAAAAACCTACAATATATTTCAATATTAAATAGAGCTTTTCAATATAAAGGAGATTTGACATATCAAGAAACTCACCTCTACTGCAAAACAGTGAAGGAGGAACGTTCCACTGAAAGTGTAGAAAGTGTGAAGAGTTTGGCGTTCACTGTTTGGCGGTAGAGGTGAATTTCTGGATGCCTCTGCTACTGACTTGTCAGAGGCTTGAGTTGAGAGTAATCCCAGACACAGCAAATGAAGTGGTTCAGAGGGAGTCCATTTGGTTTGTCAGGAATACGGAGATTGCTGTTGGAGAGCCTGAAACACTAGTTTTCATCTTCCCTCCACTCTGTTGTTTTCCCTTTAGTGGCATTGACATAGCCAGGCTGCAGGCTTCTGTCTTAAGGTCAGGAGTCTTGGTGTGAGCAGAGTGCAACAAAGCCACAAGCACAATGTTTAGAGGAGTGGTGAATCTTCTCATATGTGTACAATAGCTTTGACTGTAATTACACATACAATACTATAACCAACTACGATGTTCCTGGTGGAGTGGATATCCAGCACAGGAGATCAAAGTTGGTTGATCACCTGAATAAGATTGTAATGATCACCACCATGATTATTTGTGTGTGAATATTACACTACAACTTAGTGTGAGCAGTGTGTTACAGGGAACTCATAAAATAAAGAAAGCAACAGAAATAAACACTCTGAAAAAGGGCTCCTTGGACAAAGGAATGGATTGCCATGGTAATTTTGCTAACTTTTTAGGAGAATCAATCCAAAGTCGAGCTAATTATACTATCGGGATCACTAGAGCACTAGAGATTGCATCAGGTTGGTAAGAGCAAAATCCATATCTACGTACTACTTTGAGAAACTACTCTTCAGTACAGGTGAAATCCCTCCTTGGAATCGGGTCTACTTCCAATACCCTATCCAAAAAATTGTAATACCTTGAATCTGGTGTGATTTTTTGTGGTTGTTTGAATAATTAATCTTTCTCAGGGTCATTAATCACACAACATGCAGCCTTCACTAGATAGTTTCCATGGATTTGTGTCTGTTCAATTATTTTATTTTTTATTTTATTTCACCTTTATTTAACCAGGTAGGCAAGTTGAAAACAAGTTCTCATTTACAACTGCGACCTGGCCACGATAAAGCATAGCAGTGTGAACAGACAACAACACAGAGTTACACATGGAGTAAAAAATAAACAAGTCAATAACACAGTAGAAAAAAAGAAATATATATTATATACATATACACTATATACATTGTGTGCAAAAGGCATGAGGAGGTAGGTGAATAAATACAATTTAGAAGATTAACACTGGAGTGATAAATGATCAGATGGTCATGTGCAGGTAGAGATAGTGGTGTGCAAAAGAGCAGAACAGTAAATAAATAAAAACAGTATGGGGATGAGGTAGGTAAATTGGGTGGGCTATTTACCGATGAACTATGTACAGGTGCAGCGATGGGTTATTGAGTTGGTGAGGGAGATAAAAGTCTCCAACTTCAGCGATTTTTGCAATTCGTTCCAGTCACAGGCAGCAGAGAACTGGAAGGAAAGGCGGCCAAATGAGGTGTTGGCTTTAGGGATGATCAGTGAGATACACCTGCTGGAGCGCGTGCTACGGGTGGGTGTTGCCATCGTGACCAGTGAACTGAGATAAGGCGGAGCTATACCTAGCATGGACTTGTAGATGACCTGGAGCCAGTGGGTCTGGCGACGAATATGTAGTCAGGGCCAGCCGACTAGAGCATACAGGTCGCAGTGGTGGGTGGTATAAGGTGCTTTAGTAACAAAACGGATGGCACTGTGATAAACTGCATCCAGTTTGCTGAGTAGAGTATTGGAAGCTATTTTGTAGATGACATCGCCGAAGTCGAGGATCGGTAGGGTAGTCAGTTTTACTAGGGTAAGTTTGGCGACGTGAGTGAAGGAGACTTTGTTGCGAAATAGAAAGCCGACTCTAGATTTGATTTTAGATTGGAGATGTTTGATATGAGTCTGGAAGGAGATTTACAGTCTAGCCAGACACCTAGGTACTTATAGATGTCCACGTATTCTAGGTCGGAACCATCCAGGGTGGTGATGCTAGTCGGGCGTGCGGGTGCTGGCAGCGAACGGTTGAAAAGCATGCATTTGGTTTTACTAGCGTTTAAGAGCAGTTGGAGGCCACGGAAGGAGTGGTGTACGGCATTGAAGCTCGTTTGGAGGTTAGATAGCACAGTGTCCAAGGAAGGGCCAGAAGTATACAGAATGGTGTCGTCTGCGTAGAGGTGGATCAGGGAATCGCCCGCAGCAAAAGCAACATCATTGATATATACAGAGAAAAGAGTCGGCCCGAGAATTGAACCCTGTGGCTCCCCCATAGAGACTGCCAGAGGACCGGACAACATGCCCTCTGATTTGACACACAAACTCTGTCTGCAAAGTAGTTGGTGAACCAGGCAAGGCAGTCATTAGAAAAACCGAGGCTACTGAGTCTGCCGATAAGAATATGATGATTGACAAAGTCGAAAGCTTTGGCCAGGTCGATGAAGACGGCTGCACAGTACTGTCTTTTATCGATGACGGTTATGATATCTTTTAGTACCTTGAGCGTGGCTGAGGTGCACCCGTGACCGGCTCGGAAACCAGATTGCACAGCGGAGAAGGTACAGTGGGATTCGAGATGGTCAGTGATCTGTTTGTTGACTTGGCTTTCGAAGACCTTAGATAGGCAGGGCAGGATAGATATAGGTCTGTAACAGTTTGGGTCCAGGGTGTCTCCCCCTTTGAAGAGGGGGATGACCGCGGCAGCTTTCCAATCCTTGGGGGTCTCAGACGATACAAAAGAGAGGTTGAACAGGCTGGTAATAGGGGTTGAGACAATGGCGGCGGATAGTTTCAGAAATAGAGGGTCCAGATTGTCAAGCCCAACTGATTTGTATGGGTCCAGGTTTTGCAGCTCTTTCAGAACATCTGCTATCTGGATTTGGGTAAAGGAGAAGCTGGGGAGGCTTGGGCGAGTAGCTGCGGGGGGCGGAGCTGTTGGCCGAGGTTGGAGTAGCCAGGAGGAAGGCATGGCCAGCCGTTGAGAAATGCTTGTTGAAGTTTTCGATAATCATGGATTTATCGGTGGTGACCGTGTTTCCTAGCCTCAGTGCAGTGGGCAGCTGGGAGGAGGTGCTCTTGTCCTCCATGGAATTTACAGTGTCCCATAACTGTTTGGAGTTAGAGCTACAGGATGCACATTTCTGCTTGAAAAAGCTGGCCTTTGCTTTCCTGACTGACTGCGTGTATTGGTTCCTGACTTCCCTGAACAGTTGCATATCGCGGGGACTATTCGATGCTATTGCAGTCCGCCACAGGATGTTTTTGTGCTGGTCGAGGGCAGTCAGGTCTGGAGTGAACCAAGGGCTATATCTGTTCTTAGTTCTGCATTTTATGAACGAAGTATGCTCATCTAAGATGGTGAGGAAGTTACTTTTAAAGAATGACCAGGCATCCTCAACTGACGGGATGAGGTCAATATCCTTCCAGGATACCCGGGCCAGGTCGATTAGAAAAGCCTGCCCGCAGAAGTGTTTTAGGGAGCGTTTGACAGTGATGAGGGGTGGTTGTTTGACCGCGGACCCGTAGCGGATATAGGCAATTAGGCAGTGATTGCTGAGATCCTGATTGAAGACAGCGGAGGTGTATTTGGAGGGCCAGTTGGTCAGGATAATGTCTATGAGGGTGCCCATGTTTACAGATTTAGGGTTGTACCTGGTAGGTTCCTTGATGAGTTGTGTGAGATTGAGGGCATCGAGCTTGGATTGTAGGACTGCCGGGGTGTTAAGCATATCCCAGTTTAGGTCACCTACCACAACAAACTCTGAAGCTAGATGGGGGGCGATCAATTCACAAATGGTGTCCAGGGCACAGCTGGGAGCTGAGGGGGGTCGGTAGCAGGCGGCAACAGTGAGAGACTTATTTCTGGAGAGATTAATTTTTCAAATTAGAAGTTCGAAATGTTTGGGTATGGACCTGGAAAGTATGACATTACTTTGCAGGCTATCTCTGCAGTAGACTGCAACTCCTCCCCCTTTGGCAGTTTTATCTTGACGGAAAATGTTATAGTTGGGTATGAAAATCTCAGAATTTTTGGTGGCCTTCCAAAGACAGGATTCAGACACGGCAAGGACATCAGGGTTGGCAGAGTGTGCTAAAGCAGTGAGTAAAACAAACTTAGGGAGGAGGCTTCTGATGTTGACATGCATGAAACCAAGGCTTTTTTGATCACAGTCAACAAATGAGGGTGCCTGGGGACATGCAGGGCCTGGGTTTACCTCCACATCAACCGCGGAACATAGGAGGAGTAGGATGAGGGTGCGGCTAAAGGCTATCAAAACTGGTCGCCTAGAGCGTTTGGGACAAAGAATAAAAGGAGCAGATTTCTGGGCATGGTAGAATATATTCAGGGCATAATGCGTAGACAGGGGTACGGTGGGGTGCGGGGGTACAGCGAAGGTAAGCCCAGGCACTGGGTGATGATAAGAGAGGTTGTATCTCTGGACATGCTGGTTGTAATGGGTGAGGTCACCGCATGTGTGGGAGGTGGGACAAAGGAGGTATCAGAGGTATGAACAGTGGAACTAGGGGCTCCATTGTAAACTAAAACAATGATAACTAACCTGAACAACAGTATACAAGACATATTGACATTTGAGAGAGACATACAGCGAGGCATAAAGTAATCGCAGGTGTTGCTTGGGAGAGCTAGCTAAAACAACAGTTGAGACAACAACAGCTAATCAGCTAACACAACAACAGCAGGTAAAATGGGGATGACTAGGCAGAGAGGGTCGGATTAACTACACACAGAGCCTGAGTTCGCGGCTGGGGCGAACAGATAAACAAAATAATAAACAGAACGGAATACCGTGATTAATGGACAGTCCAGCAGGCATCAGCTATGTAGCAAATTGATCATAGTGTCCAGGGACAGCAGTAGATGGAGCAGAGATGACGCCACTACGCTAGCACGCGGGCGACACGGCGTTTAAAGTTAGTAGCCCGGGGCTAGTAGGAGCTTCTGCTCCGACGGAGGCCGGTTGAAAGCACAGCGGATGGAGTATTCGTCGGCAGACCAGTCGTGGTGGTGCGGCGGGGCGCTGTGTCGACAGAGAATCCAAACCAGATAGCGAAAGAGGTATTGTAGAATTTAGTTTGCTTGCCGGGAGATGCGCCTGGCTCATGGATAACTGGTGCTAGCTTCGTGGCAGTGGCGTTAGCCGCTATAGCCAATCGGTAGCAGCGGTAACCGATGCCAAGGTCCAGAGTTTACAGCAAGGATCCGGTGGAGTATGGGGCTCTAGCCGTGTATGAGTGGGGTTCTGGTGAACAGCTGAGTAGGCCGGGAGGTGGGCCTCAGGGATAGCTTCGGTACTGGGTGCCACGGTGAGTGCAAGCTAGCTGTGAGCTAGCTAGCTGCAAACTGTGAGCTAGCTTGCTACAAGCTGTGCGCTAGCTAGCTGCAAACTGTGAGCTAGCTAGCTGCAAGCTAGCTGTGAAGATCAGAAGTAGTGGTCCAGGGATTACGGCAGGAATCCGGCGTTGTTGTGGAGAGAGATCGTCCGATATTGGTAGACTGGTGATTATTATCCAGGCTAAAAACAGGGCTAGTATCTGTGCAGAAGGTAAAAGCTGCTAGCAGTGGCTAACAATGACTAAATAGCTTGTAGCTAATTAGCTGGTTAGCTTCTGGAGGTTCTTGAATGTGTTCTAAAATTAAAAAATAATAGCGATTTCGTATCACATTGGGTGAGGCAGTTTACCGGAAGGTATAATCAAATAAAAAATCGAAAAGAGATTGAAAATGAAATTTAAATATATACACAAAAAATACGAAAAACTATAAAAGTACATGAGCGGACGAACAAAACACGTCTTCACTGCTACACCATCTTGCATCAGTCTTATTAATTTTCTTGCTGATACATGCCTAAGCCCCTTCTAAAACTTTCAGATGCAAGTTATGTTTATCGACAGGTTGGATCAGTTTAGATCAATTCAGCCATGAGTTTGTTTAATATTGTAATATTGTGTTTTCCTAAGAGTATTATTATGTTATTTATTGACTGACTATGGCTTCCCAAATCACCAAGCTAACTTTGCCTATTACAGCTCTGCACACAGGGTCATGGTTCAATGAATATGCTCCCAACATGCTCCAGCTACAGATGTAAGATCTTAATTTGATCTCTGTTTTGTTGCTGAGAATTTAATTGCAATGCAGGAACTACAAACTTGTAGTGTATTTGAGTTTTGAAATGGATTCTAAAGTTTGTAATTTCCATTTTTAAATGTCATAATTTATCAACACCTTAAAAAAAATGTCCATTCATTATAATTCACATAGTAATTCACATTTCCAGTTGCTGCAGGCTTATTTTCCTGCTGTAGAGAACTGGCTAAAATGAAGATCCTACATCTGTACAGAGAGCTTTTTCAGGGCCACAGACAATGGGAGGTGTTCTGTTTTGTCTCGCTACAATCAAAAGTGTTTTAGCTGAACTGAGGCTACTGCACTGTGCTGTCCGTGTGTTTGTGTGTGTACACAAGGTACAGACGTGGGTGTCTTTTGTGTTCACATGTGTGTGTGTGTGAGTTTGTTCGTGTGTGTGTGTTTGAGTGTGTGTGGAAATGTGTGTATTTTTCAGAAGTTGTGTCTTTCTGTGACAGTTACACTAGTTCCTTTCTGCATCATTCTATGAAAAGCAGGTCACATAAAGTACATAGACCTGGACTAGATCAGGCTTATGACTGCACTGTGGTGTGAAGTTCTGAGCTATCTGACTGACAGTGTGTGTGTGGAGGAGGGTATAGTATGTCCTGGGGTACGTGACTGGGGGAGAGAGATAGCTGTCCTCATTTTATTTAACGGCAGCGACAGGCAGGCCCCCGTCTGAAAATAGCTCTGTAACTAGAACATGAAATTGTCATTTATGTCCTTTTTTACTCATGCAGTCTGAATCACACACACCAGCAGTTTATCAAGTAGTTTTAAATAATAAACACGTGAAAAATGGCATAAAGTACAGTGTTGGCTCCGGCCTTATAGACCATCCTGTTGTCCCTGTGGATAATAATACATACGGTAAACACTGTCTACCTCCCGTTGGTAAATAGTGTCTACCTGTCTGGAGGGAAAACCCTTAACACAAGGCTGAGGCTGAAAATGCAATGTAAAGCTAACATAAGGTCAAAATGTTATTTCTTTCCGAGGCAGGGAGTAAACTTAGTCTGCTCTCCTAATTCTTATGTAGAGAGATGTGTGTGTGACTATTATTTTTCTTAAGTCAGAACAGGTATACGTAAACAATATGTTTTCAGACTTTAAAAGATTTCTCTGGAAGTGTTATGTGTGTGTGTGTCTGCATTTGTGTATTTTTTCATGAGATTTTCAAACAGTGGGGGGTCAGAGAGGAGGGCATAATCTGTGAAATGCTCAAAACAACAAAGACAACTAGCTTGTGGAAAGTCAAAGATTATGCAACATATCACAGAGCAAATTAGACTGATACACAAACTAATAGAATGTTTTCACAAAACATGAAAAGCATACAGAATGCAAGTATCTATCCAGGCAAGCATCCTCAAACAAATATTTGATCTCTTCTCTATTAAGGATTCTATCTCAATCCCCAAATTCGTTGCAGATTAAGCCCTGCGTACCCACTGGCCAGGCCTCTCCCTGACTCCAAAGCCTTAATCAAACTATTGCTAAATTCTGCCGGCCCAGGGGAAGGATATACACTGCCAGGTCTCTGACCTCCTCCCTATAGGCTCTCATAGTTGTCGGTGATCAGGCCTACCACTGTTGTGTCGTCAGCTAACTTAATGATGGTGTTGGAGTCGTGCTTGGCCACACAGTTGTGGGTGAACAAGGAGTATAGGAGGGGACTAAGCAGGCACCCCTGAGGGGCCCACGTGTTGAGAATCAGCGTGGCAGATGTGTTGTTGCCTACCCTTACCACCTGGGGGCGGCCCGTCAGGAAGTCCAGGATCCAATTGCAGAGGGAGGTGTTTAGTCCCAGGGTCCTTAGCTTAGTGATGAGCTTTGTGGGCACTATGGTGTTGAACGCTGAGCTGTAGTCAATGAACAGCATTCTCACATAGGTGTTCCTTTTGTCCAAGTGGGAAAGGGCAGTGTGGTGTGCGATTTAAGATTGCGTCATCTGTGGATCTGTTGGGGCAGTATGCGAATTGGAGTGGGTCTAGGGTTTCTGGGATGATGGTGTTGATGTGAGCCATGACCAGTCTTTCAAAGCACTTCATGGCTACAGACGTGAGTGCTACGGGGCAGTAGTCACAGGTTACCTTCACTATTTTGGGCACAAGGACTATGGTGGTCTGCTTGGAACATGTTGGTATTACAGACTCATTATACCCTGATGAAGACAGCTTGTCTGCCGAAACGTGGACATACATTTTTTTGCATCTGAGCTCCTAGAGTGTGCGGCTATTACAGACTCGGTCAGGGAGAGGTTGAAAATGTCAGTGAAGACACTTGCCAGTTGGTCAGCGCATGCTCTGCGTATGCATCCTGGTAATTCGCCTGGCCCCATAGCCTTGTGGATGTTGACCTGTTTAAAGGTCTTGTTCACATCAGCTACAGAGAGTGTGATAATAATGTATTTTAGTGGGTGTTGGACATTTTTCTGGACCTTATACACTCAAGGGTCTGGTTTCTTCCCAGATATTCCTACTGATCTACACTACATGACCCAAAGTATGTGGACACCTGTTAGTCGAACATCTCCTTCCAAAATCATGAGCATTAATATGGAGTTGGTCCCCCCTTTGCTGCTATAACATCCTCAACTCTTCTGGGAAGGCTTTCCATTAGATGTTGGAACATTGCTGCGGGGACTTGTTTCCATTCAGCCACGAGCATTAGTGAGGTCAGGCACTGATGTTGGGAGATTAGGCATGGCTCGCAGTCGGCGTTCCAATTCATCCAAAAGGTGTTCAATGGAGTTGAGGTCTGGGCTCTGTGCAGCCCAGTCAAGTTCTTCCACACCGATCTCGAAAAAACATTTCTGTATGGACCTCGCTTTGTGCACATGGTCATGCTGAAACAGGACAGGGCTTTCCCCAAACTATTGCCACAAAGTTGGAAGCACAGAATCATCTAGAATGTCATTGTATGGTGCAGCGTTAAGATTCCCCTTCACCAGAACTAAGGGGCCTGAAACATGAGAAAACAGCCCCAGACCATTATTCCTCCTCCACCAAACTTTACAATTGGCACTATACATTATGGCAGGTAGAGTCCTCCTGTTATCCGCCAAACCCAGATTTGTCCATTAAACTGCCAGATGGTGAAGCGTGATCCATCATTCCAGAAATATGATGTTATGGGTTATTTTGCTTCCACTGGTCCTGGGGCCCTTGTTAAGGTCAACAGCATCCTGAACTTTACCCAGTACCAGGACATTTTAGCCAAAAGCCTGGTTGCCTTGGCTGAAACTCGGCCGCAAGTGGATCTTTCCAGCAAGACAATAACCCAAAGCACACACAAAAATCCAAAAGGAGATGGTTACTTGACCACAAAATCTACATTTTGCAATGGCCATCTCAGTCTCCATACATGAACCCCATTGAAAACCTGTTGTTTGATTTGAATAACGGCAGTCCATAAGCGCAGATGAAGGATATCAAGGATATGGAAAGAATCTGTACAGACGAATGGGCTATGATCCCTCCCAATGTGTTCTCCAATCTCATAATACATTTTAGAATAAGGTTCCGTTCTGTTATCCTGAGGTGATGTATTGAAAGGTATTGAAAACAGAGGTGCCATTCATTTTGACCCCTATCTTTTTGAGAAAAATGTGTATTACTTGTTAAACAAAATATTTTTCTATAAGCAATTGTATTAGTATAAAACATAATGTTCTGTTTAAAAAAAAAAAAAAATTGTTATAATTAGGGCCCTGCTTTTTGGTGTGTAAATGGAGGCACTTGTCCGAACGTCTTGATAAACTCACTAGGTGTTAGGTTAAGGTCCCTACACTTTGCCCCTCAAATCGGGAGAGTGTGTCCCCATGCTTCTCTATACCAAGTCGCTCACATGTACAGGCCTCTCGAATGGCATCACAGCTTCTGAGTCCATTGGAGAGGATCAGCTTGAGGTGTTGAATCACTAATATTATTCCCTGCCAAATAATAGGTTTTGTGTGATTAAGATTCGCAAAGCTACGCCTCCCTTGGCTCAGTCGATCCCCCCGCCAAACACACACGCAGAACCAGACATTGATTGATTGGAGACAGCTTGTCTCAATTACAGAACATTTCCCAGGTTTTTCTACCTACAGCAACACTTATGCTGGAAATACAGATAAAAGCAAAGTGCCGCAATTTCCACACCAAAAAGCAGGACCCTAGTTATAATACATAGTAGATCAGGTTCAATAAGTGCAACATTGACTTATTTACATGTGATGTACAGGATAAGCACTTGTTTATGTGACATTGTTGACATGAGGCTCTGATGTGTGTAAATGTTTGCTTTGTGTGTGTGTGTGTGTGTGTGTGTGTGTGTGTGTGTGTGTGTGTGTGTGTGTGTGTGTGTGTGTGTGTGTGTGTGTGTGTGTGTGTGTGTGGTCACTCTGCAGGTGTCCTCTTGTCTCCTTTGTAGGTCCCTGAGCCGCTCTCTGATGTGGATCACACACCCCGACACATCACCAAGGGGGATGGGAGAGAAAGAGAGAGAGGAAGAGAGAGAGAGATTATTTCTTACATTATATCAGTCGGGCGTCTTTCATGTTTGAAACAAGTGCGTCACAAGCTAGTGTAAGTACCACAGACTGATGTCTCCCTGCTTACCAAGAGTGATATGCAGCCAGCTCCTGAGGGAGATTGAGTGAGACTAACTGTATAGCTTCATGAATTAGAATGATTTGTGTGCATGTACCCCAGTATAGAGAAGTAGAGAGAGAAAAGGGAAGGGGGATAAGAGATGGAAGAGAGGAGGAGATGGAGAGAAAGAGAGAGAGAGAGAGAGAGAGAGAGAGAGAGAAAGAGGAGTTGGAAAGAAAGAATGGGAGAAAGGGAGTGCAGGAAAATGATAGAAATCTTCTAGTAAAGCTTATAAAGGTTACATCAATAGATAATATTTTACTATGGCTGTAAAACAAACCATTATGTTGCAGTGTCACAGTAAAGTTTAAGACGAGGTAGTCGTGTAGCCTGCCAGCCATGAAAGACAACGTGACCCATCACTTATCACACGTCACATCTTTTATGCTTCGGAAGGCAGGTTGTTAAATTCGTAAAATTGACAATATAAATCCTGTTAATTTTTGTTGTTTGGTAATGCCCGAAAGCCAAACAAAAAATATAAATAGTCTTGTTCCCCTGGGTCTTACTGCCATTGTCTTGGATAGAAAAGATTTATGGGTAAAATGTGCCTCTGACAGGTATGCTATACAGTGATGCGTACAACTAATTACTCTGGAGAGAGTTGTGTTACAGGTAGCAGTTCTGGAAAGACCCATGGGATGACATTTTCTTTGGAGCTTTTGTTTTATACACAGCAATAGCCATGTGTATTTTGTAATGTATTAAACTCAGCTAACCATGACTCCTGTGTCTTTTGGAACCTACATGCTCTTTAGTGTCATCAGTCCATCAGTCCCCAGAACCAAACTAAGGGACAGCCATTGTCCTAATCTATGAGTGACAGCCCACAAATGCTCTTTCATCTAATAAACATAATGTGTAAAAAGAGATCCTCTTATTATTTTAGCTTATTATTTTGTTTCTGCCAAGCAGAGGCCATTTAGATAATTTGTGCACAACATAATGAATGCATGACATGCTATCTTCTGATGACACAGTATATTAGCACCACTAAAGTAGCCTGTCTGTGAAGATGCAATAATGATTTCAGCAAATGTGTCTGGTCTGACCTTACAGTCCAACATGCAGTGAGAGATACAGAAAAATATTTAAATGTTTGTGTTTGCATTTCCAGTATGTGGCACTGTTTGCAGTTGCATGGCATATATTCAGCCTACTATACACTAATGTGAAATGATCTGTTTCTTCTGTATTTGAATGACTTATTGATGAAGTCCTCTTGTCTGATCTTTGACTTGCGTTATACCTCCCGGGTGGGTTGTTTCCACGGACCCTCTGTGATTTCCTCAATAGCCTACTCTTCCTTACTATTACATTGACAGCTCTGTCCATACATACAAAACAACCTGGATCTCAGCTATTTGAAGTCCTCCCGCTCCGTCCCTCTTTCTTTCTTTCTTTCTTTCTTTCTTTCTTTCTTTCTTTCTTTCTTTCTTTCTTTCTTTCTTTCTTTCTTTCTCTCTCTCTCTCTCTCTCTCTCTCTCTCTCTCTCCCCCCTCTCTTTTCACACACAAATAGCCTGCACTCTCGCTCACTCAAAGACACACTCTTTTTCGCCCATTCTCTCTATCTTCCTACTTGGTCGAGCTCAAAAGAAGGGGACATGACAGAATGACAGGAGATGGATGTTTCAACAAGATGAAGGGTGAAATGTGAAATTAGCAACTCATATTCCTCGCCCCTGTGTTAAACGACAACCATCGGGAACCAGGCGTAATTGTTAAACGTAATGAATTATTAAGAGCGGCGTCTATTAACAAGGTAGGCTATGTAAATGTATTATTTTTCTTCTGCACGTTAGACCGGTTTTGTGGTGACTGAGAAATTACGGATAATACAAGGGGGAGTGGGGGATTACATAACACATTGCACCGTGCTCCCGTTTTATCTTTCCTAATTTTTCCAAGTGCACGAGAGTATCGAGTTATCTATGAATTTAAGTCGCAGCCTAATGCTTTTTTTTCTCGAAAAAAGCAACTGTCGGTGCACGCTTTGAATTTGAAATCATGACAACTCGATTGTTAATAACATGAACTAAAGGCACGTGAATAGGGAACAGTGGAAACTACAGAGGGTTTCCACATGCTCTGATATCCTTTAATTCTAATTTCTCAGACATTATTAACAGCAAGCTAATTGAATAAGTGTGTATGTTATCAGAAGAATCAGTCAAAAAAGTACTCTAATAGTCTACTCTTAGTCTAATTTTAGTCTAATCTGTGTAGCCTATTTAGCCCATAGGCCTATTTTCCACTGCATATTAAGCACTTTATCTTCCTTGAAGTCTCTGAGTTAATTGTATTGTCAACCTTTCTAATAATGTTAGTGTACCATAAAAAACATTTCATTGTTAGTAATTGCAGTTTCCATTAAACTGCGTCTTGTTCTTACAAACACAGCGCTTACATTTCTTGATGTTCTAGAATATACGATTTTTATATTGCGTGGCATGCATGAGTGCAGAGCGACCATAGGTAGAATCATTTCTCATAAAATGTGTGATCAAGACAATAGAGCATTTTGGGGCCAAAGAAAATGCTGAAGGGGCCGGCTCGGTGAAGCAATTGTCGGTAAAAAAAAAAGCGATACCTATTCTATTCTGGATAAAGAGCTCCCTCCATCTCCATGGCGACGTGGAGACGTGGATATCTCACATTCAAAACCATGCATCGTGCGCGCAGCTTTCTCGCTGAAAGGGGATCGGTTCGATGGCAGAACAAAGCGAAAGGTAGAGCGCTCGCACACCGCGCTGAAGAAAAAAAACGATAGGTTCTGTTTTGGGAACGAAAAGGGGAACAATTCTGACACACAAGTTATCTTCATAGGAAAGAAGCCGGGTGAGTGAAACGAGTATTGTGAGCAAAGCCTGTTGCTTAGTCTAGGCTATCATATATCGAGAAAAGTATGTTTTTTAGGCTATAGGCTAAGCTCCAGTCTGTTGCCTTTCTGCGACGGCGCAGTTTACCAAAACATTTCCACTAGCCCACAGTGATTTCCAAACTAACTTACTCAGGTGCATTCGTTACACCTGGAAAAAAAATCTAAAGCGATTAGCTAGCATACCCGTAACATCTATAGTGAGTGACAACATAGGCTACGTAAATGGGCTGATGTTTCAGAGATGGGCTAACATTGAGTTGAATGGCTTACCTAGGCCACCTAGGTAGCCTGCAGGTCGTCCTACTTGTAACGTGACTTAACCCAGAAAGCAGGCGCGGAGGGTTGAACCAGTGCCTGTGTGTTAGAGACCTCTCTAACGACCATAAAGCTCAGATTCATACTCCCATTCACCAGCTCTACAAGCGTTAGGGCCTATAATGTCGAACTACGTTCGTTGATCACCAAATAGGCTATGGAGTTTCGCTGAATAATTATATTTACTACCGTACGCTACTTCCAAAAAAGGTATGCTATAAATAAAAATGTACAAGTACCCCGAAAAAATGGCTATTCGGCACCTCCGATGTCGCTTATTGAGCTGTTGTAGACTTCCAACCAGTTTGTGGCAGTAATTAGTGGCAAATATGCTTTTTTTTTTTAGGTTGCCTGTACATTTTTATTTAGACCATTTTTGGAACTACATCCCTGGCGTAGTAGGGGTAAATGAATATAGTTTCTCAGAGAAACTCCATATTTGGTGATCCCCAAACCCATTTGGACATTATAATGCATACAGATACAACTACGCTGCTAGGGCCTATAACATGTAGGCTAAATTGTCACTTTACGATTTTACTTACAAGAATAAGCTGTTTTGGTCCATCAACTTTCAGAAACGTATATTTTAGTAGGTTACCATTAGAGTAGCCTATAGCATAAATCACTTAAGACCGTCGCACATGTTGCACCTGGCAACTTCATCATAGGGAGGCCTAATGAATTGGTGTTGATATGCATGTTCTACTTCTCACTTAGTATTGCAGTTGCCCGACACATTTAGCAAATGGACAAAAGCGAACACGTGAATTTACAGCACTTCTCCAATAGCTCACTGAAATCGTGGGAACAGTTTCAGGACCTTGGACAGCGAAAAAGCGCATGCTCTTACTCTCATCTTTACACTTCCTTCCTACGTCAGCAATACATGTTTTAAATCATAAAACGTCTTGACTATCCCCAGTTTAAAGTGCTATGCATAAGCATATGCTACAAGCAGGCCTGGTAATGTAGCCTGAATGCTGTATGTCTTGGATAGGCTGTATTTAGAATATCATGGGTCGACTTATCAGGCTGTCATATTGCTTTGTCAGGCATGTAGGAAACATGTAGCCTAGCCTAAATGAAGGTTACGGTTGCTTCTCCCAAGCATATATCCTATGCCTTCACATGTAGGCTAGCAGGACAGAAAGCATGCATTTTAAATGGATGATATGATTTTGTGGACTGGAGTACCATGTATGTTGACTTAACTGAAAACCAAGGATACTTTTTTAAGTTGATGCTCATTTACTGCATTTCTACACCAAGAAAATTTGCTATTTCGAGAACAGCAAAACAAATAAAAAATCACCCCAGCCATGAATTATCACTGCAATATTAGGTTTAAAGGTACTGTATGTGGAACTGCGTGTACAATGTCAACCACTACTCAAGCATAAATTGACTAATTTACTTGTGGAACAACGCAGTCAGTGCAACATGAAATAGATAACACATGCTATCTAGTCACAACAAGGCCGACTTCAAATGCCGACTTCAATGTGAATGTAACTAATGCATTAAACAGCTGACCATGAAAGCAAACTATGCCAGATAAATCATACACATACAGTGGTGTAGGAGCCGGGGGAACTGGAGGTTGCCCCCAGTGATTCATTTGTAAATTGGGAGCTTCCGGTACCTCAAAGCCCCCCAGATAACTCCCCCCCACCCCTTTCGCACTCACTCTGAAAAAAAGTGACAAACTCAATGTAGCAGCGCAGCAGACAGTGAACTGCCAAGTAGCCTTCTATCTATGGTGGTGAAATGGACAGCGCTCTCCAAGGTGCTGACTAATTAGAAGCATTTTAGACGTCACTGCAGAACATACGCATAGCCTATAGTATGCCCACATACTCGAGTATAGTGGTTGGGCTTACACAAGTCAGAATTTCTTATAGCCTAATTTTCAAGATATCAATTACAGAATCATTTTTAGATGTCACGGCAGAAGACCCACTGTATGCACAGACCCGAATTTCATATGATTTTTAATCTCTTTTGGCGAAGGAATCGCTAGCGGGACACCTACGATAACATCCGGTGAAATTTCAGGGTGCGAAATTCAAAATACAAACATTGTAATATTAAACATTCATGAAAATACAAGTGTCATACATCATTTAAAAGCTTAACTTCTTGTTAATCCAACCACACTGTCAGATTTCAAAAAGGCTTTACGGTGAAAGCCTACCATGCGATTATCTGAGGACAGCGCCCCACACCAAAATACTTTTTCAACCAGCACAGGCGTCACAAAATCACAAATAGCGATTAAATAAATCACTTACCTTTGAAGATCTTCCTCTGTTTGCAATCGCAAGGGTTCCAGCTACACAATGAATGGTCGTTTTGTTCGATAAAGTCCTTCTTTATATAAAAAAAGTCAGTTTAGTTGGTGTCAATGATCTCAGTAATCCACTCCTTCAACATGCATACAAACGAATCCAAAAAGTTACCAGTAAAGTTCCTCCAAACAAGTCAAACGATGTTTCTAATTAATCCCCAGATACTCTAATATCTAAATTAACGATAATATTAACGGAGAATAGTATGTTCAATAAGGAAGATAAGTAACGAAGAGCACGCACCTCATTCAGGCGCCAACAAGACAACTTTTCTAATGAGAGACACCTTGTAGTTCTTCCAACTTCTTGTTAATTTTTCAAAAAACAAGTCTGAAACCCTTTCTAAAGACTGTTGACATCTAGTGAAAGCCATAGGAACTGCAACCTGGGTCCTATCTATTTGTATTTCCCATAGGCAAGCACTGAAACGGCTTGTGACCGCCCCCCCAAAAAAATTCGGATGGATTTTCCTCAGGTTTTTGCCTGCCATATCAGTTCTGTTATACTCACAGACATGATTTTATTCTGAGTTTTTTTCTATCCAATGCTACCAAGTATATGCATATCCTAGCTTCTGGGCCTGAGTAACAGGCAGTTTACTTTGGGCATGTCAGTCATCCAAAATTCTGGACAAAAACCAGTATGCTAATGAAGTTTTAAGACTTCAATTAGGCAGTAGAACAAATATCACAATATCTGAATATAACTTCAAATAAAATAAATCAATGTAGACTACAAAAGAACACATATGAAAATATAAAAACATATTTTGAGGGTGAACTACAACCTGAGTGTCCTCTTTAGCCTTGTCTAAAATGCTTGCCACTAAATGCACCTTGGTTTGGGCATGTTCAAAAACTTTTTTTTCTGAAGGCTCTTTGTTTTTTTTACGTTGGTGGCAGAGGATGTTACTGTAAGTTCCCACTCTTTTGCTAGTTTAATCCCTTTAATCTTTTCTAGACCCAAGCGCCCTACCTATTCTAAGACCACCTTAAAATTTTGAATGACGAGCCAGGCACGGGTTATACATTTGCTTGTTCTTGAACTGAGACTCCGTCCAAATTGCAACTGCTCTGATCACTTCCTCTGTGGATATACTGTCACTGTCTTGCTCGCCAGGTGGGAGGGGCTCCACCACAAAATTTTACTTAGGGCCCCCAAAAGGCTAGAGCTGGCTCTGACTGAATTTGTGGGTATGGATGTGGGTAAGTAGACCCAAGAGCCACTGCGGCCCCTCATGGTGAATTCAGATTTTTTAGTGGCTTCCATCCCCATCAAAGTTGCCCATCCCTGGTGTAGTGGGTATATTGCATGTGTTAACTTCATGCAGGAGAGAGGCAGCCGTGATGATACCCACGGACAGACAGACAGGCAGAGAGGGAGAGAGAGAGGCCACAAACAAACAGGGAAGTTAGTGAGAAGTGTCTCTCCAAGCTCACAGAGTTCATAGACTGATGATCTGTCATAGTGTAAATTATTCTGAATGATCATATATGACCTCTGATGAAATGATAGCAGGTTAATAAGCATTTAAATCTTGCTATAAAATAAAAATGCGGGGGAATGCCCCCAGACTTCCCTAGCAAAATGTCCCCCCCTCAATGTTAGAGTTGCTCCTACGCCCCAGTACACATGCATTGAAATAAAAGGCATTGGCCTATAGCAAAGGACTTACTTAGGCATACAATCAACAAGGACACATGAAGACAAACAAACTTGACCAAAGAATGCAGAAAATCACAAAATAAAAATGGAAAATCTACACATGCCTTTTTAAAGGGAGCTAAAGCTCTTTACATGTCACCTTGTTAGCTCTGAGAACATTGATATTGGAACATAGTAGCCAATGAGGGGCAAATTTATCCCGGGCCAGCTTGTCACTGTTTTACATTATTGTTTTGCCTATGCAGCAGTTTCCGTATCTGGGTGCTCATTATATAAAACATCTACATTATAGCTAAATAACTTAGCAATATTTAATTACATTTTGCCAGCAAGATTGATCTGTTAGAATATCGCATTTTAAGTCAGGAAGATGGACAAGCAAGATTGATAGAGTGAGAGATGGAAATGCGTTATGCCAGAGACAGGTAGGCTACAGGAAGGGATTAGGGATGCATGCAGAAGATGATGATGAAGTAGACCTACAGAAAGAAGTTTAGAAAAGTTAGCCAAACTAAGTAATCATTAATGTTTTCCATGATCTCAATTATCATTCTATCTCTGCACAACAATGCATATAAAATCAAATCAAATGTGTATTTGTGACATGCTTTACAAACAACAATGAAAAAAAAGAGAAATAGTAGAAAAGATTATAAAATAATAACACTAGGAATATAAAAAAATAAAATAAGACAAGGAATAAATACACAATGAGTAATGATAACTTGGCTATATACACGGAGTACCAGTACCGAGTTGATGTCGACATTACGAGTCAAAAGTTTGGACACAACAACTCATTCATGGGTTTTTCTTCATTTTGACTATTTCTACATTGTAGAATAATAGTGAAGACATTACAACTATGACATAAGACATATGGCATCATGTCGTAACCACAAAAGTGTTAAACAAATCAAAATATATTTAACATTTGAGTTTCTTCAAAGTAGCCACGCTTTACCTTGATGATAGCTTTGCACACTCTTGGAATTCACTCAACCAGCTTCACCAGGAATGCTTTTCTAACAGTCTTAGCAGCACTTGTTGGCTGCTTTTCCTTCACTCTGTGGTCCAACTTATCACAAACCATCTCAATTGTGTTGAGGTCGGGTGAATGTGGAGGCCAGGTCATTTTTGGTTACTACATGATACCATATGTGTTATTTTATAGTTTTGATGTATTCACTATTATTCTACAATGTAGATAATAGTCCAAATAAAGAAACCCATGAGTAGATGTGTCCAAACGTTTGATTGTTACTGTACACACAGTGCATTTGGAAAGTATTCAGACCCCTTGACTTTTTCGACATTTTGTTATGTTACAGCCTAATTCTAAAATTGATTAAATAGTTTCCCCCCACATCAATCTACACACAATACCACATAATGACAAAGCAAAAACAGGTTTTCATAAATGTTTGCAAAAAAATAGTTAAATCTTGGTTTCATCAGACCAGCTGATCTTGTTTCTCATGGTCTGAGAGTCCTTTAGGTGCCTTTTGGCAAACTCCAAGCCGGCTGTCTTGTGCCTTTTCCTGAGGAGTGGCTTCCGTCTGGCCACTCTACCATAAAGGCCTGATTAGTGAAATACTGCAGAGATGGTTGTTCTTCTGGAAGGATTTCCCATTTCCACAGAGGAACTCTGGAGCTCTGTCAGAGTAACCATCGGTTCTTGGTCACCTCCCTGACTAAGGCCCTTCTCCACTGATTGCTCAGTTTGGCCATGCGGCCAGCTCTAGGAAGAATCTTGGTGGTTCCTAACTTCTTCCATTTAAGAATGATGGAGGCCACTGTGTTCTTGGGGACCTTCAATGCTGCAGACATTTTTTGGTACCCTTCCCCAGATCTGTGTCTCAACACAATCCTGTCTCTGAGCTCTATGGACAATTCCTTCAACCTCATGGCTTGGTTTTTGCTCTGACATGCACTGTCAACTGTGAGACCTTATATAGACAGGTTTGTTCCTTTCCAAATCATGTCCAATCATTTCAATTTACCACAGGTGGACTCAAATTAAGTTGTAGAAACATCTTAAGGATGATCAATGGAAACAGGATGCACCTGAGCTAAATTTCAAGTCTCATAAGTAAAGGTTCTGAATAGTTATGTAAATAAGCTATTTCTGTTTTTTATTTTTAATACATTTGCTAACATTTCTGTTTTTGCTTTGTCATTATGGGGTGTGTAAATTGATGAGAAAAAAATAATTTGATCCATTTTAAAATAAGGCTGTGATGTAACAACATTTTGAAAAGGTCAGAGGGTCCGAATACTTTCCCGAATGCAATGTATAGGTAGGGATAAAGTGACTAGGCAACATGATAGATAATAAACAGTAACTGCGTATGTGATGAGTCAAAAGAGGATAATGAAAAAAGGGTCAATGCATATATTCCAGGTATATATTGGTTAACTATTTAACCAACTATTTAGCAGTCTTGTAGCTTAGGGGTAGAAGCTGTTCCGGGTCCTGTTGGTTCCAGACTTGGTGCATCGGTACCACTTGCTGTGCGGTAGCAGAGAGAACAGTCTATGACTTGGAATTCATTTTTAGGGCCTTCCTTTGACTCCTGGCATAGAGGTCCTGGATGGCAGGGAGCTCGGCCCCATTGATGTACTGGGCCGTATGAACTACCCTCTATAGCATCTTGCGGCCGGATGCTAAACAGTTGCTATACCAAGCGATGATGCAGCCAGTCAAGATGCTCTCAATAGTGCAGCTGTATAACTTTGAGGATCTGAGGGCCCATGCCGAATCATTTCAGGCTTCTGAGGAGGAAGAGTCATTGTCGTGCCCTCTTCACGACTGTGTTGATGTGTTTGGACCAAGATAGTGATGTGGACACAGAGGAACTTGAAGCTCTCGACCTGTTCCACAACAGCCCAGTCAAAATGGATGGGGGCGTGCTTGGCCCTCCGGTTCCTGTAGTCCACAATCAGCTCCTTTGCCTTGTTGACAATGAGGGAGAGGTTGCTTTCCTGGCACCACACTGCCAGGTCTCTCGTATCGGGATTTCCTATAAGGGTCCAGTGTCCCACTCATTGAAAGTGGCAGCTCTAGCTTTTAGCTCAGTGCGGATGTTGCCTGTGATCCATGGCTTCTGGTTGGGATTTATATGTACCTGTAGGTCACTGTGCGGACAACGTCGTAAATGCACTTATTAATGAAGCCAGTGACTGGTGTGGTAAACTCCTCAATGCCTTCGTATGAATCCCGTAATATTCCAGTCTGTGCTAGCGAAACAGTCCTGTAGCTTAGCATCCGCTCCATCGCTCCACCACTTCCATATTGAGAGCGTCACTGGTACCTCCTGTTTGAGTTTTTGGTTGTAAGCAGGAATCAGGAGGATAGGGTTATGGTCAGATTTGCCAAATGGAGTGTGAGGTAGAGCTTTGTATGGGTTTCTGTGTGTGGGGTAAAGGTGATCTATTGTTTTTAGTTGCACAGGTGACATGCCAATAGAAATGAGGTAAAACGGATTTCAGTTTTCTTGCATTAAAGTCACCGACCACTAGGAACTCCGCCTCTGGGTGAACATTTTCTTGTTTGCTTTTGGTCCTCGAGTGTGGTCTTAGTGCCAGTATCAGTTTGTGGTGGTAAATAGACAGCTACGAAAAATATATATGAAAACTATCTTGGTATATACTGTAGTCTACAGCTTATCATGAGTTATTCTAACTCAAGCAAGCAAAACTTTGAGACTTCCTCAATATTAGAGATTGGGCACCAGCTGTTGTTAACAAAGAGACACACACTTCCTCCTCTGAGCTTCTGTCCTGCTGATGTATAGAAAAAACAGCTAGATTTATATTTACCATGTCTTTGTTAAGCCTTAGAAACATAGGGTATTACAGTTCTTCAGCTCACATTGATAGGATAGTTTTGAACGGAGCTCATACAGTTTATTCTCCATTGATTGCACGTTCGCAAATAGAATGGAGGGTTGAGACAATTTTCCCAGTCTCCGACGTAGTCTCGTCAGGTATCCCGCATGCCGGCCTCTATAGCGTCCATCTTCGAGTGTCGGGATTTTTGCCTGGTCTGCGATAATTATTTTCTTTCTCCAAATGGAGGTGAGTGATAGCTGTACTGATGTCCAGAATCTCTTTTCTGTCATAGAAAACGATGGAGGGGAAATTATGAGCAAAAAAATGTTAAGATGAGTGCAAAAAATACACAAAATAGCACAATTGGTCAGGAGCCTGTAAAATGGCTGCCATTCTCTCCGGTGCCATTATGTCCTATTTGTCGCATTTGTTATAGCCTACTATTATTATTGTCTTTGGGGAAATAGTCTACATAGTTATTTGTTTAGTTGTGCATACTTTCATATCAATACATAAAACCAAATTGCATTAGCCTACTGGGCAAATCAATTAAAATATCAACCTAATATTCCCTAGTGAAAGCGCAGGATTTTTTTCCCCCTCAGAAAAAAACATACAAATAAAATTAATTCTATGGACAAAACTGCTAATATTAAAAATGCTGATGTCACAAAAGGTGATCGATGATGACGTGCGTGTAGAGTTTGTGAGGCGCCCATAAATCTCAGGGTGCTCCCAAAGCAAACGCAGCTTTGAACATGCAACAGTCGCATGAGGCGACAGAGACCTTTGCAGATGATCACGCTACACTCTGACACCGTATTCTTCTCTCATTAATATTTATGCTTTCCAAAGGTTGTTGTGAGGCCTGACTGTCTAAGCCTCTTGCGTAAATGTGAACATTCCAGGATAAGCAGCTCACCCAAACTGTGATATAGATATAGCCTAAAGCCTACAAATAGCCATAGCATAGCCTTTGGCTCCTCAAATTTGAAATCTCAAAAACTCACACAAACAACCATCACATCTTTCCAGGTTTCCATGGCATGCTCAGCGCGTTGTTCTCCTCCCTAGGTTAGTGCGTCTTCATGTTCTGTGAGTGTGGTGCTGGTAGTCCAAGGTGCTGGTGCCAGTGAGCAGTTCATAGCCAGGCATGAGGAGGACTGGAGCCGGGTGCGAGGCTTGGCCCTGACAGTCTTTGCTCAGGCCCAATGTGCCTGCCATTGAGTGCCCTCAACTTGACAGCATTTAATTACTGGTCTCCAGCAGGCACTCATAGAGAGCCCACTTAATATTTAGTGACGCCACCGCTCACAGCCAGGCGGTCTTACCCACTGAGTGCTTGAGAGAGGGAGGAGAAAAGTTGTAGATCGGGCAACCATGTTCCAGAAATAGCCAAAATAGAATGTAAGATTAAAGATACAGTCCGGGATATTAAGCACAATAAATTCATAAAATAGTGTATGATTTGTATTTTTTTACAGGACTTTACATATCGTAAGAATTGGATGACGTACACTAAAAAAGGGGTTTTGGCTCGTGAGCGAGCACCACTTTCACAACTAATGACTGAAATTATACAAAAGTTCTGGAGCATCACGTTAAAGGCCCTTGTTAGTTAGTGATGTAGGTCTTGGATTTCTACAAAAGTGTCTATTTGTACCTTGTTTGGCTGAGTGTCACAATGTAGGCTGTCACATTTCATGATGTTAGCCTAAAGGCTTGAGGGCTACTAAGGATACACTGGATGTAATGTTTGTAAAGACCTATGCCACAGCATGTGATCCATTGTAGATGATCACGTTTTTGTACTTTGGTTGTTTTCTCTCCATAGGCAAGCATAAGGGACTGGAGGAGAGGGAGCGAATAGAAGGAGTCTCTCTGGGATTGCTATTTGTTGAGCATCTGTTGCCTGTATTACAAGACTGACTGGCTTTTCACTTGACATTTCCAATTCCTTTCTGCTGAGTCAAGCGCCTTTTCATAGCGAAGGCTAGCAGAGCTCTTTGAATTACCTTGTTTCCAGCTGTGATTATCTTTCCCTTGATGGATGAGAGAAGGGAAGACCGGGCACATCAGAACGATTGCCCCTGATATATAGGGGCAGAGACAGCTCTTTCTCATGCATTAATCTGTACATCTCGCTTTCTGTTTTTCCTCTCTCTCTCGCGCACGCTGTCTCTCTCTAAACATGTTGTTTAAACTCATTGTCCACCATTAGGTTGAAGGGCCAAAGCTTACACGTCGCCTGACATTTGGCTTAATGGACTAAAGTCATCACTTGTTCATCGGCTTTGATGTGATTTTCTCACACTGCTTTATAGACTGGGGATCAAAGAAAAACTTCTCTCCACCACTGGGCCATTAAATTGTGTTTTGTCTTTATGTCAAGTAGCAATAATTGAATTCAAGAGTGGCTGGCCTCTCAAGCAGTGACCGAGTTCGTATGGGTGTTTTGATAAGGGTCTTAGGGGAAATGTCAAACAAGATTCAGCTTGTTCTTGAGGGCCCTCGAGAGTTGTACCGCTCCAGTCAAAATGTCATTAGTTTGATATGACCAGATGATTGATTCAAGCTTTTTGAGGCTGGAAGTGAGATATGTTTTTGCTGAAAGAGCACAATGCACTGCTTTGATACATTTAAGCTTATAATAAATAAATATAAATATGCAAAGTATCTACATAGTACATTGTACTATATGCAGTCCACCTTTTGTGTCTTCTTTCCTGTGTGTATGTGTGTGTGTTTTACCTGTGTGTGTGTGTGTGCGTGCGTGTGTGCTTGTACGCGTGTGTGTGTGCGTGAGCATGTACTAATATAGGCCTACTGTTCATGTACTAATATAGGCCTACTGTTCATGTACTAATATAGGCCTACTGTTCATGTACTAATATAGGCCTACTGTTCATGTACTAATATAGGCCTACTATTCATGTACTAATATAGGCCTACTGTGCAGCATGTACATAATAATGTATCTGAGTTAGATAGATATCTCCTGTCACTTCTGGGCTGTGAGAAAATCTATTGTGACTTCGACGCTGCGTCACAAGTACCATAATCAGAACCTGGATTTACCGGGCCAGAGGAAGAGGCTGCCTCACTACAGCGATATGATTGGTTCTAGGGCTCCTCACATGGTGGCCACAGCTGATTAATGGCTTTGTGGCACTCACTCTACTGATTTAGTGAGGGACCGTGGCAATGAACTTAATGTAAAAAGATAGCGAGTGGAAAGGAAGGGCTCGGGTCAGAGACGGCGGCTCTTAATTGGACAGCTATAACAGCCATTATGAATTAAGGGCATAATTCATTGTGTCATTTTTTTTTGCTTCCTTGGGTTTGAATCATGCAAGCTATGGCCTCAGAGCCAGCAGGTTATCAAAAAAGATGTGCAGTTTCTAAAAGGACACCTCTCACACTATCAGCCAGATTCTAACAGTGTGTCAACCCCAGCAAACAAGGACATTTCATTATGAAAACCCACGGTTTAAGAGTTGTTGCGAAGGAAAGTGGGATCATGCCTAGGTGATTCAGATAAATAGACATTGTGTCTCATCTGGGAGGAAGTGAGAAGTACATGCACTGTCTACCAGATGGCCCCTTATATTAGACTGCAGCCTCAGCCTGCCACCTCTCTGGCTGTCTCTGATACGTTATGGCGGGCAGGCTCATTTCCTCTCCTATGTGGTATCATACTGCCCCCTCAGATCAAATCCTGAACCTTGTCAGCCACATAACAAGATTGGCCAAGTTTGATGAATTAATGACATAGTCATTGTATTGAAGGTTTATGATCTGCCCCTCAAGTCTCTCTTCTTAAACATTCCTGCCCATAATGTCCTCTCGAACACTATCCATTGGTTGGACCTGAGTCACTCTCTTTTCATATGGATATCAGTCTCTCTTTATCTCTCTTCATGCACAACAGCTACAAATAGTGCGACACTCACATTCTGATGAAGGTGACCTACGTACTGTATAGCCAAAACACTAATAAGTGTCACGCCCTGATCTGTTTCACCTGTTCCTGTGATTGTCTCCACCCCCTCCAGGTGTGGCTTATTTTCCCCAGTGTATTTATCCCTGTGTTTCCTGTCTCTCTGTGCCAGTTCGTCTTGTATGTTTAGTCAAATCGACAAGCGTGTTTCCGCTGTACTCCTTTTGCTATTCTCTTCTTCTAGTCCTTCCGGTTTTGACCCTTGCCTGTTTCTGGACTCTGTGCCCACCTGCCTGACCATTCTGCCTGTCTTGACCACAAGCCTGTCTGTCAATCTGTACCTCCTGGACTCTGATCTGGTTTGGACCTTTTTGCCACGACCATTCTCTTGCCTACTACCCCTTTGGATTATTAAACATTGTAAGACTCCAACCATCTTCCTCCTGTGTCTGCATCTGGGTCTCGACTTGTGCCTTGATAAATAAGTGATTTCATAATAATTTCCCAAATCTGGAGAGTGGTTGGAAGTTTTGGAAATCTGATGAGTGGTGTTAATGGATATGTTATATACTGAACACAAATATAAATGCAACATACAACATTTAAAAGATTTTACTGAGTTATAGTTCATCTAAGGAAATCAGTCAATTCAAATTCATTCATTAGGCCCTAATCTGTGAATTTCACATGACTGGGAATACAGATACAGTTGAATTTGGAAGTTTACATACACTTAAGTTGGAGTCATTAAATCTTGTTTTTCAACCACTCCACAAATTTCTTGTTAACAAACTATAGTTTTGGCAAGTCGGTTAGGACATCTACTTTGTGCATGACACAAGTAATTTTTCCAACAATTGTTTACAGACAGATTATTTCACTTGTAATTCACTGTATCACAATTCCAGTGGGTCAGAAGTTTACATACACTAAGTTGACTGTGCCTTTAAACAGCTTGGAAAATTCCAGAAAATTATGTCATCGCTTTAGAAGCTTCTGATAGGCTAATTGACAACATTTTAATCAATTGGAGGTGTACCTGTTAATGTATTTCAAGGCCTACCTTCAAACTCAGTGCCTCTTTGCTTGATGGGAAAATCCAAAGAAATCAGCCAGGACCTAAGAAAACAAATTGTAGACCTCCACAAGTCTGGTTCATCCTTGGGAGCAATTTCCAAACGTCTGAAGGGACCACATTCATCTGTACAAACAATAGTACGCAAGTATAAACACCATGGGACCACGCAGCCGTCATATCGCTCAGGAAGGAGACGTGTTCCAACTCCAAGTGCAAATCAATCCCAGAACAACAGCAAAGGACCTTGTGAAGATGCTGTTGGAAACAGGTACAAAAGTATTTATATCCACAGTAAAATGAGTCATATATCGACATAACCTGAAAGCCCGCTCAGCAAGGAAGAAGCCACTGCTCCAAAACCGCCATAAAAACAGCCAGACTACGTTTTGCAACTGCTCATGGGGACAAAGATCGTACTTTTTGGAGAAATGTCCTCTGGTCTGATGAAACAAAAATAGAACTGTTTGGCCATAATGACCATTGTTATGTTTGGAGGAAAAAGGGGGTGGCTTGCAAGCCGAAGAACACCATCCCAACAGTGAAGCACGGGGGTGACAGCATCATGTTGTGGGGGTGCTTTGCTGCAGGAGGGACTGGTGCACTTCACAAAATAGATGGCATCATGAGGTAGGAATATTATGTGGATATATTGAAGCAACATCTCAAGGCATCAGTCAGGAAGTTAAAGCTTGGTCGCAAATGGGTCTTCCAAATGGACAATGACCTCAAGCATACTTCCAAAGTTGTGGTAAAATTGCTTAAGGAAAACAATGTCAAGGTATTCAAGTGACCAGCACAAAGCCCTGACCTCAATCCTATAGAAAATTTGTGGGCAGAACTGAAAAAGCATGTGCGAGCAAGGAGGCCTACAAACCTGACTCAGTTACACCAGCTCTGTCAGGAGGAATGGGCCAAAATTCACCCAGCGTATTGTGGGAAGCTTGTGTAAGGCTACCCAAAACATTTGACCCAAGTTAAACAATTTAAAAACAATGCTACCAAATACTAATTGAGTGCATGTAAACTTCTGACCCACTGGGAATGTGATGAAAGAAATAAAAGCTGAAATAAATTATTCTCTCTTCTTTTATTCTGACATTTCACATTCTTAAAATAAAGTGGTGATCCTAACTGACCTAAGACAGGGAATTTATACTAGGATTAAATGTCAGTAATTGTGAAAACTGAGTTTAAATGTATTTGGCTACGGTGTTTGTAAACTTCTGACTTCAACTGTATGCATCTGTTGGTCACAGATACCTTTAAAAAAGTTTGTGGGATGGATCAGAAAACCAGTCAGTGGCGTGACAACCATTTGCCTCATGCAGCATCCCACATCTGCTTTGCATAGAGTTGATCATGCTGTTGATTGTGGCCTGTTCAATGTTGTCCCACTCCTCTTAATTGGATGTGAATATTGGCGGGAACTGGAATAAGCTGTCGTACACTTCGATCCAGAATGCTAATGGGTGACATGTCTGGTGAGTATGCAGGCCATGGAAGAACTGGGGTATTTTCAGCTTCCAGAAATTGTGTACAGACATGAGGCCGTGCATTAACATGCTGAAACATGGGGTGATGGTGGCAGATGAATGGCACGACAATGAGCCTCAGGATCTCGTCACGATATCTCTGTGGATTCAAATTGCCATCGATAAAATATAATTTGTTCGTTGTCCATAGCTTATGCCTGCCCATACCATAACCCACTGCCACATGGGGAACTCTGTTCACAGTGTTTACATCAGCAAACCGCTTGCCCACACAACACCATGCACATGGTCTGCAGTGGTGAGGCCGATTGGACATACTTCCAAATTCTCTAAAACGATGTTGGAGGAGGCTTATGGTAGAGAAATTACCATAAAATTATCTGACAACAGCTCTGGTAGACATTCCAGCAGTTAGTATGCCAATTGCACGCTCCCTCAAAATTTGAGACATCTACGGCAGATGAAGAAGCTGGATGTGGATGTCCTGGGTTAGTGCGGTTACACGTGATCTGCAGTTGTGAGTCCGGTTGGACGTACTGCCAAATTCTTTCAAATTACGTTTGAGGCCGCTTATGGTAGAGAAATTAACATTCAATTCTCTGGCAACAGTTCTGGTAGACATTCCTGCGGTCTGCATGCCAATTGCACACTCAAAGACATCTGTGGCATTGTGTTGTGTGACAAAACTGCACATTTTAGAGTGGGCTTTTATTGTCCCCAGCAATCTTGGCAAAGGAGAAACGCTCACTAACAGGGATGTAAACGTATTTGTACACAAAATCCTACAGAAATAAGCTTTTGGTGCATATGGAACATCTTTTATTTCAGCCCATGAAACATGGGACCAACACTTTACATGTTGCGTTTATATTTTTGTTCAGTGTAGTGTGTTATCAAATTGAATTGGTAAATTCATTCCTCCGTTTAAAATGCCTCCACTGTGCCATCAAATTGCTAGCTTTTCGAGGGTGTAGCAGGCTAAGGCATTGTCAAGAGGGCAGTTACTGTTTGCAAGATCAAGGACCGGTAAGGATTTGTGAGCGAGGAAGATGTACTGTAAAGCAGGGTTCCCCAACTGGCAGCCCGCGAAAGGTTTTATTTGGTCCCCAAAGTTTTCTGAGCAAAATATTATATATATACTATGATTTATTTTGTTTATGTTTTCATTGTTGGACATAAAAGACTATAAAAACACCAGGAAATCAGCTCCAAGTGATTTTAATTTTGGAAATCTGTTCACAAGTATTGCCACGCATAATAGAGAGATGTGATTGTATACAAACACAAGCAAGGTTTGAAACTATTATATATTTTGTCAAATATATCTGTTTGGGCTTCTTGCATCAATTTGCAGTTATTTGTATTTACCTTCCGGCCCCCCGACCATCCGCTCAAGAAAAAATTGGCCCGCAGCTGAATCTGAATCTAGTTGATGCCTGCTATAACGCAAGCACAGCAACGTCTGTCACACATCCAACAGTTCATATTACACTATTCCTTTAAAATAGTATTTATTGCTAGTCCTAACAGCACTATTGTGAACACAGCTCACTGACATTAGAATCTATCTGATAATCCCCTGGGATTTTCTATTTTGTGTACATTGCATTCAGAAAGTATTCAGACCTCTTCACTTTTTCCACATTTAGTTACGTTACAGCCTTAATCTAAATTAGAGTTGTTTTAAATCCTCATCAATCTACGCACATAACGACAAAGCAAAAATTGGATTTTAGAAATTTTTGCAAATGTATCAAAAGAAAAAAATGAAAATATCACATTGACATAAGTCAGATTCAGACTCTTTATTCAGTACTTTGTTAAAGCACCAATTACAGACTGGAGTCTTCTTGGATATGACGCTACAACTTTGGCACACCTGTACTTGGGGATTTTCTCTCATTCTTCTCTGCAGATCCTCTCAAGCTCTGTCAGGTTGGATGGGGAGTGTTGCTGCACTGTTTTTTCAGGTCTCTCCAGAGATGTTAGATCGGGATCAAGTCCGGGCTCTGGCTGGGCTACTCAAGCCACTCCTTCCGTGTTTTAGGTGTGTGCTTAGGGTTGTTGTCCAGTTGGAAGGTGAACCTTCACCCCAGTCTGAGGTCCTGAGCATTTTGGAGCAGGTTTTCATCAAGGATCTCTCAGTACTTTGCTCCGTTCATCTTTCCCTCAATCCTGACTAGTCTCCCAGTCCCTACCCCTGAAAAACATCCTCACAGCATGATGCTGCCACCACCATGCTTCACTGTAGGGATGGTGCTAGGTTTCCTCCAGATGTAACGCTTGGCATTTAGGCCAAAGAGTTCGACTTTGTTTCATCAGCCCAGAGAATCTTGTTTCTCATGGTCTGAGAGTCCTTTAGGTGCCTTTTGACAAACTCCAAGTAGGCTGTCATGTGTGCCTTTTACTTAGGAGTGGCTTCCGTCTGGCCACTCTACTATAAAGGCCTGATTGATGGAGTGCAACAGAGATGGTTGTCCTTCCAGATGAACTCTGGAGCTCTGTCAGAGTGACCATCGCGTTGTCGGTCACCTCCCTGACCAAGGCCTTTTTCCCCCGATTGCTCAGTTTGGCCTGGCGGCCTGTTCTAGGAAGAGTCTTGGTAGTTCCAAACTTCTTCCATTTAATAATGATGGAGGCCACTGTGTTCTTGGGGACCTTCAATGCTGCAAACATTTTTTTGTTACCCTTCCCTAGATCTGTGCCCCGACACAATACTGTCTCTGACCTCTACAGACAATTCTGTCGACCTCATGGCTTGGTTTTTGCTCTGACATACACTGTCAACTGTGGGACCTTATATAGGCAGGTGAATGCCTTTCCAAATCATGTCCAATCAATTGAATTTACCACAGGTGGACTGCAATCAAGTTGTAGAAACATCTCAAGGATGTTCAATGGAATCAGGATGCACCTGAGCTCAATTTTGAGTCTCATAGCAACGGGTCTGAATACTTCTGTAAATAAGGTATTTCTGTTTTAAAATTTAATACATTTGCTAACATTTGTAAAAACTTGTTTGCACTTCGTCATTATGGGTTATTGTGTGTAGATTGATGAGTATTTATTTGTATTTAATCCATTTTAGAATAAGGCAGTAACGTAACAAGATTTGGAAAAGGTGAAGGGGCCTGAATACTTCCCGAATGCACTATATTTCTATGTGAAGAGGATGTGTGATTATGTTCCCTTGTTGTAATTTTCCAGATCTGCGTTGCCTTGCTATTGTGCTAGGGTTTAATTCGTTGACAATGCCGCATTGGTTCTGTTGACTGAGCAAACAAAATAAGTATATTGAATCGTTGCATGTGAGCCTTCTTTTGGCACCAGTTTTGTGGGAAATCTATGCACACTGTTTTGTGTGATTTCACTTGAATACTCCACTGAACAGTCCACTGTGGTTTGATACGAAGTCTGTTTAAAACATTATTTAAATGTGCAACATGTTACACTTTAGCTTTGTGCCTCTCCCTCAGAAATTTATGCAAGATTAATGTCCACATCAGATGATCCTTTCAACTGTATTACAGGATGTATTCTAAGAACACCTCAGTTGTGCTCTATTGGAAGCCACTGTTCAAAATGCGTGTTCATTAATTTATGTTGGGCGGACAGTTCAGCGCTTGTTCCCGCCATGGCTTTCCCATATACACTGAGTATACCAAATATTAGGAACACCTTCCCCTTTTGCCCTCAGAACAGCCTCAATTTGTCAGGGCATGGACTCAACAAGGTGTTGAAAGTGTTCCACATGGATGCTGGCCCATATTGACTGCAATGCTTCCCACAGTTGTGTCAAGTTGGCTGGATGTCCTTTGGGTGGTAGACCATTCTTGATACACACAGGAACCTGTGAAAAACCCAGTAGCGTTGCAGTTCTTGACACAAACTGGTGCACCTGGCACCAAATGTACTACTATACCCTGTACAAAGGCACTTAAATATTTTGTCTTGCCCATTCATCCTCTGAATGGTACACATACACGATCCATGTCTCAATTGTCTCAAGGCTTAAAAATAATTATTATAACCTGTCTCATCCTATTCATCTACACTGATTGAAGTGGATTTAACAAGTGACATCAATAAAGGATCATAGCTTTCACTTGGATTCACCTGATCATTCCATGTCATGGAAAGAGCAGGTTTCCTTAATGTTTTGTATAATGTTGTAGATGTTTTCACAGGGACTAGCCTAGTAAGACCAACCTGTTAAGTAAGCTTAGAATTCCAGCCTCCAGACAGCCAAATGATATCAAGCACACGTTCTCTGCCAAACGATTCAACATTTAAATGGGATATCCTTTTAAGCTTGAAGTTGTTCACTTCTGATGAATCTAGGAGCTGTCATCAAGCTAATACGCAGGAGTGTGTCCCTGTACTCCGAGTGGCATTGCTTTCAGGGAAACTTCCCTACGCTCCCCAATAACAATATGTCATTGCAATATTATATCACCCAGCTAATATGTAACTTTGTCTCAGAGCATTTCATATTATTCTGTATGTAAATCCGAGACACTCCATTTAGTATGATATGTTATGTTTTGTATGGTATGTAATAACGTTAGCTTGCTGACTAACATTAGCTAGCTGACTAACGTTAGCTAGCTGACTAACGTTAGCTAGCTGACTAACGTTAGCTAGCTGACTAACATTAGGGTTAGGGGCTAGGGTTAAGGTTAAGTTTAGGAGTTGGGTTAAATGGTTAAGGTTAAGGGAAGGGTTAGCTCACATGCCAAGTAGTTACAAAGTAGAAAAAAATAGTAAGTAGTTGCAAAGTAGCTAATTAGCAAAAATTCTAAAGTTGTCCGTGATGATATTCAAACTCACAACCTTTGGGTTGCTAGACGTTTGCGTCATACCCCGACCATCAACCCCGACCAACCACCCTACTTTCGTTTTTGCCTTAAGTAACCATTTGTCTTATGTAACCATACCAAACTTAACATATCATACTAATTTCAGGATCCGTATTTACATTTCCTATGTTACGTCTAGTCTATGAGACCAGGCTGTAATATGACAGCCAAGCCTAAATGGCTTCATCATTAATGAATCGAAGGGGGTATCGATCATCTAATTTCCCATCCCCCTTGGTACCCTACGTCTTCTGCCTCGGTGCCACATCGTCACAAACACTCTTCTCTCTGCCCCCCGCTTCTCGCTTTGCCTCAGGGCTTTTTCTTCAGGACAGCTGGCTGTGGGAAGAGGACCATTCACTCCAAGCAGTGTCAGTCCCAACCCTACCTACCTCTTTCTGTGGGTCTCTCTCTGTGGGGAGAGGACTCTATGTTTCTGTGATTGTAGACACAGCCACAAGTTTCTTTGGAACATGAACATGAAGTATTATCTCCCATCCAGTGGCTAGTTATGAGTTTGTTTCTCTTGCAGGCAGGATGGAGTGGTTTCGCATTTTTCTCTCTGTTTAGGCTATAAGGGAAAGAAATGCCAAATCTTGTCTGTCTGCATGGCTATGTGTGTTGGTAAACTGTATTTCTGTGATTTTCCATGTATGTTTGTGTTGTCTGAAATACATATCCTTAACTGCTGTGCAGTGTGGGAGCTTTAGCTAACAATCATATCACCATAGTATAGTAGATATCTGCACTGCTCGAAACCCCAAACAATAAAGTTTCTCCAGTTGCACACAACAACAGAAATGTAAATGTGTTCATTTACATGGGCTACAGGATCTGCGTGTATATTTTTTAAAGGCTTCATGAATATCAGTTATTTTTGTGTTGTATTTATCAAGTTCTGTCTGTCAGGAAAAATTGACACGCAGCCACATAGCATAGAGGTTTGTCATTTTAGCATTTGAATAAACATGAGCGAATGTGAAATTCTCATAGCAAATCTTAAAAGCACAGTGTTTGTTTATGAGGAGAGGAAAAGAGGAAATGCAGATACAGAACTAGTGTTAACCCAGCTAACAATTCTAAGGAGAGAGAACATTGTTGTAATGTTACCCATAATATTACCCTGATGACTGAGTGTCCAGTTTTTCCTTAGTTAGTTACCAAAAACCTCCTGAGAACCTATTTAGCATGTTTTGGCATTTGAGTTAGGAGAACATTCCCTTATTGTCAAACAAAACTTAGCCAGAATGTGGTTACCATGTTGTCAGAATATCTAATATTAATGCTATAATCCTTCATTGAAACAATAACAAAAGTGTCCTCCCTGTCCCTTTTTAGTTTCGCTAAAAAGGGATGGGGCTGGAGAAATGTACGTAAACATTCTCAAATGTAACCCCTCTCAAATTCATAGACAGAACTATGGATGCAAGGACTGACCATCCATGATATCAAATGTATAGGTATATTCATGTTTTGAGGCTATACAGTGTTTTATTTATGTGGTTTATAAACATTGGAGTAAAACAAGCTCATATTGTCACGATTTCCGCCGAAGTTGGCTCCCCTGCCTGTTCGGGCGGTGCTCGGCGGTCATCGTAATCGGCCTACTAGCCGCCACCGATCCCTTTTTCGTTTTTGGTTTGTTTTGTCTTATTAGTTGCACCTGTGTCTTTTGTGTTTGCTTGATGGGCTTCCTTATTTAAAGTTAGAATACCCGCCCTTGTTTTGTGCGGGATTATTCTTGTGTTACGTGTGTGTGTTATTAGGTGTGTTCGTGCTCTGGACCTGGTACCCTGTGTTTTGGGTTGGTCCATATTTTTCCGTGCCCTGTGTTGTGGGCATTGCTTTTGGTGCCGTATTAAAGTGCACGTCTTCCTGTGGAACTCTCTGCTCTGCGCCTGATTCTTCCTCACACACCTAGTCCCTCGTGACACATATTTTGGGTTCTGATTGGGTACGACAGTTGAACTCAGCTAATGAGGAATTTCTAAGTTATATTCTTCAAGAATCAATGGTTAAATGCAATTTATGTATATGTCAAAAAATGGATGTTGCAACTAAGGATTCTAGATTTAACTTTAGCATTTGTGAGAATCCAGAATATAAATATGCTTACACTGTCTGTATCAGATTCAGCCCGTTTATCAATCTAGAATGGCCATGTGATCAATTCTGAACAATTATTTTCCTCTAGAATTTTGCCTGTGCTTAGCGCTATTCCGTTTATTTTTATCATAAAAACTCCCTTGCCGATTACAAGCATACCCATTACATGATGCAGCCACTACCATGCTTGAAAATATGAAGAATGGTACTCAGTGATGTGTTGAGTTGGATTTGCCCCAAACATAAAGCTTTGTATTCAAGACATAAAGTACATTTCTTTGCCTAATTTTTTGAAGATTTAGTTTTGTGCCTTATTGCAAACAGGATGGATGTTTTGGAATATTTTAATTCTGTATAGGCTTCCTTCTTTTCACTCTGTCATTTATTGTGGCGTAACTACAAGGTTGTTGACATTCCTCAGTTTTCTCTAAACTTTATAACTGTTTTAAAGTCACCATCGTCCTCATGGTGGAATCCCTGAGCGGTTTCTTTCATCTACGGCAACTGAATTAGGAAGGACGCCTGATTCTTTGTAGTTTGACTGGGTGTATTGACACACTATCCACAGTGTAATTAATAACTTCACCATGCTCAAAGGGATATTCAATGTCTGCTTTTTTTTTACTCATCTACCAATAGGTGCCCTTCTTTGTGAGGCATTGGAGATCCTCCCTTATATCTGTGGTTAAATCTGTGTTTGAAATTCACTGCTCAACTGAGGGACCTTGCAGATATGTGTGGGATACAGAGATGAGATGAAAAATCATGTTAAACACTATTATGTGACTTGTTTAGCACATGTTTACTCCTTAACTTGTTTAGGCTTGCCATAACAAAGAGCAATACATACCTATTGACTCAAAACATTTAAATTTTTAATTCATTATATAAAATATCTAAAACATAATTCCACTTTGAGATTATGGAGTGTGGTGTGTAGGCCAGTGACACACAATCTCAATTTAATCAATTTTAGATTCAGGTTGGAACACAACAAAATGTGGGAAAAAATCAAGGGGTGTGAATAGTTTCTGAAAGTACTCTATGTGATCTTAGGGTGGAGATAGTTGCTTTTCTCTGTGATTGCCGCCACAAGAAAGCCAACACACATCTCGTGACAATGCTTAATGAGGAGTTCAAATCAAATGTTTGTTTTTGGTGACATCTTCAATCAATTTCATGGACTTCATTTGATATACAGGGGAAGGATAAAACATTGACATAATTGAAAAATAAACGTGTTATTTTCTCCTCTGATTTGATCCCAAACAAAACAATCAATTTCCCTACACTGCGCAATGATTCAGTCGTAAGTAAAGATCACCCCATGATGTCTGAGTTTTTAGATAAACTGAAAGCTAACTTTGCAACAAGATTTTTTGAGCAGACGTGGTGTAGTTTGTTATAGGGACCCATTCTCTACTGATGCAGGGGAAAGAAACTTCTCTGTAAAGCTAGTCAACTGATATATGCCATTCATAAAAGGTTTCTATATGTAAAAAAACTACAACAAGACAGAGAAAAGAAAAAATGATAAAGATATAGAAAATAGAACAGAATGTGATGCTGGTCAACTGTGATATGCCATGCATAAAAGGTTTCCAATGTGTTACTAAAAACAAAAGATGAAGCTATGTATATAAAATGAACAGGAAATTAGAAATTAATGAATGTGATGCAAGTCTACTGTGTTATACTAAACTCAGCAAAAAAAGAAATGTCCTCTCACTGTCAACTGCGTTTATTTTCAGCAAACCTAACATGTGTAAATATTTGTATGAACATAACAAGATTCAACAACAACACAAACATAAACTGAACAAGTTCCACAGACATGTGACAAACAGAAATTGAATAATGTGTCCCTGAACAAAGGGGGGGTCAAAATCAAAAGTAACAGTCAGTATCTGGTGTGGCCACCAGCTGCATAAAGTACTGCAGTGCATCTCCTCCTCATGGACTGCACCAGATTTGCCAGTTCTTGCTGTGAGATGTTACCCCACTCTACTACCACGGCACCTGCAAGTTCCCGGACATTTCTGGGGGAATGGCCCTAGCCCTCACCCTCCGATCTAACAGGTCCCAGACGTGCTCAATGGGATTGAGATCCGGGCTCTTTGATGGCCATGGCAGAACACTGACATTCCTGTCATTCAGGAAATCATACACAGACTGAGCAGTATGGATGGTGGCATTGTCATGTCAGGGTCATGTCAGGATGAGCCTGCAGGAAGGGTACAACATGAGGGAGGAGGATGTCTTCCCTGTAACGCACAGCGTTGAGATTGCCTGCAATGACCACAAGCTCAGTCTGATAATGCTGTGACACACCGGCCCAGACCATGACGGACCCTCCACCCCCAAAACGATCCCGCTCCAGAGTACAGGCCTCGGTGTAATGCTCATTCCTTCGATGACAAACACGAATCCAATCATCACCTCTGGTGAGACAAAACCACGACTCGTCAGTGAAGAGCACTTGCGATGGTGTGTTTGTGCCCATAGGCGACGTTGTTGCCAGTGATGTCTGGGGAGGACCTGCCTTACAACAGGCCTACAATCCCTCAGTCCAGACTCTCAGTCTATTGCAGACAGTCTGAGCACTGATGGAGGGATTGTGCGTTCCTGGTGTAACTCGGGCAGTTGTTGTTCCCATCCTGTACCTATCCCGCATGTGTGCTGTTCTGATATACTGATCCTGTGCAGGTGTTGTTACACGTGGTCTACCACTGCGAGGATGATCAGCTGTCCGTCCTGTCTCCCTGTAGCTCTGTCTTAGGCGTCTCATAGTACGGACATTGCAATTTATTGCCCTGGCCACATCTGCAGTCCTCATGCATCCTTGCAGCATGCCTAAGGCACATTCAAGCAGATGAGCAGGGACCCTGGGCATCTTTCTGTTGATGTTTTTCAGTAGAAAGGCCTCTTTCGTGTCCTAAGTTTTCTTAACTGTGACCTTAATTGCCTACCGTCTGTAAGCTGTTAGTGTCTTAACAACTGTTCCACAGGTGCATGTTCATTCATTGTTTATGGTTCATTGAACAAGCATGGGAAACATTGTTTAAACCCTTTACAATGAAGATCTGTGAAGTTATTTGGATTTTTACAAATTATCTTTGAAAGACAGGGTCCTGAAAAAGGGACATTTCTTTTTTTTATAGGTACAAATGTGTTCCATTATTCAAACAATTTGATGCACTGAATTAAAACATTTAAAATGAACTTTTATCAACATTTAATTTGAATATGAGTGCTTTATAAGATTATAATTGTGTTTCTGTATTGTTTTTTATACCAGTCTTAGGAAGAGTAATCTCATGTTGAAAATGTCTGGCCCACTTGTAAATAACCTTTTTCAAATCTGCCCCCTGTAAAAATATAGTTGAATAAACACCACATATTTACACTGAACAAAAATGTTACGCAACATGTAAAGTGTTGGTCCTATGTTTCATGAGCTGAAATGAAAGATCCCAAAAATTCAACATAGGCACAAAAGGTTTATTTCTCTCAAATTCTGTACACACATTTTTTTCATCTCTCTTAGTGAGCATTTCTCCTTTACCAAGATAATCCATCCACTTGACAGGAGTGGCATATCAAGAAGCTGCTTAAACAGCATAATCATTACACAGGTGCACATTGTGCTGGGGACAATTAAAGGCTGCTAAAATGTACACTTTTGTAACAGAACACAATGCCACAGATATCTGAGGTTTTGAGGGAGCATGCAATTGGCATGCTGACTGTAGAAACGTCTACCAGAGTTGTTGCCAGAGAATTTAATGTTCATTTCTCTACCATAAGTCGACATACAACGTTGTTTTAAAGAATTTTGCAGTACGACCAACCGGCTTCACAACCGCAGACCACTTGTATCCACGCCAGCCTAGGACCAAATCCGTCTTCTTCACCTGCGGGATTGTTTGAGACCAGCCACGCAGACAGTTGATGAAACTGTGGGTTTGCACAACCATAGAACTTCTACAAAAACTGCCAGCGAAGCTCAGTGTCGTAACCGACTTCAGTGGGCAAATGCTCTCCTTCGATGGCCACTGGCACTCTGGAGAAGTGTGCTCTTCACAGATGAATCTCGGTTTCAACTGCAGATGGCAGACATGGCATCATGTGGGTGATGTCAACATTGATAACAGAATGCGCCATGGTGGCGGTGGGATTATGGTATGGGCAACGAACACAATTACATTTTATTTATGGAAATTTGAATGCACAGAAATACCATGACTAGTTCCAGAGGCCCATTGTCGTGCCATTCATCTGCGGCCATTACCTCATGTTTCAGCTTGATAATGCATATCCTCATGTCGCAAGGATCTGTACACAATTCCTGGAGGCTGAGAATATCCCAGTTCTTCCATGGTCTGCATACTCACAGGACATGTCACCCATTGATCATGTTTGGGATGCTCTGGATCGACATGTGCGACGTTGAAGAGGAGTGGGACAACATTCCACAGGCCACAATCAACAGCCTGATCAACTCTATGCAAAGGAGATGTGCTGCATGAGGAAAATGGTGGTCACCAGATACGGACTGGTTTTCTGTTCCACTCCCCTACCTTTTGTTTAGGTATCTGTGACCAACAGGATGCATATCAAATCAAAACAAGCTTTATTTATACAGCACATTTCAGACATGGAATATAATGCAATGTGCTTCACAGAAAAAGAAAAACAGGAAGAAAAAAATGATTGACAAAAACTGAACAACTAAAGAGCACCCTAAGGAAAAGCAAAGCTAAAAAGATGTGTTTTAAGATCTCTTTTAAATATGTCCACAGTTTCGGCCCCTCTCAGGTTCTCTGGTAGGCTATTCCAGATGCATGGGGGGGGGGGCGGGGCATGTCTGACATGTTCAAGGGACCAATAGTATAATCTTCAAATGAATTATTAAACTCACAGGCAGCCAGTGCAGAGACCTTAAAACCAGTGTAATGTGTGCTCTCAGTCTGGTCTTCGAATGTGTGATTGGAAATTGAGTTCAGAATCTTAAATAACACCTAGGTTTTTAAACTTTTTTTAATCTTTATTTTCCATGAATTAAAATGTGCGGCCAGATTTGCTCTTTGTACATTGGCTCCAACAATAAGTACCTCGGTCTTGTCTTGATTTACCTGGGGGATCTTGTGAGCCACCCAAGTATTTAAATCACTAAGACAGTCTAATAATTCATCCATGGAGCTAAAATCCTCTGGTGGCACAGAAATATAAAGTTGTATATCGTCTGCGTAGCAGTGAAATCAGTGCTGTGCTTTCTGATAACGCTGCCAAGGGATAACATACAGTATATAGACTGAATCGAACCTTGAGGAAAGTCACATGTGATATGTATTTTCTATGTATTATATGTTCACCAAGGGTGACAAAAAATGATTTACCGTTAAATATGTCCGAAACCAATTTAGAACTGGACCGGAGAGGCCCAACTACATCTCCAGTCTGTCCAGAAGGACATCATCGTCAACAGTGTCTAATGCAGCACTTAAATCCAAGAGTACAAGTACAGAGAGCTGTTTGGCTCTAAGATAATTTACCACTTTAACTAAGGCTGTCTCTCTGCTGTGGTGGGCATGAAAACCAGATTGGATGGTTGTCACTTAAAAAATAATTTCTCTTTCGAAAACCAATTTCTCTAGAAGTCCATTCTTTAGAAAAATTCTTGAGAAATGGATTTTTAAACAGCTAAATCATTTTTTGAGATTGAACAAAAATTGCTGAGAGCTGAAGAATCTAGATTACTTTAATTTAGAATGGGTATGACCATAACAGTTTTTAGTGCAGTGGGGAAGGTGCCTGTGAACAGGGAGTGATTAACAATAGTTTGCACTTATTCAGATATGCAGTTAACTGTTTTGAAGACGGTGGTGGGGATAGGATCGAGAAAATAAATCCATAGTGCCTTTGTGTGCTATGTTAAAGCACAAATCATCAACGTTCTCATCAGGTCTTGCTTGACTGATACCTAGCCTAATGTTGGTTATCTTATCTCTGAAATATGCTGCAAACCCATCATATTTAGATGTGGAGGAAAGTTTACATAGGTTTGAGGGGTAGGATTTATCAGGCAATCAATGGTCAAGAAGAGCCCTCTCTCATTATTCTGATTAGTAGTGATCAAGTTAGAAAAATGAGCCCGTCTGGCATTTCTAATTGTCTTGTTATATATGCCAAGTTGCTCTCTCAGAATATAACAATGGACCTGGAACTTTGACTTTCTACACTTCCACTCTGCCTTTCTGCAATTTCTTTTTAATTGATTAGTTTCCTCACTCATCCAAGTTTGGATGTGGCCTTTTACAACTTTACTGGAGCTATGGCATCAATGGTTGACCCTAATTTGCAATTAAAGTTATCAAATAAATCACCACGAGGAAGGCAGAATTGATGCTGTATTGTTCATATACTCAATAAAATGTGTAGCAACTTCAGAGGTGTCACGATCGTTATAAGGAATGGACCAAGGTGCAGCGTGGTAGGAGTACATTTTCCTTTAATAAATGAACACCGAACAAAAACAACACACTACCAAACGAAACGTGACGCTACTGGTGTGCACACAGGCAACTAACTGTAGACAAGATCCCACAAATCACAATGGGGAAAATGGCTACCTAAATATGATCCCCAATCAGAGACAACGATAAACAGCTGTCTCTGATTGGGAACCATACCAGGTCAACATAAACCATTAATCACCTAGATGACCCACCCTAGTCACCATCACGCCCCAACCAACATAGAGAATAAACAGCTCTCTATGGTCAGGGCGTGACAAGAGGTAAGATAGCATTTCTTAATAATGTGTTATCCTGTGCTATGGGCAGCAAGATAGTACAAAATACATAGTGGTGATCAGATAAAGCAACATCAACAATAGATGATATGTCACTAGAAAGTCCCTTGGTAATAACCAGGTACAGAGTATGGCCATGGTTATGGGTGGGCCCAGTAACATGTTGGATAAAGTACATAGAGCTCAAAAGATTCATAAATTCAATGACCTTTGAGTCAGTCTCTTTATCAACATGAATATTATATCACCCAACACAATGATTTCATCATAGTTCTCAAGGAGTAGTAGCTGTAGTCTGAGGGAAGGCTTTAAAGAGAGGGGCACTACAGTCTGATGACAGTCATGTTTCAGTGAGAAACATGCAATCAACTTTGCGCTCAGTAATGAGGTCTTTCATGAGAACAGTTTTACTAGTGATTGCTCTAACATTTAAAAGCTCCATATTCAACAAGTGTGGTGACAGTTTGTATAAACTCACTAGAAGGCGGAGTTAAAGGAGCATAAATTAGGTTACTCACAATAACCACAGTGCCATTTCTATAGTAGTTGATAAGCTTTCAAAGTCCTCTGTTGCTTATTCTGACAGGGAGAACAAGAGCACTACCAGACCCTGTCCATCAGTCTCTAAAACAGTTTGCGATGTTGCTGGAAATAATTCTGGAACCCCTGCAGTTAGGGTGAATTCCGTCTCTTTCAAAAAGTACTAGTTGCTCCCACAGCAAATCAAAGTTGTCACAAAAATAGACATTGCTGTTGTTGCATAGTTTCTTCAGGTACTCGTTCAGGGCAAAGAGTCTGAAAAAACGTTCCGAATCCCTTCGGTAGCACGGGAGGAGGTCCGAGATAATTATTCTCTTTCCTGTGCTAGTGAGTGTGTTTAAAAATAAATCAAATCTGTATTCCCAGTCGTGTAAAATCCATAGATTAGGGCGTAATGAATGTATTTCAATTGACTGATTTCCTTATATGAACTGTAACTCAGTAAAATATTTGAAAATGTTCCATGTTGCATTCATATGCAGTGTGTATATGCAGTGTATATTCTGGATTCTCACACATGCTCGCTCTAATATATCTACTTTGTATTGTTATTTCTTGATTTCCTGTTTAGATGTTTTTATTATTTGTGTATTTGCGAGACATCTTACTGCACTGTTGGAGCTAGTTACATAAGCATTTTCGTACACCTGTTATAATACCTGCAAATCAAATCACGACTAATAAACCAATGATTAATAAAAAATAAATAAAAAATGCTGTATAAATGGACATGTACAATGTACTGTATTTAAGTTGAAAACATTTTATGTTAAAAGCATTGTTTGTGTGTCCCTAACCTTGCCCACAGACAAAGAGCTGAATGGTTCACCAATAAGGGCCTCGATGGGATCAGCAACAGTAACAAGGGCTATGAATGGATCAGTGGTTCACCAATCAGGGCCTTGATGGGCATGGCAACAGTAACGAGGGATGGTGTGTAAAGAAACACTTTTTTTGTCTTCCGGAGGAAACATACTCAGAACATGGTTGCCATGTTGTCCAAATACAAGATATTAATGTTCCTGACATGTTTCATGGGAACGTTGAAAGAACAGTTCTTGTCCAATTTATCGTGTTCCCAGCTTCTTCCGGGGACGTCCCTAAATACGTTTTGTGACGTTGATGAAATATTCTCCTATCCCCTTAAGAAAACTGGACACGTGAATGTATCTGCAATGTCCCATGGAACGTATCTAGAAAATTATTATCTTATATTCTGAGAATGTGGCAACCATGTTCTGCGTATGTTTGGTGTAACATTGATGGATCAAATCAAATATTATTTGTCACATACACATGGTTAGCAGATGTTAATGCGAGTGTAGCGAAATACAATGTAGTAATAACCAACGAGTAATCTAATCTAACAATTTCACAACAACTACCTTATACACACAAGTGTAAAGGGATGAAGAATATGTACATGAAAATATATGAACGAGTGATGGTACAGAACGACATAGGCAAGATCCAGTAGATGGTATTGAGTACAGTATATACAGTGGGGCAAAAAAGTATTTAGTCAGCCACCAAAAGTTCTCCCACTTAAAAAGATGAGAGGCCTGTAATTTTCATCATAGGTACACTTCAACTATGACAGACAAAATGAGAAAAACAATCCAGAAAATCACATTGTAGGATTTTTAATTAATTTATTTGCAAATTATGGTGGAAAATAAGTATTTGATCACCTACATACAAGCAAGATTTCTGGCTCTCACAGACCTGTAACTTATTCTTTAAGATGCTCCTCTGTCCTCCACTCGTTACCTGTATTAATGGCACCTGTTTGAACTAGTTATCAGTATAAAAGACACCTGCCCACAACCTCAAACAGTCACACTCCAAACTCCACTATGGCCAAGACCAAAGAGCTGTCAAAGGACACCAGAAACAAAATTGTAGACCTGCACCAGGCTGGGAAGACTGAATCTGCAATAGGTAAGCTATGATGAAAATTACAGGCCTCTCTCATATTTTTAAGTGGGAGAACTTGCACAATTGGTGGCTGACTACATACTTTTTTGCCCCACTGTACATATGAGATGAGTAATGTAGGGTATGTAAACATATAAAAGTGGCATTGTTTAAAGTGGCTTGTGATACATGTACTACATAATGATGGCAAGATGCAGTAGATGGTATAGAGTACAGTATATACATATGAGATGAGTAATCTAGGGTATGTAAAACATTATATTAAGTGGCATAGTTTAAAGTGACTAGTGATACATTTATTACAGCCAATATTTAATTATTAAAGTGGCTAGAGATGAGTCAGTATGTTGGCAGCAGCTACAATGTTAGTGATGGCTGTTTAACAGTCTGATGGCCTTGAGATAGAAGCTGTTTTTCAGTCTGTCAGTCCCAGCTTCCATTCACCTGTACTGACCTTGCCTTCTGGATGATAGCGGGGTAAACAGGCAGTGGCTCGGGTGGTTGTTGTCCTTGATGATCTTTTGGCCTTCCTGTGACATCGTGTGGTGTAGGTGTCCTGGAGGACGGGTAGTTTGCCCCCAGTGATGCGTTGTGCAGACCTCACTACCCTCTGGAGAGCCTTATGGTTGTGGGCGGAGCAGTTGCCGTACCAGGCGGTGATACAGCCCGACAGGATGCTCTCGATTGTGCATCTGTAAAGGTTTGAGTGCTTTAGGTGACAAGCCGAGGTTGAAGAGGCGCTGCTGTGCCTTCTTCACCACGCTATCTGTGTGGGTGGACCAATTCAGTTTGTCCGTGATGTGTACGCCGAGGAACTTAAAACTTACTACCATCTCCACTACTGTCCTGTCGATGTGGATAGGGGGGTGCTCCCTCTACTGTTTCCTGAAGTTCACAATCATCTCCTTTGTTTTGTTGACGTTGAGTGTGAGGTTATTTTCCTGACACCACACTCCGAGGGCCCTCACCTCCTCCCTGTAGGCCGTCTCGTCGTTGTTGGTAATCAAGCCTACCACTGTAGTGTCATCTGCAAACTTGATGATTGAGTTGGAGGTGTGCATGACCACGCAGTCATGGGTGAACAGGGAGTACAGGAGAGGGCTCAAAACAGACCATTGTGGGACCCCAGTGTTGAGGATCAGCGGGGTGGAGATGTTGTTACCTACCCTCACCACCTGGGGGCGGCCCGTCAGGAAGTCCAGTACCCAGTTGCACAGGGCAGGGTCGAGACTCAGGGTCTCGAGCTTGGAGCGTACTATGGTGTTAAATGCTGAGCTGTAGTCAATGAACAGCATTCTCACATAGGTATTCCTCTTGTCCAGATGGGTTAGGGCAGTGTGGTTGCGATTGCGTCGTCTGTGGACCTATTGGGGCGGTAAGCAAATTGGAGTGGGTCTATGGTGTCAGGTAGGGTGGAGGTGATATTGACTAGTCTCTCAAAGCACTTCATGATGATGGAAGTGAGTGCTATGGGGCGGTAGTCGTTCAGCTCAGTTACCTTAGCTTTCTTGGGAACAGGAACAATGGTGGCCCTCTTGAAGCATGTGGGAACAACAGACTGAGATAAGGATAGATTGAATATGTCCATAAACACACCAGCCAGCTGGTCTGCACATGCTCTGAGGACGCGGCTGGGTATGACATCTGGGCATGCAGCCTCACGAGGGTTAGCACATTTAAATGTTTTACTAACGTCGGCTGCAGTGAAGGAGAGTCCGCAGGTTTTGGTAACGGGCAGTGTCAGTGGCACTGTATTGTCCTCAAAGCGAGCAAAGAAGTTGTTTAGTCTGTCTGGGAGCAAGACATCCTGGTCTGCGACGGGGCTGGTTTTCTTTTTGTAATCCGTGATTGACTGTAGACCCTGCCACATACCTCTTCTGTCTGAGCCATTGAATTGCGACTCTACTTTGTCTCTATACTGACGCTTAGCTTGTTTGATTGCCTTGGAGGGAATAGATACACTGTTTGTATTCGGTCATGTTTCCGGTCACCTTGCCCTGGTTAAAAGTAGTGGTTTGCGCTTCCAGTTTCACACGAATGCTGCCATCAATTCTGGTTGGAGAATGTTTTAATAGTTGCTGTGGGTACGACATCGCCGATGCACTTGCTAATAAACTTGCTCACCGAATCAGCATATTCGTCAATGTTGTTGTTTGACGCAATGCGGAACATATCCCAATCCTGTTTTAGTCTCTGTCTATAGACAGGGAGCAAAAAAATGGAGTCGTGGTCAGCTTTTCTGAAAGGAGGGCGGGGGAGGGCCTTATATGCGTTGCGGAAGTTATAATAACAATGGTCCAGGGTTTTACCAGCCCTGGTAGCACAATCGATATGCTGATAGAATTTAGGGAGTCTTGTTTTCAGATTAGCCTTGTTAAAATCCCCAGCTACAATGAATGCAGCCTCAGGATAGCCTCAGGACAATAAAAATCAACGAGTTACGTGGAAGATTAAACTACCAACGGGACATTAAAAACTGTAACATCTTATGCTTCACGGAGTCGTGGCTGAACAAGGACAATATCAACATACAGCTAGCTGGTTATACGATGTACCGGCAGGATATAATGGCGGCGTCTGGTTAGACAAGGAGCGGTGGACTATGTACTTTTGTAAATAACAGCTGGTGCACCATATCTAAGGAAGTCTCAAGCTATTGCTCGCCTGAGGTAGAGTATATTATGATAAGCTGTAGATGACACTACCTACCGAGAGAGTTCTCATCTGTATTCTTCGTAGCTGTTTACATACCACCTCAGTCAGAGATTGGCACTAAGATAGCATCGAATGAGCTGTATTCCGCCATAAGCAAACAAGAAACGCTCACACAGAGGTGGCGCTCCTAGTAGCCGGGGACTTTAATGCAGGGAAACATGTGACTAATAAAGTTTGATTTGATCATGGTAACCACATTCTGGGTAAGTTATGTTTGATATTAAGGGAATGGTCTCTTGGAATGGTCCTTGCACATCACTGGAACATTCCTATGAACATTTTAGGCAGTGAGTTTCCGAAGGGAATGTTCTCTAATGTTGTGGTAATGTTTGTTGTTAGCTGAGAAGCAGCAGATATTGGTCATCTTGGAGGGCAATGAAGCATTGGGTGGAGATGCTGTTTTTATCTAATAAAGGAATGGAAGGTTTCTTCTGAATCTGGATAAATTATTCAGTCATTACACATGCACACGCACACACGCACACACACGTTAAATAACTCCCCAATGGATAGTATGATGACATCATCCCTCTTTAGCTCCTCTTCAATGGAAACCAATCAAAGTCAGCATGCTCCAACTTCGTTGTCCTCCTAACGATAGGAACATAGTTACAAAAGCCTTTACGTAAGCCCCTCTTTAGAGAAATAGAGAAAGGAGGCTAACAGTGGATTGACAGAGCTGAGCTCAGGGAAGACAACGGGTGGCAGGGAAGAAAGAGTAGAGGGTTTTGACTCAGCATTAATTTCAAGCTTCACAAAGAAAGAGGGTGACAGACGGGGAGAAGTAAGGAGGTCGCAGGAGAGGGATGACGGAAATGTATTGGGCTCATGTGATGGCCCGCTAAACGGCTATAGAGGAGGGAGAGACAGAGGAAGCTAATGAATTACATCAACACATTTTACACATCTGCTGCTGTGCTGTGGCTATATTTTCCCTCCATTTAATTAGGATACTGAGGCTTTCCCCATAATGAAACTATTCTACAGTCTACATTCTACAAAATAATTATGACAATGTAGGTGCTCTACTGTAGGTGAGAGTTTACCAACACTGGCATAGCTGGTAGATAGGAGTAAATATTGCATGATGTTATGTAAGGCTATATTTTTCAGCACTATTTACAGAATTCGATTTTTTCTTCGTCACTCGGTGCCGACTCTAGCATGCTTTAACCTTTAACTGTGCTGCTATTTTTGGTTCAGTCTCTGATGCTTGTTGTAATGTTTTTAATCAAGGCTTTGATTACTGTTTCAAACTCAAAGTAGACAGCCTCGGCCCTAAACCCTCAGCCCTTGAATGACGTTTTACATCATCACATCCGAGTGTACCTTAAATGTCCCAAGCAAGGGAGAGTGATGATCGGAGACGCTTGGTGGAAATTTTGAAGTTGAGCTTAAAAACAACAAACCTAAAGCTATTCATGTGCCTAGTAAGCTAGTGAATCTGGTTAGCACTTCTGTCAGGTAACTAGCTATAGTTACCCATAGCTGGCTAGCTAGTTTTATAGTTTGGTCATTTATTCCAATAAATTAAAGACTTACAAAAAAATGTATTTATGAATCTAGCTATGTTTTATAGGCTCATCACTATGAGACTAAGCCAATTTGCCAACACTAAAATCAATGTCTATACATATTTTTTAGCAAGCCCGCTTCATACTTCTCTTTTTTTTTTTTTTTTTTACACGTTTTTACAATTTGCCTTAAATTGTTGGTCATAAAATCGAATCAAATTCTATTTGTCACAAGCGCCAAATACAACCTTACCATGAAATTCTTACTTACAAGCCCTTAACCAACAATGCAGTTCAAGAAATAGAGTTAATAAAATATTTACTAAATAAACTAAAGTAAAACAAATCTAATCAATCAAAAAGTAACACAATAAATGTACAGAACAATAACAAGGTTAAATACAGGGGGTACCGGTATCGAGTCAATGTGCGGGGGTACAGGTTAGTCGAGATAATTTGTAAAGTGACTGTGCATAGATAATAAACAGCGAGTAGCAGCAGTGTAAAAACAAAGGGGAGGGGTTAATGTAAATAGTCAGTGTGGCCATTTGATTAGTTTAGTTGTTCAGCAGTCTTATAACTTGGGGGTAGAATCTGTTTAGGAGGCTTTTGGTCCTAGACTTCGCGCTATGGTACCGCTTGCCGTGCGGTAGCAGAGAGAACAGTCTATGACTAGGGTGGTTGGAGACTTTGACGATTTTTAGGGCTTTCTTCTGACACCAGAGGTCCTGGATGGCAGGAAGCTGGGTCCCAGTGATGTACTGGGCAGTACGCACTACCCTCTGTAGTGCCTTGCGGTCGGAGACCGAGCAGTTGCCATACCAGGTGGTGATGCAGCCAGGCAGGATGCTCTCGATAGTGCAGCTATAGAACTTTTTCAGGATTTGAGGACCCATGCCAAATCTTTTCAGTCTCCTGATGTGGAATGGGTGTTGTCGTGCCCTCTTCACGGCTGTCTTGGTGTGTTTGGACCATGATAGTTTGTTCGTGATGTGGAAACCAAGGAACTTGAAGCTCTCGACCTGCTCCACTGCAGCCCGGTTGATGGAATGGGTGCATGCTCGACCCTCCTTTTCCTGTTGTCCACGATCATCTCCTTTGTCTTGATCACTTTGAGGGAGATGATGTTATCCTGGCATCAAACTGCCAGTTCTCTGACCTCCTCCCTATAGGCTGTCTCATCGTTGTCAGTGATCAGGCCTACCACTGTTGTGTCGTCAATAAACTTAATGATGGTGTGGAGTTGTGCTTGGCCATGCAGTCATGGGTGAACAGGGAGTACAGGAGGGTCTATGGATGCACTCTTCGCCATCTGGCAGTCCTACAGACTAATCTGGGTTTGGTGGATGGCAAGAGACGTTACCTGCCCCAATGCATAGTGCCATGTGTAAGGTTTGGTGGAGGAGGAATAATGGTCTGGGGATGTTTTTCATGGTTCGGGCTAGGACCTCTTAGTTCCAGTGAATGGAAATCTTAACACTACAGCATACAATGACATTCTAGAAGATACTGTGCTACCAACTTTGTGGCAACAGTTTGGGGCTCCGTTCAACTGTTTCCCCTTTCTGTTTCAGCATGACAATGCCCCTGTGCACAAAGCAAAGTCCATACAGAAATGGTTTGTCAAGATCGGTGTGGAAGAACTTGACTGGCCTGCACAGAACACTGACTCCAACCCCATCGAACACCTTTGGGATGAATTGGAACGCAGGCTGCGAGCCAGGCCTAATCGCCCAACATCAGTGCCCAACCACACTATTTCACTTGTGGTTGAATTAGTGAGTCCCTGCAGCAATGTCTAGTGGAAAGCTTTACCAGAAGAGTGGAGGCTGTTATAGCAGCAAAGGGGGGGACCAACTCCATATTAATGGACATGATTTTGGAATGAGATTTTCGACAACCAAGTGTCCACATACCTTTGGTCATGTAGTGTATCATACTAAATTGATTTCTCAGATTTACGTAAAGAATAATACAAAATGCTCTGAGATCAGGTTGGTCGTGGAAAACTTGGGAAACATTCTACACTGAACAAAGATATAAATGCAAAATTTGGAATTGTGTGTAGACCCTTGCTACATGGGGCCATGCATTATCATGCTGAAACATAAGGTGTTGACAGCGGATTAATGGCACGATAATGGGCCTCAGGAGCTCGTCCCTGTATCTTGGTGCATTCAAATTGCCATCGATAAAATGCAATTGTGTTCATTGTCCTTAGTTTATGCCTGCCCATACCATAACCCCACCCCCACCATGGGGTATTCTGTTCACAACATTGACATCAGCAAACAGCTTGCCCACACAACACCATACACACTGTCTGCCATCTGCCCAGTACAGTTGAAACCGTGATTCTTCCATGAAGAGCACACTTCTCCAGCGTGCCAGTGGCCATCGAAGGTGAGCATTTGCCCACTGCAGTTAGTTACGATGCCGAAAGGCAGTCAGGTTAAGACCCTGATGAGGATGACGAGCATGCAGATGAGCTTCCCTGAGACTGTTTCTGACAGTTTGTACAGAAATTATTTGGTTGTGCAAACCCACAATTTCATCAGCTGTCCGGGTGGCTAGTATCAGACAATCCCACAGATGAAGAAGCTGGGTGTGGATGTCCTGGGCTAGTGCGGTTACACGTGATCTGCAGTTGTGAGGCCGGTTGGACATACTGCCAAATTCTTTCAAATTACGTTTGAGGCCGCTTATGATAGAGAAATGAACATTAAATTCTCTGGTAACAGCTCTGGTAGACATTCCTGCGGTCTGCATGCCAATTGCACACTCAAAGATATCTGTGGCATTGTGTTGTGTGACAAAACTGTACATTTTAGAGTGGCCTTTTATTGTCCCCAGCACAAGGTGCACTTTTGTAATGATCGTGCTGTTTAATCAGCGTCTTGATATGCCACACCTGTCAGGTGGATGGATTATCTTGGTAAGGGAGAAATGCTCACTAACAGGAATGAAAACAAATTTGTGCACAAAATGTGAGAGGAATGTTTTTTGTGCAGATGGAACATTTCTGGGATCTTTAATTTCAGCTCATGAAACATGGGACCAACACTTTACATGTTGCGTTTATATTTTTGTTCAGTGTACAAAAGAACATTGAAAAGTGGTGGTTGGTGGTTGGTGGTTGGTTTTGGTGGTTTTGATTGATTGACCTCACACAATCTAACACAAAACAGCCCCAACACATGGGACTAAAGATAAACAACATGTTTTCTTAATCTTCTTTCCATCGTTTGCATTGCAGCAAAGCAGCTGAGGACAGACTCAAAATGGCGGATTATTGCTCGTGATCCTTAGATTGACGATTGAAAAAGTGTACACCTGATATAGGATATATTGGTTTCTGAATCCTTCACATCTGAAGTCTTTGCTATATTGGATTTAGCCAAGAAGGTTTTCTAAGTTAGTTGGCCTTCAGAAGACCTAGGGAAACTAAGACAATTAATTACTTTCAGTCTCAAAGGTTTCTTAAATTTATTCTCTAATATTATTTATTTTTAAGTGGATCTCCACTTAATAGTGTTTATGCAGTGCATTCAGAAAGTATTCAGACGACTTGACTTTTTCCACATGTTGTTACAATTCCAGCTTATTCTAAAAAATGTTTTTAAATCCTCATCAATCAACACACAATACCCCATAATGACGAAGCGAAAACTTAAAAAAAAACATTTTAGCTAATATGTATATATACACTAAAAAGGTTTTGAGCTCAGGTGCATCCGGTTTCCATTGATCATCCTTGAGATGTTTCTACAACTTGATTTGAGTCCACCAGTGGTAAATTACATTGATTGGACACACACCTGTCTATATAAGGTCCCACAGTTGACAGTGCATGCCAGAGCAAAAACCAAGCCATGAGGTCAAAGGAATTGTCCGTAGAGCTCAGAGACAGGATTGTGTCGAGGCACAGATCTGATTTCTACAGCATTAAAGGTCCCCTAGAACACAGTGGCCTACATCATTCTTAAATGGAATATGTTTGGAACCACCAAGACTCTTCCTAGAGCTGGCTGCCCGGCCAAACTGAGCAATCGGGAGAGAAGGGCCTTGGTCAGGGTGGTAACCAAAAACCCCATGGTCACTCAGACAGAACTCCAGAGTTCCTCTGTGGAGGGGAGAACTTTCCAGAAGGACAACCATCCCTGCAGCACTCCACCAATCAGGCCTTTATGGTAGAGTTGCCAGATGGAAGCCCCTCCCCAGTAAAAGGCACATAACGGTCCGCTTGGAGTTTGCCAAAAGGCAGCTTAAAGGACTCTCAGACCATTAGAAACAAGAGTCTCTGGTCTGATGAAACCAAGATTCAACTCTTTGGCCTGAATGCCAAGCGTCACGTCTGGAGGAAACCTGGCACCATCCCTCCGGTGAAGTATGTTGGTGGCAGCATCTTGGTGTAGGGATGTTTTTCAGCAGCAGGGACTGAAAGACTAGTCAGGATCGAAGGAAATATGAACGGAGCAAAGTACAGAAATATCCTTGAACTCCGGACCTCAGACGGGGGTGAAGGTTCACTTTCCAACCGGACAACAACCCTAATCACACAGCCAAGACAACGCAGGAGTGCCTTCGGGACAAGTCTCTGAATGTCCTTGAGTGGCCCAGCCAGAGCCTGGACTTGAAGCCGATCGAACATCTCTGGAGAGACCTGAAAATAGCTGTGCTGCGACACTCCCCATCCAACCTGACAGAGCTTGAGAGGATCTGAGAATGGGAGAATCTCCCCAAATACAGGTGTGCCAAGCTTGTAGCGTCATACCCAAGAAGACCCGAGGCTGTAATTGCTGCTAAAGGTGCTTCAACAAAACACTGAGTGCAGCTGAGCTGAGCTGAGCTGAGCATTGAGCATGCATGGCATGACAACGATAAGGATTTATCTCTCTCTTTTGATGTCCCCCTACGCGTTCCCCACTAATCATTATTAATTGAATAGGCCATTGCCCAAGCCCTTCAAACAGGATTTTCTCTTGGCCTCACTCTCACAAGGTCTGCAGATTAAGTTTTTTTTTTATTAGTCACATTTTCATGATATACGTGGAGTACGATAGCGCAACAAAATGCTGACTGCAGATTCACTTCTCAACAATGCAACAACAATAGAAAAGTAATTAGGTTTATAAAATAGTGCAAAAAAAAAACCGCTCAATGAATAAAAATAAATAAAACTGTAGCAACAATATCATACCAGAAGGCACTCTGGTAGTTAGGCAGTAGACTGTGGAGTAAAACTGTAAATAAATAGTAATTGTGCAGTAACATGAGTAGGAGTCAAGTAGCAGCGGTCATGGAGTGTGTGTGCGTGTGTGTGCATGCATGTGAGCGGGAGTGTGTTTGTGTGTGTGTCCGAGCCTATGTGTGAGTGTGTGTGAGTGAGTGCATGTGTGCAGGGTTAGGGAGTAACTGAATGCATGTAATTACTTACATGTAATCTGATAATAAAATAAAACATTTAATCAGTTACGTTACCTGCAAAAATATCAGATTACAAATACTTTTGAAAAACTAGATGATTACTTGGATTCCTTGTGAAAAAATACATTATGACACCTTTCTGTTTTCAATTCAGCATTGAAAAAAGATGCAAGTTAAATTTGTTTCACCTGAGCGAGTCTGACCACAAGTCAGTGAACACTATGATGACACACCAAATGTGTTTGATGGATCCATTGTGTCTTCTTTTAATGCCCCTTAAAGGGAAAGTAATCTGATTGCATTACTGTGTTTGGGTAATCCAAAAGTTACATTACTTTCTACAATTTTGGACAGGTAACTAGTAACTGTAATGGATTACATTTAGAAAGTAACCTACTCAACCCTGCGTATGTGTTAAGGTGCAGGAAGTATGTGCAAGAGACTGTTGTTGTGCCAGCGGTCAGTCCCAGTTCAAGAGTTCAGTAGTCTCATGGCTTGTGCATAAAAACTCTCTAAATCTGGAGGTCCGGGACCCGATGTTCTAGTACCGTCTGCCAGATGATGTCGCAGTGAATAGGGGTGAGCGGGGTCCTTGATGTTGTTGCAGGCCATCCTCAAGCACCACTTGGAGTAAATATTCTGTATGGTGGGGCAGGGTTGGGGAGTAACCTGTTATCTGATTACCAAAAAACTGAAACTCTAATCAGTTACATTACCAGCAAAAATATTGTATTCAGATTACAGATACTTTTGAAAAACTAAATTACTTCTAGAATTACTTTTCAATTCAGAAAGGATGTTTGTAAAAAAAAAAATTGACACCTTTCTGTATTGTCAAAGAAATTCAATTCATCAATTAAAAAAGTGCAGGTTTAAATTTGTTCCACATGAGTGAGTCTGACCACAAGTCAGAGACCAGTATGATGACACACCAAATGCATTTGATGGATTTTTCTGTCTTCTTCTAATGCCTCTTAAGGGGACAGTAATCCAAAAGTAACTGAAAGTAATCAGATTACGTTACTGAGTTTGGGTAATCCAAAAGCAGTGGTGGAAATAGTACCCAATTGTCCTACTTGAGTAAAAGTAAAGGTACCTTAATAGAAAATGACTCAAGTAAAAGTGAAAGTCACCCAGTAAAATCCTACTTGAGTAAAAGTCTAAACGTATTTGATTTTACATATACTTAAGTATCACAAGTGAATGTAATTGCTAAAATATACTTAAGGATTAAGTATAAATAATTTAAAATTCCTTATATTAAGCAATCCAGATGACACTTTTTTTTTCAGATAGCCAGGAGCACATTCCAACACTCAGACATATTTACAAACAAAGCATGTGTTTAGTGAGTCCACCAGATCAGAGGCAGTAGGGATGACAAGGAACGGTCTCTTGATAAGTGTGTGAATTAGACCATTTTCCTGTCTTGCTAAGCATTCAAAATGTAACGAGTACTTTTGGGTGGCAGGTAAAATGTATGGAGTAAAAATTACAGAATTGTCTTTGGGAATGTAGTGAAGTAAAAGTTGTCACGAAATATAAATAGTAAAGTAGAGTACAGATACCCCAAGAAACTACTTAAGTAGTACTTTAAAGTATTTTTACTTATGTACTTTACACCGCTGTCCAAAGTTATGTTACTGACTACAATTTTGGACAGGTAACGGTAACAGATTACATTTAGAAAGAAAACTACCCAACCCTGGTGGGGAACATGGCTCCAGTGATGTACTAGGCCATCTTCACCATCTGCTGAAGGGCCTTGCGGTTGTGAACAGAACAGTTTCGATGCCAGGTTGTGAGGCAGCCGATCAGGAAGCTCTCTATGTTGATGCGGTAGAATTTGGAGAGATCCCGGGGGACATGCCAAATTTCTTCAGCCAACTGAGAAAGTAGAGGAGCAAATGTGCCTTCTTGACCAGGGTGGTGGTGTTGTCAGTCCATGTGAGGTTCTCGTGATGTGGACACAAAGGAACCAGAAACTGCTGACTCGTTCCACTGCAGTCCCGTCAATCTGGATCGGCGTGTCTTCTTTTCTGCTTCAGGAAGTCGACAATTAACTCCTTTTTTTTGCTGACATTGAGGGAGAGGTTGTTGTTCTGGCACCACACTGCCAGGTCTCTGACCTCCTCCCTGTAGGCTGACTTGTCATTATCAGTGATCAGACCTACAGCCATGGTGTCGTCAGTGAAGTTGAGAGAGGTCTCATTTTTGAGAAACAATGTGCTTTAAATATGGCCCAGGAGCTATGCTCAGTGCTCACTGTGAAATGAATAGGGGAATGAAATAGGGGTATTACAGTTGAAGTCAGAAGTTTACATACACTTAGGTTGGAGTCATTAAAACTCGTTTTTCAACCACTCCACAAATTTCTTGTTAACTTTTTATGGCTGCAGGGGCAGTATTGAGTAGCTTGGATGAAAAGGTGCCCATTGTAAACGGCCAGCTCCTCAGTCTCAGTTGCTAATATATTCATACTATTATTAGTATTGGATAGAAAACACTCTGAAGTTTCTAAAACTGTTTGAATTATGTCTGTGAGTATAACAGAACTCATATTGCAGGCAAAAACCTGAGATATTCCACTTCCTGTTTGGATTTTTTTCTGGGGGTTGCAGATTTTCAACCAAGCTCTCATTGAAATTACAGCGAGATATGGATGAGTTCACTTCCTACGCCTTCCACTAGATGTCAACAGTGAATAGAACTTTATCTGATGACTCTAATGTGAAGGGGGGTCGAATGAGGCAGGAAATAGTCACCACTGCCACGAGCTGACCATGCTTTCACCATGCGCATTCACAAGGGAAGGACCTGCGTTGCACCGGTCATCTGAAGTCATTATAATTCTCCGGTTGGAACGTTATTCAAGATATATGTAAAGAACATTCTAAAGATTGATTCAGTACATCGTTTGACATGTTTCTACTGACTGTTACTGAACTTTTGGACATTTCGTCACGTTATAGTGGATGCGCTTTGTGACTTTGGAATTGTTTACCAAATGCGCTAACCAAAGTAGCTAATTGGACATAAATAACGGACATTTTCGAACAAATCAAGCATTTATTGTGGACCTGGGATTCCTAGGACTGCATTCTGATGAAGTTCATCAAAGGTAAGGAAACATTTATCATGTATTTTCATGTACTCCAACATGGCGGCTAATTTGGCTACTGTTCTGAGCTCCGTCTCAGATTATTGCATGGGTTGCTTTTTCCGTAAACTTAAAAAAAAAAAAATCGGACACAGCGGTTGCATTAAGGAGAGGTATATCTATAATTCCATGTGTATAACTTGTATTATCATCTACATTTATGATGAGTATTTCTGTTGAAATGGTGTGGCTCTGCAAAATCACTTGATGTTTTGGAACTAGTGAATCTAATATGCCAATGTAAACTCAGATTTTTTTATATAAATATGAACTTTATAAAAAAAAACATGCATGTATTGTGTAACATGAAGTCCTATGAGTGTCATCTGATGAAGATAATTCAAGGTTAGTGATTCATTTTATCTATATTTCTGCTTTTTTGTGAATGCTATATTTTACTTGAAAATGGCTGTGCTTATTGTGGTTTGGTGGAGACCTAACATAATCGTTTGTAGTGCTTTTGCTGAAAAGCATATTTGAAATCGGACACTTTGGTGGGATTAACAATAAGATTAACTTTAAAATGATAAGACACATGTATGTTTTAGGAATTGCAATTATGAGATTTCTGTGGTTTGAATTTGGCGCCCTCTATTTTCACTGGTAGTTGTCATATCGATCCCCTTAGCGGGATTGCAGCCATAACAAGTTAACAAACTATAGTTTTGGCAAGTCGGGTAGTACATCTACTTTGTGCATGACAGATCATTTTTCAAACAATTGTTTACGGACAGATTATTTCACTTATAATTCACTGTATCACAATCCAGTGGGTCAGAAGTTTACATACACTAAGTTGACTGTGCCTTGGAAAATTCCATGGCTTTAGAAGCTTCTGATAGGCTAATTGACATCATTTGAGTCAATTGGAGGTATACCTGTGGATGTATTTCAAGGCCTACCTTGAAACTCAGTGCCTCTTTGCTTGAAATCATGGGAAAATCAAAAGAAAATCAGCCAAGTCCTCAGAAAAACTGTTGTAGACTTCCACAAGTCTGGTTCATCCTTGGGAGCAATTTCCAAATGCCTGAAGGTACCACGTTCATCTGTACTATCAATCGTACGCAAGTATAAACACCATGGGACCACGCAGCCGTCATACCGCTCAGGAAGGAAACGTGTTCGGTCTCCAAGAGTTTAACGTACTTTGGTGAGAAAAGTGCAAATCATTCCCAGAACAACAGCAAAGGACCTTGTGAAGATGCTGGAGGAAACAGGTACAAAGGTACAGTAAAACGAGTCCTATATGGACATAACCTGAAAGGCCGCTCAGCTAGGAAGATGCCACTGCTCCAAAACTGCCATAAAACAGCCAGACTACGGTTTGCAACTGCACATTGGGACAAAGATAGTACTTTTTGGAGAAATGTCCTCTGGTCTGATGAAACAAAAATAGAACTGTTTGGCCATAATGACCATCGTTATGTTTGGAGGAAAAAGGGGGCGGCTTGCAAGCCGAAGAACACCATCCCAACCGTGAAGCATGGGGGTGGCAGCGTCATGTTGTGGGTGTGCTTTGCTGCACTTCACAAAATAGATGACATCATGAGGTAAGCAAAAGCTTGGTCGCAAATGGGTCTTCCAAATGGACAATGACCCCAAGCATACTTCCAAAGTTGTGGCAAAATGGCTTAAGGACAACAAAGTCAAGGTATTGGAGTGGCCATCACAAAGCCCTGACCTAAATCCCATAGAAAATGTGTGGGCCGAACTGAAAACTTGTGCGAGCAAGGAGGCATACAAACCTGACTCAGTTACACCAGCTCTGTCAGGAGGAATAGGCCAAAATTCACCCAACTTACTGTGGGAAGCTTTGATAGGCTACCCAAAACGTTTGAACCAAGTTAAACAATTTAAAGGCAATGCTACCAAATACTCATTGAGTGTATGTAAACTTCTGACCCACTGGGAATGTGATGAAAGTGATAAAAGCTGAAATAAATAATTCTCTACTATTATTCTGACATTTCACATTCTTAAAATAAAGTGTTTTTTTACTAGGATTAAATGTCAGGAATTGTGAAAAACTGAGTTTAAATGTATTTGGCTAAGGTGAATTTAAATTTCCGACTTCAACTGTATTTCACAAGTAATAGCCAATGTAGTTGACTGGCAGTCCTGTTACCAATTCTTCTTCCCCACCTACAGACTAGCAGTGAGGTTACTGAGGTTCAGTGCAAGCAATGCCCACTGGGACTGTGTGTGGTGGTACAGGCCAGGCAATCAGACTAATATGTGATGTCTAGATTTGAAGCAAACAGATGCTGTCTAACAGCATTCCCCCAGAGGCTTCAAGGTAATTACATTATATGTTCACTGTATAGTCTGGCTAGCCTATGACATAGTGTTGATGCTATGACATAGCATTTCACTGTAAGCTCTACACCTGTTGTATTCGGCGCATGTGACAAATACAATTTGATTTGAACTATAGGTCTACATACAATAATGTTTTGTTATTTTTCTATCCACTTTGTCAATGCATAGCAGCTAATATATATTATAATTGATCCTTGTGTCAAATGCATGTTATTAACACTATTTGAAAATCATAGCATGTCAATCAGAAATGAGACGGTATAAGCAAAATGGGCTAACTGGTAATGTTGTTAAGCTTCATGACGCCACACTTCTTCATTTAAAGAGGCAATCTGCTATGGCTAAATAAGTTTTTGGACGAAATTAATATTCACATAAATGTTTTAAGAATACAGAGTAACTTCAGCCTCATGAGCTTATTTAAATTGTGTTACCCCATCAGAACCCAAAATATAAGCTCCTTTGTTTGTATACAATGTAACCATGTAAACAAACACTGTATTGCCTCAAACATGGTTAAAACTATAATTTGGTCTCTTGGATGGTCAGTCTTTGTGTCTTTGAATTTGAGAGTGGTTCAATTTCTCTAGCCCCATCGCTCAGCTATTTACCAAATCAGTGGCGGGGTAGACACTTTGTTATTGTTTGAACTGCAGATTTCCCCTTTAAATAAGAACCTAAAATGCATCTTAGTAGATTCCATAATTGTATTCCATTCTTTCATGCTCTACCAACAGTTGTGTGATATGGTCATTTTCTTCTGAAAGGACTCTGCGGCATCAGGACAGCCAATGTGGCATTCGAAAAGACCTTAATTTACTTGATATCGATAATATCATCATCATCATCATCATTATTATTATTATTATTATTATATCACTTGCTATCTGTCGTACACCATCAATGTGAGATGTGTCTTCTGTGTCTCTCTGTCTCCCATCACCACCCTGTCTGTCACACACCAATTCCACCATTAAACCCTCCTCACACTTCTCAGATTCTCTCTCCACTTTCCATTTATTATGCTCTCACTGGCCCTTTCATTCTCTATATATTGTTTTCTCACACACAAACACGCATTGGCTCTTTCACTCACTCTGTAGCTGGTTTACTCTCTCTTTCACCCACCTCTCTTTTTGAGCCCATCATCTCCACAAACGAGGTTCCCGTCTCTTCCGCCAAGGTGTTTGTCACAGTGTCCGTCATCCCCCTGTTCCAGGCAGGGTAATGAGCTGGGCCTATAACTGTGTGAACTCAGACTCACCTTTCTCTCTCTCTCTCTTTCTCCCCGTAGCAGACAGACACACCACTGTCTCCCCCCTGAATGCCTGTCTGTCTGTGTTAGTCTCAGCCCACAGTGCTAGTAGCAAGTCTAGGGTGGACAGAGTTCTGGGACCAGGCTGAGGGTTGTTCCATGGGATTGGAGGTGAAGTTTCACTTCAGATGTGATTTCAGGGGAAAGGGTGCGTGTGTGCATGTATGCGTGCTTACGTGCATGCTTGTTGTTCTGTTTTCATGGAGGCGAGTCTGTCAACGTTATTTCCTGCATGGTCCATTTACCTATATGGAGTTGTTGTTGTTGTCATGTCTGTTAGCAAAGCTACATGCTGAATTATCCGATCCAGTTTAGAAACTGAAAGCTATTCTCTATAATAACTCCAACACTACCCACACAGATTAACAGACCTTGCAATTATAAATGCACTGCATGAATTATTGTACAAAAATTTAAAAAAACATTAGGTAGCTGTCTTTACTCATGTTACTACCACTGATTCAAAACCCCAGCAGTTTTTATTTGACCTCTTTTCAGTCGCTTTTTTTGTAGAATAATGGCCTAGATCTAGAGATTACAGTAATTAATCCTCAATCCATTACTAAAGTCTATTGTGTGTTATTTAAGATGACATTAATGGCAGAGAGTCGGCCGTAAAACATGGCTGGTGTCACCTTACCGCTCTCACATGAATCATTAGTTCAAGCTTTGGCTGCAACTGAGTCATGTAAGAAGAATTAAAGGCTTTTCAAATGTCCCCATGGCTGCCACATTGCCACAGTCCCCTTTCTACACAGACTGCAGGAATACTTTACTCTGGGAGAGGTGGAGAAGACATGGTTGGCATTGCACTGAATAACAAGATATACAGACAGTACGTCAGCGAAAGCCCAGAGTGAAATTTTGGTCGTTGTTTTTTTACTTTGTGTTTTTTTAGCTGTCTTTCTTACCAATATTTGCTTCCAGACAGAAAGGAAACCAAATACATAACCCCTTATTAAAGTCAGTTCAAAACATCTTCACTATGGCCTGATAAGAGGAAAGTAATAAGAGAAAAGGAACAGCTAAGTCTCCATTAATTATTTCACGGAAGTGAAGGAGAATCCAAGAGATCAAACTCTTCGTCACAAGGCAAATCCTGAACAAGGCAGATTTGAGTCTTGTCAAAAAGATGAGGGCTCTTGAAAGTTTTCAGATAGAGAGAAAGGGGAAGAGTTGAGATCAGGGACTACAATTGCAGCCTGTCCAGTAAGCTCTTTCTCTGGCAACATGTGCAATGTGATGTGATGCTCATATTGACAGATAGCGTGCCTTGAAACACTCTTTTTCATTAGCCAGTTGTCAAGGGCCATCACTGTCACCTGGATGATGGTACAAGGTCCATGCCATGTAGTGTGCCCATAATCTCCACAAACAAGGTCCCCGTCTCCTCCACCAAGGTGTTTGTCACAGTATCATCCCCCTGTTGTCAAGTCTAAGAGGGTGCTGCACCTGTCTTACGGATAGTTCTTTGGCTTATCCGTTAGTAATTAAAGACATTACTGTCAGGGTTATGTAAGGCTTCTCTGATTGTTATTCAGTGAAAGGGTTGAGAGAGAGCATACCTGGGAGAGATATTGAATCACCATACACACATAGTGCCGACTAATATGATAATACTGTAAATTCCATTTAGCAAATGCTTTTATCCCGAAGGAACTCAGTCATGCGTGCATAAATGTTACATAGGATGGCTATACCGGGAATCAAACCCACAACCTCTGGTGTTGTACGTGCCATGCTCTACTAACTGGGCCACACACACACACACACACTTACTTACTTACTTACAGGAAGTTGTTTTTATTGAATTCAGCGCAGGGCCATCTGAGAGCTTCAGCGTACCCAGTCTGTCTACAGCTAATGATTCCACATCCTCAGTCCTCAAATTCACACTACTTTCACATGGCTTTCATTAAGACATGAGTTTATGAACTACTCTGTAACAGGATTGGTTCGTTTCAGATCTCACATTACCATCATGTCAGCATACATTATGTCAGAAACTGTTCAAACAAGGGGCATGTTTTTCAGGATCTTCTCCTCTGAAACCTCCTCGTTGGTCCTTACTCCTTGTGGAAATGAAGTACTTTCCAAAATCATCATCACATTCCCAGATAGAAAATGCTTTCTCCCGTTAGCCAGGGGCGCAACTATCACTGGGGACGAGGGGACATGTCCCCCCACATTCTGAAATTGCATTCCCCCCCTTTAGGACCATGCGGACGCCTCCGAGTGGTCGGATAGGCTGTTTGGAGTGTTTCATAATAATAATAATGTCCCCCCCACTTCTAAAACCAAATTTTGCACCCCTGACGTTAGCTGTGGATGGATGAGAAACTGACTGTCCAGAAAAGAGACACACATTAAGGGCATACATTGGATTAAAGGACAAGAAAATGGCTTTTGATTCACATACTTTGTGCCCTGTGACAGCCATATATAGCATAGAAAACACATCAAAGCCTAGGAGAAATATTCAACAAATAGGGGAGTTGAATATGGATGTCTGCATTTTGAAGTGTCTACTGTCAAGGGCTGTGCTTCAAAATGTTTTCTCCCTTGTCTCTGGACGGTACCTGGGGGCTGACATCACTTGAAAGGATGTGTGGGTCTGGGAATGTTGGCTGTTCCCTGAGGCGAACACAGAACAACATACATACCCCAACCAGAAACCATGGATTACAGACAACACCTGCACTGAGATAAAAGGTAGAGCTGCCGCTTTCAAGGAGCGGGACTCTAACCCGGAAGCTTACAAGAAATCGCACTATGCCCTCTGACGAACCATCAAACAGGCAAAGCGTCAATACAGGACTATGATTGAATCGTACAACACCGGCTCCGACGCTCGTCGGATGTGGCAGGGCTTGCAAACTATTAAGGACTACAAAGGGAAGCACAGCCATGAGCTGCCCAGTGACACAAATCTACCAGACGAGCTAAATTACCTTTATATTCGCTTCAATGGCAAGTAACACTGAAGCATTCATGCATGAGAGCATCAACTGTTTCCGGACGTGTGTGATCACGCTCTCCGTAGCCAATGTGAGTAAGACCTTGAAGCAGGTCAACATTCACAAGGCCGCAGGGCCAGACGGATTACCAGGACGTGTACTCCGAACATGCGCTGACCAACTGGATTTTCAACCTGACTGAGTCTGTAATACCAACATGTTTCAAGCAGACCACCATAGTCCCTGTGCCAAAGAACACTAATGTAACCTGCCTAAATGACTACTGGCTGGTCATGGCTGACATCAACACCATTATCCCAGAAACCCTAGACCCACTCCAATTTGCATACCGCACCAACAGATGCACAGATGATGCAATCTCTATTACACTCAACACTGCCCTTTCCCACTTGGACAAAAGGAACACCTATGTGAGAATGCTATTCATTAACTACAGCTCAGCGTTCAAAGCCATAGTGTCCTCAAAGAGCATCACTAAGCTAAGGACCCTGGGACTAAACACCTCCCTCTGCAACTGCATTCTGGCCTTCCTGATGGGCCAGCCCAAGGTGGTATGGGTAACAACACATCTGCCACGCTGATCCTCAACACGTGGGCCACTTAGGGGTGCGAGGTCAGTCCCCTCCTGTACTCCCTGTTCACTCATGACTGCATGGCCAGGCACGACTCCAACACCATCATCAAGTTTGCCGATGACACAACAGTGGTAGGCCTGATCACCAACAATGATGAGACAGCCTATAGGGAGGTCAGAGACCTGGCCGTGTGGTGTCAGGACAACTTCTCAAAGTGATCAAGACAAAGGGGATGATTGTGGACTACAAGAAAAGGAGGAACGAGCACGTCCCCATTCTCATCAACAGGGCTGCAGTGGAGCAGGTTGAGAGCTACAAGTTCTTGGTGTCCACATCACCAACAAATTATGATGGTCCAAACACACTAAGACAGTCGTGAAGAGGGCACGACAAAGCCTATTCCCTCTCAGGAGACTGAAAGCATTTGGGTCCTCAAATCCTCAAAAGGTTCTACAGCTGCACCATCAAGAGCGTCCTGACTGGTTGCATCACTGCCTGGTATGGCAACTTTTTCGTCCTCTGACCGCAAGGCACTTCAGAGGGTAGTGCGTACAGCACAGTACACCACTGGGGCCAAGCTTCCTGCCATCCAGAACCTCTATACCAGACAGTGTCAGAGGAAGGCCCTAACAATTGTCCAAGACTCCTGCCACTGCAATTGACTCTTTACCGGTACCACCTGAAAATAGCCTCTCTATCTTTATTTTACTGCTGCTGTTGATACATTTTTTATTTGACACTTTTTTTTCTTAAAACTTCTTAAAGCATTGTTATTTAAGGGCTTGTAAGTAAGCATTTCACTGTAAGGTGAATTGCTTGTATTCAGCGCATGTGACAAATACAATTTGATTTGATTTGAGAACACATTTAGCCACCATCATGTCAAAACTAGAGTGCAGTGGTGCGGCAAGACACTGAAACGAATCAAGATAATGCAAAGGTAGTTTTGGGGGGTATGGCCCTAGCCCTCACCCTCCTATCCAATAGGTCCCAGACGCGCTCAATAGGATTGAGAACCGGGCTCTTCGCTGGTCATGGAAGAACACTGACATTCCTGTCTTGCAGGAAATCAAGCAGTACCATACGAGCAGTATGGCAGTAAGCAGTAAGCGGGGTGGAGATGTTGTTTCCTACCCTCACCACCTGGGGGCGGCCCGTCAGGAAGTCCAGGACCCAGTTGCACAGGGCGGGGTCGAGACTCAGGGTCTCGAGTTTAATGACGAGTTTGGAGGGTACTATGGTGTTAAATGCTGAGCTGTAGTCGATGAACAGCCTTCTTACGTAGGCATTCCTCTTGTCCAGATGGGTTAGGGCAGTGTGCAGTGTGATTGCGTCGTCTGTAGACCTATTGGGGCGGTAAGCAAATTGGAGTGGGTCTAGGGTGTCAGGTAGGGTGGAGGTGATATGGTCCTTGACTATTCCCTCAAAGCACTTCATGATGATGGAGGTGAGTGCTCATTTAGCTCAGTTACCTTAGCTTTCTCGGGAACTAGGCTTATAGTGTCGTGTTGGATATGCCCATTTTAAGAGATTGGTTGATGGATGAAGGTCTCAGAACGAGAGAGAGAGGGAAAGAAGACAGTCTGTGCGGCAGAGATCTGGAGGAGTTCTCCCATAAGGGATGCATGGTAACGCATCTGTCTTACTCAGTGTGCTGTTACAGTGAAGGGATACACTCTGGGGCCTGAGCAACAGAGTTGTCATATCTCCTAACTCGTGAATGCATTGGCAAATAAAATGAAAGGACAATGATTAGGTGGGTGAGTGAAGGGCAAGTGAATCCTCAGGTAGGTGGGCTGACCCGAGGTCGGGTCTCTTTGACATCTTGGTGGGTGCTAACATACATGTTGCTCGTTGTGACGTGCACCTTTTCCAGGAAATGCTGCACCACTAATATGATTTGATAGCCACGTTAAATGGCATGACCTTTTAGAAGAGCAATAGTTTTTGGAGGCTGCCACTGTGCGTTTCCCCCTCCTCTGAAGCTGAACTTGAACACAACTAGCTTCCACACTTGCTGTTTTCAACAGAGTAATTATGATCTCAATTGAAATGGGGGGGGAACAACCTTCACATTTTTGTAGAGTTCATGATTACCACCAGTTAGAGAGAGAGAGAGAGAGAATCTGAGGAAAATAGCAAGACAGAAGAGAGAGAATGTGTTTGTGTGGCTCCTGAGTGGTGCAGTCATCTAAGACACTGCATCTCAGTACTAGAAGTGTCACTACAGACCCTGGTTCGATTCCATGATGTGTCAAACCTGGCCGTGAATGGGACTCTCATAGGTCGGTGCACGATTGGTCTTGCATCATACGGGTTAGGGTAGGCCATCATTGTAAATAAGAATTTTGTTCTTAACTGACTTGCCTAGTTAAATAAAGGTTAAGAAAAAGGCAGTAGTGGAAAAAGTACCCAATGTCATACTTGAGTAAAAGTAAAGATACCTTAATAGAAAATTACTCAAGTGAAAGTCACCCAGTAAAATCCTACTTGAGGAGAAGTATTTGGTTTTAAATATACTTAAGAATCAAAAGTAAATATAATTGCTAAAATATACTTAAGTATATACTTCAAATTTCTTATACTAAGCAAATCAGACTAATTTACAAACAAAGCTTTCGTGTTTAGTGAGTCTGCCCGATCAGAGTCAGCAGGGATGACCAGGGATGTTCTCTTGATAAGTGCATGAATTAGACAATCTTCCTGTTCTGCTAACCATTCAAAATGTAACTAGTACTTTTGGGTGTCAGGGAAAATGTATGGAGTAAAACGTATATTATTTTCTTTAGGAATGTAGTGAAGTAAAAGTAAAAGCTGTCAGAAATATAAATAGTAAAGTAAAGTACATATACCCCAGAAAACTACTTAAGTAGTACATTAATGTTAAGTTACTTAAGTACATCCCTCTCTGCTTCTACAACCAGACTGCTGTGGTCAGAGTGAGGTCGTAAATTCCTAGGGAAGACCCTGCCTCATGGCCACACAGTATAGAGAGTGAAGTTTCATAGTGAACAAAGGAATTTCTTCCACCTCACAGAACTTGAGGTCCGAACAACGTTTACGTTCCGGAGAAGGTATAAAAGATCAGTGAAGAATCCAGCTGCGAACTGGTCCGTTTGTTACAACGTGGGGAAGCTCATGGGAGACGGTGCGGCCACATTACCATAACTGCTGTTTATATAATAGCCTCAGATATGAGGTTAACATCTAATTGTTGTATAAGCTGAATGAGTGAGGATGATACTGTTTGTAAAATTGTGTAATGTGATTTTGGACTGTTTAATGAGTTGAACTAAATCAGAGGACCGCCCATGAGCCCAGTTAGGGTCAGGCATCCTGGGACAGCCCCTTTTCTGCAATTCCGAATAAAACCCAACTTTGAGAAATTCTCAGTAGACCATGTTTCTCTCAAACACCGGGAGGACAAAGGTTGCAGGCCATTGCTGAATCTTTTAACCATACCACGTGGTTAAACTCTTAGACTATCGATACCGACAGAATAAGAACAAGTCTTTGATATTAATTACTAGTCTGGAGCTAGGAATTCCGTATTATTGAACACGAAAAACAAAACATCAATTCTACAACAACATGAATGAATGTCACTCTGAACTATCCACTATAACCACGACAGAGAGAGAGAGCCGGACAATTCTACAAAAGAAACAAACTGTTCAACAGCGATCAAGATGACACACTGAGCGTAAATACACTGCTCAAAAAAATAAAGGGAACACTTAAACAACACAATGTAACTCCAAGTCAATCACACTTCTGTGATATCAAACTGTCCACTTAGGAAGCAACACTGATTGACAATAAATTTCACATGCTGTTGTGCAAATGGAATAGACAACAGGTGGAAATTATAGGCAATTAGCAAGACACCCCCAATAAAGGAGTGGTTCTTGCAGGTGGTAACCACAGACCACTTCTCAGTTCCTATGCTTCCTGGCTGATGTTTTGGTCACTTTTGAATGCTGGCGGTGCTTTCACTCTAGTGGTAGCATGAGACGGAGTCTACAACCCACACAAGTGGCTCAGGTAGTGCAGCTCATCCAGGATGACACATCAATGCGAGCTGTGGCAAGAAGGTTTGCTGTGTCTGTCAGCGTAGTGTCCAGAGCATGGAGGCGCTACCAGGAGACAGACCAGGATATCAGGAGACGTGGAGGAGGCCGTAGGAGGGCAACAACCCAGCAGCAGGACCGCTACCTCCGCCTTTGTGCAAGGAGGAGCAGGAGGAGCACTGCCAGAGCCCTGCAAAATGACCTCCAGCAGGCCACAAATGTGCATGTGTCTGCTCAAACGGTCCGAAACAGACTCCATGAGGGTGGTATGAGGGCCCGACGTCCACAGGTGGGGGTTGTGCTTACAGCCCAACACCGTGCAGGACGTTTGGCATTTGCCAGAGAACACCAAGATTGGCAAATTCGCGACTGGCGCCCTGTGCTCTTCACAGATGAAAGCAGGTTCACACTGAGCATGTGACAGACGTGACAGAGTCTGGAGACGCCGTGGAGAACGTTCTGCTGCCTGCAACATCCTCCAGCATGACCGGTTTGGCGGTGGGTCAGTCATGGTGTGGGGTGGCATTTCTTTGGGGGGCCGCACAGCCCTCCATGTGCTCGCCAGAGGGCAGACTCTAAAGGGCAGACTATCAGCATTCAGCATAGAGTTCAGTGTGTCAAATCGGAGGGCCTGTTGTCCGGACCTCTGGCAGTCTCTATGGGGGTGACACACGGTTCAATTCTCGGGCCGACTCTCTTCTCTGTATACATCAATGATGTCGCTCTTGCTGCTGGTGACTCTCTGGTCCACCTCTACGCAGACGACACCATTCTGTATACTTCTGGCCCTTCTTTGGACACTGTGTTAACTAACCTCCAGACGAGCTTCAATTCCATACAACTCTCCTTCCGTGGCTTCCAACTGCTCTTAAACGCAAATAAAACTAAATGCATGCTTTTCAACCGATCATTGCCCGCACCTGCCCGCCCATCCAGCATCACTACTCTGGACGGCTCTAACTTAGAATATGTGGATAACTTCAAATACCTAGGTGTCTGACTGTAAACTCTCCTTCCAGACTCACATTAAGCATCTTCAATCAAAAATTAAATATAGAATCGGCTTCCTATTTCGCAACAAAGCTTCCTTCACTCATGCTGCCAAACATACCCTCGTAAAACTGACCATCCTACCGATCCTTGACCTCGGCGATGTCATCTATAAAATAGCCTCCAACACTCTACTCAGCAAACTGGATGTAGTCTATCACAGTGCCATCCATTTTGCCACCAAAGCCCCATACACTACTCACCACTGCGACCTGTACGCTCTCGTTGGCTGGCCCTCGCTTCATACTCATCGCCAAACCCACTGGCTACAGGCTATCTACAAGTCTCTGCTAGGTAAAGCCCCGCCCTATCTCAGCTCGCTGGTCACCATAGCAGCACCCACTCGTAGCACGCGCTCCAGCAGGTATATCTCACTGGTCACCCCCAAAGCCAATTTCTCCTTTGGTCGCCTTTCCTTCCAGTTCTCTGCTGCCACTGACTGGAACGAACTGCAAAAATCACTGAAGCTGGAGATTCCCATCTCCCTCACTAGCTTTAAGAACCAGCTGTCAGAGCAGCTCACAGATCACTGCACCTGGTCATAGCCCATCTGTATACAGCCCATCTATCTACCTCATCCCCATACTGTATTTATTTATTTTGCTCCTTTTGCACCACAGTATCTCTACTTGCACATCCATCTTTTGCACATCTACCAATCCAGTGTTTAACTGCCATATTGTAATTACTTCGCCACCATGGCCTATTTATTGCCTTAACTCCCTTATTTGACCTAATTTGCACTAACTGTATATAGACTTTGTTTTATTTTTTTATACTGTATTATTGACTGTATGTTTTGTTCATTCCATGTGTAACTCTGTGTTGTTGTATGTGTCGAACTGCTATGCTTTATCTTGGCCAGGTCGCAGTTGCAAATGAGAACTTGTTCTCAACTAGCTTACCTGGTTAAATAAAGGTAAAATAAATCAAATATTTAAAAAAAATATCATTTTATGGTATTTTCATCCACATTGGATGAACCGTTTAGAAATTCCAACAGTTTTTGTACATAGTCCCCCCATTTCAGGGACCAAAACATTGTGACAAATTCAGTAACACTGCCTTCATAAATTATTCTTACCCCTTGACTTCTTCCACATTTTGTTGTGTTACAGCTTGAATTCAAAATGGATTCGATTTGTCCCACCCATCTACAAACAATACCTTAAATGACAAAGTAAAAACATGTTCTGAGAATTTTTTTGTTTAAACGAGAAATATCTTGTTTACATACAGTTGAAGTCGGAAGTTTACATACACCTTAGCCAAAAACATTTAAACTCAGTTTTTCAGAATTCCTAATCCTAGTAAAAGATCCCTGTCTTAGGTCAGTTAGGATGACCACTTTATTTTAACAATGTGAAAAGTCAGAATAATAGTAGAGAAAATGATTTATTTCAGCTTGTATCACTTTCATCACATTCCCAGCGGGTCAGAAGTTTACATACACTCAAATAGTATTTGGTAGCATTGCCTTTAAATTGTTTAACTTGGGTCAAACTTGGGTTTGTTGTCCTTAAGCCATTTTGCCACAACTTTGGAAGTATGCTTGGGGTAATTGTCCATTTGGAAGATCCATTTGCAACCAAGCTTTAACTTTATCTTGAGATGTTGCTTCAATATATCCACATCATTTTCCTACCTCATGATGCCATCTATTTTGTGAAGTGCACCAGTCCCTCCTGCTGCAAAGCACCCCCACAAAATGATGCTGCCACCCCCGTGCTTCACGGTTGGGATGGTGTTCTTCGGCTTGCAAGCCTCCCCCTTTTCCCTCCAAACATAACGATGGACATTATGGCCAAACAGTTCTATTTTTGTTTCATCAGACCAGAGGGCATTTCTCCAAAAAGTAGAATCATGTGCAGTTGCAAACCATAGTCTAGCTTTTTTATGGCTGTTTTGGAGCAGTGACTACTTCCTTGCTGAATGGCCTTTTAGGTTATGACGATATACTGTGGATATAGATACTTTAGTACCTGTTTCTTCCAGCATCTTCACAAGGTCCTTTGCTGTTGTTCTGGGATTCATTTGCACTTTTCGCACCAAAGTACGTTCATCTCTTGGAGACAGAACGTGTCTCCTTCCTGAGTGGTGGAGGTCTACAATTTTTTTTCTGAGGTCTTGGCTGATTTCTTCTGATTTTCCCATGATGTCAAGCATAAAGGCAGTTTGAAGGTAGACCTTGAAATATATAAACAGGTTCACCTCCAATTGAATCAAATTAGGTAAATTAGCCTATCAGAAGCTGCTAAAGCCATGACATCATTTTCTGGAATTTTCCAAGCTGTTTAAAGTCACAGTCAATTTAGTGTATATAAACTTCTGACCCACTGGAATTGTGATACAGTGAATTATAAATGAAATAATCTGTCTGTAAACAATTGTTGGAAAAATGACTTATGTCATGTCCTATCCGACTTGCCAAAACTATAGTTTGTTAACAAGAAATTTGTGGAGTGGTTGAAAAATGAGTTTTAATGACTCCAACCTAAGTGTATGTAAACTTCCGACTTCAACTGTAAGTATTCACACCCCTGAGTCAATACTTTGTAGAAGCACCTTTGGCAGCGATTACAGCTGTGAGTCTTACAGTAACGGGGACGGAGGGAGGTGTGGAGATGGGAGGGGAGGGGAGGGGGAGATGGGGGAAAGGAGTGGGGGGACAGCCTGCCAAGTTTCTTTGAGGACGAGACAAGGGAATTGGTGGAGGGGTTAGCGGGATGGGACGTTGTGTCTCCCCGCTACCTCCTTCACCAAAGAAGAAGGGGAAGAAGAGGGGAAGTTTGGCAGGTAGTGAGAGGGAGGGGGTGTTGAGGGGAGGGGGCTAAGAGATCAGCTGGGGGGGGGTACATTGGCCTCCCTGTTTGCCTCAGCCCCTTACATCCTAGTGGGGGATGACTCCAGTGAGGGGTCTGTGGGCGGTGTGCTAGAGGGATCCCAACTCCTGTGTGAGGAGTTGGGGTCCCCTACATACGGCCCCGAGGCAAACAGGGAGGGGGAGGGTGGGTGGTGGTGAGAAACCCAGGGTGCAGGGCACCCTGCCTAACACACTGCCTGCATCCTGGGTTGGAGAGATGGGGGAGGACAGGGGGCGTCAGGAGTGGAGAGGACGTCCCCGCCGGTTGAGATGGACCATGGGAGCATCGGGTGAGTCTCCTGGTTTTTCTTTGGTTATTTGTTGTAAATAATTAAATGAATATTTCTGTTTCTTTTTTCAGTCTAAATGTTAGGGGGTTAAGGGATAATGTTAAAAGGAGGGCGGTTTTTTGTTATTTAGAGGGTGTGGGGTTTGATTTCTGTTTTTTACAGGAGGTTCACCTGAGGGATGGTGGGGATGTGTGTAGATTTAGGAGGGAGTGGGATAAGGGGGAATCTTTTTGGGGCATAGGAGGGGTGCACTCAACAGGAGTAGGGATTCTGTGTGGGAATAGAGAGGTTAAGGTAGAGAGCACTTTTGTTATAATGCAGGCTAGAGTATTGGGGATAGATGTAAAGTATAGAGAAGCTAGATATAGGTTAATTGGGGTGTATGGGCCACAGGTGGCGGCAGACAGGAGGGAGATGGTGGACTGTCTGGCACCCCTGTGTGTTACAAACAGGCACTTGGTGATAGGAGGGGATTTTAATATAGATTTAGGGGTAGGTGGTGATAGCAGTGCAGGCGCCATCACTGGGCTATTGGCTTGCCATGGTCTGGTTGATGGTGGCCTGCACACTACTCCGGCAATGGTCGGTCCTACATGGCGCAACTCCAGGGGGGTTGCGCGGAGGCTCGACTACATTTTTGTATCCAGGTCTTTGGGTCAGTTGTCTGGGCGGCTGGTGCCTGTTTTCTTCACGGATCACGACGGGGTGTTCCTGCAGGTAGGGTCGCCAGTCTGCCTCTTCGGTAGGGGGTACTGGAAGTTAGATCGGGATATACTGGAGGAGCAGGCTTTCGTTGACGCATTTTTATGTTTCTTTCGAAGGCTTGAAGGCCTCCGGTCTATGTGCGAGGGGGTGTTAGAGTGGTGGGATTTAGTTAAGGTGAGGATTAGGGCTTTTATAATAGGATATTGTAGAAGGAAAAAAAGGGAGGAAAGGAGGGAGGTGGATCGTATCCAAAGGTTAATTGAACTTGAGTACGAGGCAGGCAACCTCGGCGGGTCGATTGACTGGGAGAGATTCGCAGCCCTAAAGGCGCAGCTCAGGGAGCTGCAGGAGCAGAAGGCTCAAGCTTTCCTGGAGCGTGCGCATAGTGGCTTTCTAGAACATAATGAGACTTGTTCCGCTATGTTCTTTAAGTCGGTTAGGGCCAGGCAGAGTAGGAAGGTAATGCATGGAGTTAGGGAAGAAAATGGTAGTATAGTAAGTAAACCAGAGGAAATGGTCAGGGTGACAACTGATCATTTCCAAGGTTTATTTAAGGAAAGGGAAATAGATGTAGAGCAGGGAAACGTGTTTTAGAACACTTGTCCCGGCGGTTGCCAGAGGACATTAGAGACGTGATGGAGGCCCAGATCTCACTAGAAGAGGTTGAGAGTGCTCTTAGGAGGATGGGAAAAGGGAAGGTGCCTGGGATGGATGGGCTGCCGGCTGAGTTTTACCTCAAGTTTTGGGGTATACTTGGACCAGTGGTTCTCGAAATCTTGAAGGCCATCCTTGAGACGGGGTCCCGGGGATCAATGGCTGTTGGTGTGCTGTCACTTCTTTATAAGAAGGGGGAAGCAACTGACCTTGGCAACTGGCGGCCATTGACCATGCTGTGCGTAGATTACAAGATTCTTGCAAAGGTTTTAGCAGACTGGTTGCGCACAGCCCTTCCCTACGTCGTCCACGAGGATCAGACGTGCGGGGTAGAGGGCCGCTCTATAAGATGGAACCTACAGTTGATCAGGGATTCCATCGCTTGGGTTGAAGATAGAGGGCTGCCTTTAATGGTAGCAGCGCTAGATCAGGCGAAAGCTTTTGATCGCGTGAATAGATCTTTTCTATTCAGGGTGTTAGGTAGATTAGGATTTGGGGAGAAGTTTATAGGATGGATTCGTACATTATATGTCAGAGCGGGGTGTCGAGTTAGTGTAAATAGTCACTTAGGTGACGTTTTTGACCTCTCGTCTGGGGTCAGGCAGGGATGCCCACTCTCGGCTCTCCTCTTCGTTCTGTACATGGAGCCTCTGGGGGCTGCCATTAGGGCAGACACAGGGGTGGAGGGCTTGTTGATCCCTGGGAGCAGTGGGCTGCGTGTTAAGATGACGCAGTACGCCGACGACACTTCCTTGCTGTTGTGCAAGGACTCGTGCCTGACAAGGTCTCTTGCCATCATTGGGGATTTCATCCAAGCGTCGGGGGCGGTTCTGAATCATGCAAAGTCTTCCGTTAAGTATTTCGGAAGATGGCACGGTAGGACGGATGTGCCCGGGGGGTTATCTCTCTGTGAGGGGGCCCTGAGGATTCTCGGGGTCCATTTTGAGACCTCTGGCTCAGCGACGCTGAAATGGAACATGGGTATCGCAGTGGTACAGAAGAAGCTAGCAATGTGGAAGGCTAGGTATTTGTCTTTTATGGGCAAGGTCCTGGTACTAAAGGTGGATGTATTGCCATCTCTTTTGTATTTGGCATACATCTACCCATTGCCGACTTGTCTGAGAAGGTCTCTAGTGAGGCTTGTGTTTCAGTTCATGTGGGGTGGCAGGTACGAGTGGGTCGCCAGGGCGCGCATGCTCTGTCCCATCGGGGAGGGAGGTAGGGGGGGTACCACATCTCCCCCTCAAGCTGGACGCGATTTTTGTTTCTTTCTTGTTGACGGAGCTTGCTCATCCGGTTATACACCCGTCCGGTTACTTCCTGCGGGTGTTCTTCTCGTATCAGGCGAGAAGCGTAATGGTGTGGTCTAACGCGGGTCCTCGGGCGGAACAGCTGCCGTGGCACTTTGGCCATGCGGCCAAGTGGCTGCCTGCGCACCCCGAGGTTGAAGTTGCCCGAGTAGGTTTAGACCACAGGCATCTGTACAAGGAGGTCAGGCAGGCAGGGAGTCCTGCGCCTGTAGCGGGCATCTCGTCAGTGGTCTGGGAGGGAGTGCAGGCGCGGGGCCTGGACAACAGGCTCAAGGACCTGAATTGGTTGAGCCTCCACAAGTGCTTGCCGGTATGTTCCATCATGTACCGGCATAGTTTGTCGCGATCCCCCACCTGTCCAAGATCTGCTTGTGGCAGGGAGGAGACTGTGCGCCATGCCTTCTGGGACTGTGCCTTTGCCGGACTAGTATGGGCTAGGGCACGGGTGTTGCTAGGTGTGGTTAGGAGTGACTTTGTGTTGACATGGGCTAGGCTAGAGAGAGGCGTAGGGAGAGTGAGGGGAACGGATAGGGACAGGTTTCTGCTCTGGCTTCTCACGAGTCTCTTTAAAAGGGGACTGTGGGAAGCCAGGCAGAATTTAGTCAAGACAGGGAGAGATTGGGGGGTGGAAGGGATAGTGAGGAGGGTGGAAGGTGATTTGAGGGGGAGGATGAAGAGGGAGGAGAGGAAGTGGGGGCAGCATGCGGCACGGGAGAGGTGGAAGGGGGGATTAGGGATGGGAGTGTTAGAGTGAGATTTGTAAGGGGATAGATTAGGGAAGGGACGATGCTCCCCTGGGGTTTGTTTTTGTTTGATGTTTTTGTAAATAGAATTAATTAAGAATGAATGAGAATTATGATTTTGTAAAGTATAGATGGTAATAAATTATTTTTTCAAAAAAAAATCTATTTATTTACACAAGTATAGGCTGTTTCGGTTTTCGTTACGTTCTTTGTTTTGTAGTGTTTTGTGTTTATTCGTGTTTCACATTGTTCATTAAACATGGATCGCAATCTACACGCTGCATTTTGGTCCGACTATCCTTCACACCTAGAAAACCGTAACATTGTTTTGATATTTGGCCACGTTTGGTGTAGGGGAACAAAATAAATGTATGCACGATGGCGCACGCGTGCAGCCGGTTTGGGTTCCGTGTAAGTAAGTATTTCACTGTTGTATTTGGCGCATGTGACAAACACAATTTTACTTGATTTGATATACAGTGCCTTCAAAACGTATTCACACCCCTTGACTTTTTCCACATTTTGTTGTGTTACAGCCTGAATTTAAAAACAGATTAAATTATTTTTTTTGTCTGTCAATAACCTACACACAATACCTCATTATGTCAAAGTGGAACTATGCTTTTCAACATTTTGACAAATGTATAAAAAATTAGAAGCTGAATTGTCTTGAGTCAATGAGTATTTAACAGCTTTGTTATGGCCTAAATAAGTCAAGCAGTAGAAATGTGCTTAACCAGTCACATAATAAGTTGCATGACCTCACTCTGTGTGTAATAATAGTATTTAACATGACTACCTCATCTCTGTACCCTACACATACAATTATCTGTAAGGTCTCTAAGTCGAGCAGTGAATTTCTAACACAGATTCAATCACAAAGACCAAGGAGGTTTTCCAATGTTAAAAGCAGTGGGAAAAAAGCGGTGAAGTTATTAATTACTCTTTGGATGGTGTATCAATACACCCAGTCATTACAAAGATGCAGGCATCCTTCCTAACTCAGTTGCTGGAGAAGAAGGAAACCACTCAGGGATTTCACCACGAGGCCAATGGTGACTTTAAAACCGGTACAGAGTATAATGGCTGTGATATGTGAAAACTGAGGATGGATCAACAACATTGCAGTTACTCCACAATACTAACCTAATTGACAGAGTGAGAAGAAAGAAGCCTGTACAGAATACAAATATTATAAAACATGCATCCTGTTTGCAAGCAGGCTTTAAAGTAATACAGCAAAATGTGGCAAAGCAAAAAGGTTTTGTCCTGAATACAAAGTGTTATGTTTGGAGAATACAACACATTACTGACTATCACTCGCAATATTTCCAAGCATAGTGGTGGCTGGATCATGTTATGGGTATGCTTATCATTGTTAAGGATTGGGGAATTTTTCTGGACAACAAAGAAACGGAATGGAGCTAAGCACAGGCAAAATCCTAGAGGAAAACTTCATCTTTCAGCAGGACAATAACCTAAAACACAAGGCCAAATCTACACTGGAGTTGCTTAGCAAGAAGAAAGTGAGTGTCCGAGTTACAGTTATTACTTAAATCTGCTTGAAAATTTAAGGCAAGACCAGAACATCGTTGTCTAGCAATGATCAACATCCAATTTGACAGTGCTTGAAGTATTTTGAAAAGAATAATGGACAGATGTTGCGAAATCCAAAGCTCTTAGAGACTTACCCACCGTTCCCTCTTCCACTCCTTCTCGCACCACTGTCCCACTCTCCCTCTTCTCCGCTCCTTCCCGTTCTTCCGCCTTCTTTTTCTTCTCTCCTTCTTTTTCCTTCTTTCCATCTTCACTCCTCTTTCTTCTCGCCTCTTCCTTCTTCCCATCCTCTTCTCTTGCCGTCTTTTCCCCTGTGCCATCCGTACAATCCGCACGCGTCCTTTCTTTCCTCCCCCCATCCCCCGCCCCCCCCCCAGCTGCAGACGCGTATGACCTGTGACGAGCCGGGCAATCACGCCACAGGTGTGCTCTCGAGCCACACCCGTGGCAAGCCTTGGGCTCGTCACATTCCTTGGCCTCGTGCTCTTCCGACCCACAAAAACGAAATTTCTTGGAGCTGCACGAGGCCAGGATATGGCCGTAGGCCATACAACGCCTGCAGAACGGGGCTGACGGGCATAATACAGCGTCCCCTGTCAGCCCCCAGGGAGAACATCGCCGGAGGATGGAGGTAGCCATCCACACTCTTCGGGACTCCCTGAGTAACGCCTGGAAACCTCTTCTCCCGTTCCAGAAACCCAGGGAGTCCCTGAGGTACCTCGCTGAGGAGACATTGTCCATGTACCTCCCCAGAAAGGCCCTCACTTCTTCATCCTTCACGTGCGGATTGTACATGGTTACGGTGACCACCCTGAAGCTGTTCCTTGCCAGGCTGGTCACCGTGTAATGGCACAGGGGTTTCGCTCCTTTTCCTTCTCTCACCTTCTTCATAACTTCGTCGTGTTTTTCTTCCACTTGTAACGTCACATCATATCCTTTCTCGATGGGATTCCCTTGAAGGCATAGTACATCTTTTACTTCCAGCTGTAGGCATCCCATCAGAACATTTCTCCCGAAGGTCTCTCTCCCCCAGGGCTCCTTCTCCTTATCTGTCCAAGAGAACCTCACGGTATTAACCAGACCAATCCCAGGTACCCCTATGTGGGGATTTTTCTGTGCCATCTTCACAAAAAAAGCTCTCTTTTAAACAGAAGCCAATAGAAACAAAAAACAAAAAATCTGATAAAAATCTGATTTTTAGAATGGAAAAACTCTCCCTCCTATCCTACCTTCGACCTGAAATGAATACATCTTCTTTAATAAGACGAAGAACATATACTAGAACAATACTTATGTAAATAAACAAAGAGATCAACGACACAAGGACAATCACCCACGCCAAACTCAAAGAATATGGCTGCCTAAATATGGTTCCCAATCAGAGACAACGATAAACACCTGCCTCTGATTGAGAACCACTCCAGACAGCCATAGACTTTGCTAGATAACCCCACTAGCTACAATCCCAATACATACACACCAAAACCCCAAGACAAAACACACCACAATACAAGAACCCCATGCCACACCCTGGACTGACCCAATACATGAAGAAAAACACAAAATACTTCGACCAGGGCGTGACAAACAAACTCTGAACCAATGACATTAATGACATTTTCGACAGGTCGAAAAGCATTAAACATTTATGGCAAAGTGACTATTCATAGATAATAAACAGAGAGTAGCAGCAGCAGAAAAATGGGGGGGGGGTGGAAATTGTCCAGGTAGCTATTTTATTAGCTGTTCAGTCTTATGGCTTGGGGGTAGAAGGTGTTAAGAAACCTTTTAGACCTAGCCTTGGTGCTCTGGTATCGCTTGACATGTGGTAGCACAGAGAACAGTCTATGACTAGGGTTGGCAATTTTTAGAGCCTTCCTCTGACACCATCTGGTATAGAGGTCCTGGATAGCAGGAAGCTTGCCCCAGTGATGTACTGGGCCGTACTCACTGCCCTCTGTAGTGCCTTGCGGTCGGAGGCAGAGCAGTTGCCATACCAGGCGGTGATGCAACCATGCGTGCAGCCGGCTTCATCCTTTCGATGAAGCAGTTGTAGAACCTTTTGAGGATCTGAGGACCCATGCCAAATGTTTTCAGTCTCCTGAGAGGGAATAGGCATTGTCGTGCCATCTTCACGACTGTCTTGGGGTTTGGACCATGACAGTTCGTTGGTAATGTGCTCCACTACAGCCCCGTCGATGAGAACGAGGGCTTGTTCGGCCCTCCTTTTCCTGTAGTCCACAATCATCTCCTTTGTCTTGATCACGTTGAGGGAGAGGTTGTTATCCTGGCACTACACTGCCAGGTCTCTGACCTCCTCCCTATAGACTGTCTCCTCATTGTCAGTGATCAGGCCTAGCACTGTTGTTTCATTGGCAAACTTAATGATGGTGTTGGATTCGTGCTTGGCCATGCAGTCATGGATGAACAGGGAGTACAGGAGGGGAAAGAGCAATTCACCCCTGGGGGGCCCCCGTGTTGAGGATCAGCGTGGCAGATGTATTGTTGCCTACCCTTACAAACTGGGGGCAGCCCGCCAGGAAGGCCAGGATCCAGTTGCAGAGGGAGGTGTTTAGTCCCAGGGTCCTTAGCTTAGTGATGAGCTTTGAGGGCACTATGGTGTTGAACGCTGAGCTGTAGTCAATGAATAGCATTCTCACGTAGGTGTTCCTTTTGATTGCATCACCTGTGGATCTGTTGGGGCGGTCTGCAAATTGGAGTGGATCTAGGGTTTCTGGGATAATGATGTTTATGTCAGCCATGACCAGCCTTTAAAAGCACTTCATGACTACAGACAGTGCTACGGTCAGTAGTCATTTAGGCAGATTACCTTTGTGCTCTGGGTACAGGGACTATGGTGGTCTGCTTGAAACATATTGGTATTACTTGGTCATGTGTGTATTGAAGTAGTCAAAAGAAAAGTATTTGGTCCCATATTCATAGCACGGAATGACTACATCAAGCGTGTGACCCTACAAATTTGTAGGATGCATTTGTTGTTTGTTTTGGTTGTGTTTCAGATTATTTCGTGCTAAATAGAAATGAATGCTAAATAATGTATTGTGTCATTTTGGAGTCACTGGGGAATAGTTACAGGGGAATTAATGAGCCAATTGTAAACTGAGGATTATTATGTGACGGTTTGAGGGTTTTAACACCCCTACAATAAGTGCCATGGGATCTTTAATGACCTCAGATAGTCAGGACACCCATTTAACATCCCATCTGAAAGACAGCACCCTACACAGGGCAGTGTCCCCAATCACTGCCCTGGGGAATTGGGATATTTTTTTAGACCTGAGGAAAGAGTGCCTCCTACTGGCCCTCCAACACCACTTCCAGGAGCATCTGGTCTCCCATCCAGGAACTGACCAGGACCAACCCTGCTTAGCTTCAGAAGCAAGCCAGCAGTGGTATGCAGGGTGGTATGCTGCTGGCAAATATTCTGTCACGGTTGTCGTAAGAACGGGACCAAGGCGCAGCGGATGTTGAGTTCCACATATTTCTTGCAAAGTGAAACTTAAAGAAAAACAATAAATCAATAAACGAACAACTAAACGTGACTACGTGGTGCACATGCACAAACACAAAACAATATCCCACAAACACAGGTGGGAGAAATATCTACTTAAATATGATCCCCAATTAGAGACAACGACTACCAGCTGCCTCTAATTGGGAATCATACAAAACACCAACATAGAAAATATAAACTAGAACACACCATAGAACTTACAAACTAGAATAACTCCTAGTCACTTCCTGACCTACTACACCATAGAGAAACAAGGGCTCTCTATGGTCAGGGCGTGACACTTTTATTGTAAATAAGCATAGAATATGTTTCTAAACACTTCTACGTTCATGTGGATGCTACCATGATTACGTAGAGTCCTGACTGAATCGTGAATAATGATGAATGAGAAAGTTACAGAGGCATGCTATGAATATGGGAACAAATACTAAACTTTAATACATGTATAAATTCAATACATGTATAAATTCATTTGTCCCAATACCTTTGGTCCCCTTAAATGGGGGGACTATGTCAAAAAGTGCTGTGATTTTCTAAACAGTTTACCCGATATGGATGAAAATACCCTAAATTGAAAGCTATCAGTCTGCACTTTAACCCCATAGTCATTGTATCATTTCAAATCTGAAGTTCTGGAGTACAGAGCCAAAACAACACTAAATGTGTCACTGTCCTAATACTTTTGGAGCTCGCTCTATATTAATAACTCCAATGATTAATGCATGAATGGTTAAAGAGACACTGAAGCAAAGGTATTTGCTGTGATTACAGGGACAGTCTGTTTCATAGGTTGACTAAGGTTCTAGTTTTTAATTTCTAATCATGGTAGTGCCTATTTCTTTAAAAATTAGAGTTCAACCTAGTCTGTGGCCATGCATCTATGGGACCCAGGGTTGGAGAGAATATCCATGAAATATGAATAAACCAGAGATATGAGGACGGGATCTGAAAGCAATGAATATAGGAACACAACTCCAACATTTCAGGTTTTTGTGTATTACCTTTACCACTGTCATCTAGAATCTCAGATTTGTCAGATATGTCAACTACATGGTGTCAAGTACCTTGTATCCCAGCATCCTGTACTGTGTGTTTCTGAGGAAATGGAGCGGCACACGAGGTAGAAGGTCAGAGTCGGGTTATTGGGTGACATTGTTGTAGCTGGTGGTCTCTTCTTCAGCTGTTGAATCAACGACAAACCCTATCTGATCGATGGATAGAACACGCATCTTGTGATATTTTATCATTCAGCGTCATTCACCTTCATTTGTTTGGTATTTGGTATTTTATTAGGATCCCCATTAGCTGTTGCAAAAGCAGCATAAATTGATCTTTATAAAGGAGATGTGGGCCATGAGGTATCCCCGACAAGCATTAGCCTATGTTACAGTTCAACCATCCAACCATTCATACTAAAAAGCTCTCTCCTCTCTTCAGTGTAAATGAGACATCATGCTGTGGGTCTCTGGCTCTCTGGCGGTGGCCCGTTCTGTGTGTGACTCTACTGTTCCCAGGCCTAGTAAATCAGCAAAAGGTCAAACACATGTCCCTTCATCACCAACTAAATATGAACATTGGCCTCTTCATGGCCATACTTGTTGTGGGAACATAAATGTAGGCCAGACACAGGGGTCCCCATGATTTAGAATGCAGAGAACATAATGTCTTCCCTTGTGGACACGGGCAAGCAGGACTTATGGGCCATTAACCCTCCTTCCTATATGCTCTGCCTGTAGGGTCGTTCCATATGATTTCAATACATTTCTGACTGCACCCAATGTTATTTGAACAACACCTTCCATATATGTTTGCCCGTGGTAGAAGTGGTCATAAAGTGACTTTTTGGACCTGAGTGTCAAAACATTCAGGAGATAGAGGTGTTCAAAGTTGACCCGTTTTGCATACCACACCCTACCACTGAAAAGGCTTTGTGAGGTTTATAATTCTTTGAGAAAGTTCTCACTTGTATGGAGTGAGAAAACTAGTCTTATAAACAGTTTCCTTTACCAAACATTACTGACAACAACAGCTTCTTCCCTAACTGACACACCCACTTCCTAATTCACTCAAACCAGGAAGTGACTATGGCTTTAGCTAGGGAGTGACCGGGGCTGAGCCCACAGCCTATACACATCTCAAGGAACGATGGGACCTTGTGGGGTACATATATGTGGGGAATAATGAACATAAAGTATATATGAATGATCTTATCCCTGTATTCAAGCCCATTTGTGTGATAAAATAGCAGAGATTCAGTGTGTTAAACATTGTTATCTGGTCTTCTCTACTGACTATAGATACAAGTGTAGGTGCTATAATAAAATAAGACACAATCGTAATCATGTGAAGCAGGGACAGTCAGTGCATTGCTGGGTGTAAAAAAAAATGTAAGTCACATTAGAGAACAGTCATTGTAGGTAATTTCATTGGCCCATAAACGCTTTCAGTTAGAGGGCTGTAAAAGACCATCTTGAGCGATCCTCGGTGTCGAAACATGAGTGTTGTTCCACAAGGCTACATCCACTGGATCCCCTTATCTTTGGCGGCTGAAATCATTTCGTTGTGTAAAGGAGATTACTCAGTAAATTTCTATCGATTTAGATTGATGGCGAAGAAGAGACAGCCATTTGAAATAGAAGACATGACTGTGTGGCAACAGACACTGGCCAATCAAGATAAGGGCAGGAAACAGCACGCACGCATTCTCTCAATGAAGCCCACTATAAAATGGAGGGGAGAAGAAGCACTGTAAGTGGGTTGTAATTCAATTACGTCCAACCAATTAAAGCTACATATAGCATGCATTTCTCCGACAGCAACCAAAGTCAATCTGTCCATGAAAACATAAAAGGACACACTCCATGTTGTGTATTGTACTCATCTCCACAAAGAACTGTTGCTCAGCATTCATCTCCATTTTGCCCTTGCTGGAGCTCTGATTCAGATGAGAAATCTGGGGGATTTGAAGAGGGCTTAGTGAAGCTGGACTAATTTAATTGTCTGTATGGCTGCCGGCGACCAGTGACACAGGAATTAGTCATGGACACAGAAGCCTCCTCTGCCCCTCTCTACGAACCAGGACCACAGCTTTGTTTGCCAAGGGATATCTGCATTTTTTCCCCCTAGTCTTTCATTAGATCCATGGAAAGCTAATCTAAAAGCATTATTGAGACACATTGGATTAATTTAGTTTTTTTTGGCTACTGCAGATACAGGTAACGGCCAAAATAATGGAAACACTTAAGTGAATGAGGGATACAAAGTATGTTGAAAGCAGGTGCTTTCACAAAGGGGTGGTTCCTGAGTTAATTAAGCAATTAACATCCTATCATGCTTAGGGTCATGTATAAAAATGTGGGGAAGCCCCCATCCACAGGGCACGAGTGGTCACTAAATGGTTTGATGAGCATTGAAATTATGTAAACCATATGCCGTGGCCGTCTCAGTCACTAGATCTCAACCCAATTGAACACTTATGGGATATTCAGGAGCGACGCCTGAGTCAGCGTTTTTCACCACCATCAACAAAACACCAAATTATGGAATTTCTAGTAAAAGAATGGTGTCGCATCCCTCCAATAGAGTTCCAGACACTTCTAGAATATACACTAAGGGACATTGAAGCTGTTCTGGCTCGTGGTGGCCCAATACCATATTAATGAACCTCTACAGGATCGGTGGGTCCCCCGCGGGACGGTTGTGCTAACATAGACTAATGTGATTAGCATGAGGTTGTAAGTAACAAGAACATTTCCGAGGACATAGACATATCTGATATTGGCAGAAAGCTTAAATTCTTGTTAATCTAACTGCACTGTTCAATTTACAGTAGCTATTACAGTGAAATAATACCATGCTATGGTTTGAGGAGAGTGCACAGTTATGAACCTGAAAAGTTATTAATAAACCAATTAGACACATTTGGGCAGTCTTGATACATTTTGAAAAGAAATGCAATGGTTCATTGGATCCGTCCAAAACGTTGCACATACACACTGCTGCCATCTAGTAGCCAAAATCTAAATTGTGTCTGGGCTGGAATAATACATTATGGCCTTTCTCTTGCATTTCAAAGATGATGGTACAAAACAAATACAGATTTTTTAAATTTTTTATTCATATTATCTTTTACCAGATCTAATGTGTTATATTCTCCCACATTCATTTCACATTTCCACAAACTTCAAAGTGTTTCCTTTCAAATGGTATCAAGAATATGCATATCCTTGCTTCAGGTCTTGACCTACAGGCAGTTAGATTTGGGTATGAAATTTTAGGCGAAAATTTAAAAAAAGGGTCCGATCCTTTTAAGACACTTTATGTTGGTTTTTACTTTATTTAGGCAGTTACCTGTATCTTGTATTTACACTTATGTTATTGTCCCTTCTGTGGATGTTGCAGTAGCTACCTCTTAATATGCCTGTCTCGGGGAGTGTGCTTTATCCAGTGGGAGCAGGGATGTAAAGGGCAGATTTGGAATCTGGCTGTGCCATTACCCAGGGGACTGGAGAACAAACAGGTGTAAACACAATACCAGACAAGCTCTCATAGAGCAAGGCTCCCTACCTCTCTCTTTCACAGAGTGAAGCATCACAAGTCCAGCACTTCAGAACACACATCCCTCATTCTGTCCCCCCTGGCCTTTTATCAAGTGCTCGTTGTACATGTCTCTAGTGTTAGTGCTAGTTGAATGCTGAATTAAGTCTAGGCATAAAATGCTATATTCAATATAAACGCATGCCAAGCCTTTTCTGACATAAGCAGTTTGACACACATGGAGATTTTAAAACCCAGGAGCAGTAAAGGTGAATTGTCCTGCTGAAGAAAACAGCATAGACCAGCAAAGGCTGGTCCAGCATACAGTGCATTCAGAAAGTATTCAGACGCCTTGACTTTTTCCACATTTTGTTACGTTACAGCCATATTCTAAAATGGATTAAATATTTGTTTTTCCCTCATCAATCTACACACAATAACCCATAATGACAAAGCAGAAAGATAAAAAGCAGAAATATGACATTTACATAAGTATTCAAACCCTTTAGTCAGTACTTTGTTGAAGCACCTTTGGCAGCCATTACAACTTTGAGTGTTCTTGGGTATGACGCTTCAAGCTTGGCACACCTGTATTTGGGGGGTTTCTCCCATTATTCTCTGCAGATCCTCTCAAGCTCTGTCAGGTTGGATGGGGAGCGTTGCTGCACAGCTATTTGCAGGTCTCTCCAAAGATGTTCGATCGGGTTCAAGTCCAGGCTCTGGCTGGGCCACTCAAGGACATTCAGAGATTTGTCCCAAAGCCACTCCTGCGTTGTCTTGGCTGTGTGCTTAGAGTCATTGTCCTGTTGGTAAGTGAACATTCGCTCCAGTCTGAGGTCCTGAGCACTCTGGAGCAGGTTTTCATTAAGGATCTCTCTGTACTTTGCTCCATTCATCTTTCCCTCAGTCCTGACTAGTCTCCCAGCCCCTGCTGCTGAAAAACATCACACAGCATGATGCTGCCACCATCATTCTTCACCGAGTGATGGTGCCAGGTTTCCTCAAGTCGCGACGCTTGGCCTTCGGGAATCTTGTTTCTCATGGTCTGAGAGTCCTTTAGGGGCCTTTTGGCAAGCTACAAGCAAGCTGTCATGTGCCTTTTACTGAGGAGTGGCATCAGTCTGGCCACTCTACCGTAAAGGCCTAATTGGTGGAGTGCTGCAGAGATGGTTGTCCTTCTGGAAGGTTCTCCCATCTCCACAGAAGAACTCTGGAGCTCCACAAGAGTGACCATCGGGTTCTTGGTTACCTCCCACCTCCCTTGGTCTTGTTGGTTCCAAACTTTTTTCCATTAAGAATGATTGACGCCACTGTGTTCTTGGGGACCTTCAATGCTGCAGAATTGTTTTGGTATCCTTCCCCAGATCTGTGCCTGGACACAATCCTGTCTCAGAGCTCTACGGACAATTCCGTCGACCTCATGCCTTGGTTTTTACTCTGACATGCACTGTCAACTGTGGGACCTTATATAGACAGGTGTGTGCCTTTCCAAATCATGTCCAATCAATTGATTTTACCACAGGTGGACTCCAATCGTTGTAGAAACATCTCAAGGATGATCAATGAAAACAGGATGCTCAATTTCGAGTCTCATAGCAAAGGGTCTGAATATTTATGTAAATAAGTTATTTCTGTTTTTTTATTTTAAATACATTTGCTAAATGTGTGTTCCCTTTGTCATTATGGAGCATTGTGTGGATATTGATGAGGAAATAAATGTATTTAATCCATTTTAGAATAAGGCAGTAACGTAACAAAAAAAGACAAGATGTCTGAATACTTTCCGAATGCACTGTAGGTGCTAGTATGCTGATGACCAGCCTTCGCTGTGTTTTTGCTGGTGCCTTCATTGAAATGTATGCTGAGTTTTTTCAGTAGTGTGGAGTGAAGTGACTGCCCTAGTATATGTCTTTATTGTAAACAAAACACTTGAGCTTAGAGACCTTCAATAAATATAGTACTTTGGATAGAAAAAAAAGTCCTGTGACAGCAGAATAAAGTAAGTGGAATTGCATAGATAAATCAAATCAAATTTTATTGGTCACATACACGTGTTTAGCAGATGTTATTGCGGGTGTAGAGAAATGCTTGTGAAAAGTATTGTGGAAAAGCAACAAATATTGCAAACAATTCCATAATCTAGTCATCCCAATTTAACCTCTCACTACCAGTCGAGACTAAATGAGGTAGAAGGGGAGAAACCCTCATTGGATTCTTGACCCAGCCGACTAAGTGGAATGGATTAGCTTTAATTACAACATTGTGAGCATTTATTTTCTTCTTAGAAGTTCTCTCAGAGACGGAATGGATTGTGACAGCTCTCTAATCTGATGGTATCTGGAAATGCACTGAGCGAGAAGATGTGGTCATGGTTCAACTGGACGACCGTCCATCAGCCCTCAAAGGACCCCATGTGGAGATAGTTAGAGTGTTGGGCAGAAGCCTCACTATAACCTTACTCATCGCTCCTCTCAGCTCATGATGACCTAACCAGTACCTCCTCCATGATTCTATTTTTAGCTGGTGAAAAATTCCATATAACACTCCGCCAACCTCTTAAAATTTGAAGCACGACAGAAAATGTTGTAAATTGAAGAGGCTCTTCAAAAGTGCGTTGTCAGTATCCCCACCTGCTGTTACGACTGTGTTCAAAGCATGGGAAATTGCTTTGGTAAATATCCTGCAATTTGGAGAGTATAGAAAATAGCATTGGAGAACCAGTGTATTAACCTTTTGACAGATACTTAAAGGCCACCCATGATTGAAATCTGTCTAAGATTGATTGTCAGTGCATTATGCAATAACAAATTAGTCAAATAGACATTCAATATATCTTGTCTTGCACTGTATGAAGACTAGGAAGTTAGTTTACAGGTTTTCTAAGAGAAAAAGAAAGTCTGTATTTTACAAGATAAATCAAACTGTAGCAAGATCCTACCATCTGTCTACAACATTTGGAGTGAGCCATTGTGGCATTTGGGATGAAATTACCATCTAAAAGTTTAAGGTGTTGCAGTTCAGTAGTTGTGCCTCTGTCTTACCTGCCCTTTTCTTTTGTTGTCTTCTTTCTCTCTCCCTGTAGGCTTGACTCATTCTTGAAGCCCCAATGGAGCAGGATGTGGAAAGTCCGGCAGTCATCACCCGAAAGCCCAAGCTACCCAAGCAGGCTCGCGAGGACCTGCCCAAGCAGCTGGTAGACCAGGTGCGGGCAAAGAGGAAGATCCAGAGGTACGTCCGTAAGGACGGCAAATGTAATGTCCACCATGGCAACGTCCAGGAGACCTATCGCTACCTGACGGACATCTTCACCACACTGGTGGACCTCAAGTGGAGGTTCAACCTCTTCATCTTTGTCTTGGTGTACACAGTGACATGGCTCTTATTTGGCTTCGCATGGTGGCTCATCGCCTATGTCCGTGGCGACCTGGAACACATAGGGGACAACCAGTGGACTCCCTGTGTAAATAATCTCAACGGTTTTGTCTCAGCTTTTCTCTTCTCCATAGAGACAGAGACAACCATAGGGTATGGCTATAGGGTTATAACAGACCAATGCCCAGAGGGGATCCTTCTGCTGTTGATTCAGTCAGTGCTGGGGTCCATAGTTAATGCCTTCATGGTGGGCTGCATGTTTGTCAAGATCTCACAACCGAAGAAGCGGGCAGAAACATTAGTGTTCTCCACCAGCGCTGTCATCTCCGTAAGGGATGGCCGGCTGTGTCTGATGTTCAGGGTTGGGGACCTTCGGAACTCGCACATCGTGGAGGCCTCAATCAGGGCCAAGCTGATCAAGTCCAAGCAGACCAAGGAAGGGGAGTTCATACCCCTCAACCAGACAGACATGAATGTGGGTTATGACACGGGGGATGACAGGCTCTTCCTGGTGTCCCCACTCATCATCTGCCATGAAATCAATCAGAACAGCCCCTTCTGGGAGATCTCCCAGGCCGACCTTGACAAAGAGGACCTGGAGATTGTGGTCATTCTGGAGGGCATGGTGGAGGCTACAGGTAAGCAGCATCAAACATTACAGGTTTAATTCATCAACTTTTCCTTCTCTTTGTTTCCTAATCACAGATTCCACTGAAATTCAAACTGTCAAACTGAAACTTTAAACTGAACTTTTGCTCCAGTTTAATAATACATATTTCATTTGTGTGTGGGTGTTGTATTAACTATGACAATTATAGTAATTATAGCAATTTCATACAGTAGCAAAGTCCATATGCTCATCATCCCGTTACATGTTACCTCTGATTTGCATTAGCAGTTAATGGTTTATTCAGAAGTGAACAAGGATGTTTCATCTCTTATCATAATAATGCATTCATATGTGCTTGTCTCCTCTTCTTGTCTTTTTTTACCTTATTTTCCACTGAGGTTTGAGAGGGAGTCATTAAAAGGCATGAGGGAAAACAGACAAGGCGATATAATTCAATTAATCTAGATTCAGCCCTTGTGTGCACCATGGTGTTGCCCCACAGCCTTTTGTTAGGTTATGGGCTGCACAATAGGCTTATTGTGGGGGAGATGCAAATAAGATCAGATTTCATTACCAATAGGAAAGGGCAGGTGCATCCCTGGTTGTGTAACCACATAGACCATTGAAAACACTGTCTGCAGACACTTTTGCCTGATTACACAAGCAGTAAAGAGGCCATAGTCTTCAGTGTGGAATAAAACTATGAGGCACAGTGCAGCCAGGTGTGCACACAGGTTACAGATAGCACACATGTATTTCCTTTAGCATTGATATGAAAACACACACATATTACACACACACTATTTGACACAAGCTTACTCACGGTATCCATTGTGAGTTGAAAAAGACCTGTATGTTTTTCGTGCTTCAAATTGCTGGTTAGTTTGTTGGTTAGTCTAGCTTTACTGCATTCGATTTGGCTTGACCTCAGTGCATATCCATGTGTTACTGAAATCAAATGCACTGCCCTATCCAGAATTCCAGACTAATTACTTCCAGTCCAAATACCAGATGTATTGTGCATCTTGCTTGCAGACAATGCCCAAAAAATATTTGAAGGTTATGTTTACCAGTCTGCTTGAATCTCACTCAGACAAAACAAAACCGTCCGAGACAATTTGGAAGCAAGACATGGTGGTCAGAATAAAAGGATAAACACAAAAAATTGGCATTTTCATAAATGAAAACACTGTTTCAAAGAAGTTGCCGTGAGGATTTTCTAAGGCTCTTTTTGGAGGTGGCAGAAAAGCAGCTAAGTGACTTAGTGGGGTGAGAAGCAGGTCTCCACACCTGGTTCACACCGGAACCTAACAGGGCAGCCCTAAAGAGAGATAGACATGACCGAATTTGGCAGCTTGTCAGAAGCTGTGCACACACGTTACAGAATACAGGACCTTGTTAAAAAATGCTGCCAACAAAATGCCAACACTAAGCACATTTCAGGATGTTTTCTGGAACAATACTTCTGTATATGGCATCCTTGAAACTGGTTGTATACAGACCTAAGAGTTCAATAAATGCAGGGTGTTGTACTGTATGGCGTGTGAATGAGCTTGTATGATTTGCACAAAGACAATTTAAATGAAAAGTATGGTTTGTTTGTTGCATAGTGTTCTATTTTTCATCACACAGGGTGCAGTGAGAGTTTGTCTGGCCTTGAGTTGTAATGTAAGAAATCATTACACTATAGTTTCTGATACTGTTATTTTATAAATAACAGACAAAAAATCCTATGAAAATGGGAGCTCAAATGCATCTACTCATAACATGCCCATTAAAGGTTGGGTCAAAGAGTGAACTAGAAATGATCCTGCTATGAAACTGCTCTGAGAGATATCTGTCCCCCGCTTCTTGACTCATCCTGTAACTCTCTGGCTCGGATCTGGAGGGCAGGCCAAACATATCAATCTCTTTCCTCCGTCTTTCCATTTTCTCCTTTTTTCTCTTTATGGACGATATCAGCTGATACATGTAAATGAGTCATAAAATAATAATATTTTATGTATTTATATCACCTTTATTTAACTAGGTAGGCTAGTTGAGAACAAGTTCTACCTGGCCAAGATAAAGCAAAGCAGTGTGACACAGACAACAACACAGAGTTACACATGGAGTAAACAATAAACAAGCCAATAACACAAACAAGTCAATGACACAGTAGAGAAAAGAAAGTCTATATACAGTGTGTGCAAAAGGCATGAGGAGGTAGGCAATAAATGGGCCATAGGAGCGAATAATTACAATTTAGCAGATTAACATTGGAGTGATAAATGAGCAGATGATGATGTGCAAGTAGAGATACTGGTATGCAAAAGAGCAGAAAAGTAAATAAAATAAGAACAGTATGGGGATGAGGTAGGTAGATTGGGTGGGCAATTTACAGATGGACTATGTACAGCTGCAGTGATCGGTTAGCTGCTCAGATAGTTGATGTTTAAAGTTTGTGAGGGAAATAAAAGTCTCTAACTTCAGCAATTTTTGCAATTCGTTCCAATCACTGGCAGCAGAGAACTGGAAGGAAAGGCGGCCAAATGGGGTGTTGGCTTTGGGGATGATCAGTGAAATATACCTGCTGGAACGTGTGCTACGGTGGAGTGTTGTTATCGTGACCAATGAACTGAGATAAGCCAGAGCTTTACCTAGCATAGACTTATAGATGACTTGGAGCCAGTGGGTCTGGCGACGAATATGTAGCGAGGGCCAGCCGACTAGAGCATACAGGTCGCAGTGGTGGGTGGTATAAGGTGATTTGGTAACAAAACGGATGGCACTGTGATAGACTGCATCCAGTTTGCTGAGTAGAGTGTTGGAAGCTATTTTGTAGATGACATCGCCAAAGTCGAGGATCGGTAGGATAGTCAGTTTTACTAAGTTTGGCGGCGTGAGTGAAGGAGGCTTTGTTGCGAAATAGAAAGCCAATTCTAGATTTGATTTTGGATTTGAGATGTTTAATATGAGTCTGGAAGGAGAGTTTACAGTCTAGCTAGACACCTAGGTATTTATAGTAGTTACAAATTCTAGGTCGGAACCGTCCAGTGTGGTGATGCTAGTCGGGCGGGCGGGTGTGGGCAGCGAACGGTTGAAAAGCATGCATTTGGTTTAACTAGCGTTTTAAAAGCAGTTGGAGGCCACGGAAGGAGTGTTGTATGGCATTGAAGCTCGTTTGGAGGTTAGTGAGCACAGTGTCCAAGGAAGGGCCAGAAGTATACAGAATGGTGTCGTCTGCATAGAGGTGGATCAGGGAATCGCCCGCAGCAAGAGCGACATCATTGATGTATACAGAGAAAAGAGTCGGCCCGAGAATTGAACCCTGTGGTACCCCCAAAGAGACGGCCAGAGGTCCAGACAACATGCCCTCCGATTTGACACACTGAACTCTGTCTACGAAGTAGTTGGTAAACCGGGCGAGGCAGTCATCAGAAAAACCAAGGCTATTGAGTCTGCCGATAAGAATACGGTGATTGACAGAGTCGAAAGCCTTGGCTAGGTCGATGAAGACGGCTGCATTTTATTGATGGCGGTTATGATATCGTTTAGTACCTTGAGTGTGGCTGAGGTGCACCCATGACCGGCTTGGAAGCCGGATTGCACAGTGGAGAAGGTACGGTGGGATTCGAAATGGTCAGTGATCTGTTTATTAACTTGGCTTTCGAAGACTTTAGATAGGCAGGTCAGGATGGATATAGGTCTGTAACAGTTTGGGTCTAACGTGTTACCCCCTTTGAAGAGGGGGATGACCGCAGCAGCTTTCCAATCTTTAGGGATCTCGGATGATACGAAAGAGAGGTTGAACAGGCTGGTAATATGGGTTGCAACAATGGTGGCGGATAGTTTTAGAAAGAGAGGGTCCAGATTGTCTAGCCCAGCTGATTTGTATGGGTCCAGGTTTTGCAGCTCTTTCAGAAAATCTGCTGTCTGGATATGGGTGAAGGAGAAGCTGAGGAGGCTTGGGCGAGTAGCTGCGGGGGGTGCGGAGCTGTTGGCCGGGGTTGGAGTAGCCAGGAGGAAGGCTTGGCCAGCCCTTGAGACATGCTTATTGAAATTTTCGATTATCATGGATTTATCAGTGGTGACCGTGTTACCTAGCCTCAGTGCAGTGGGCAGCTGGGAGGAGGTGCTCTTGTTCTCCATGGACTTTACAGTGTCCCAAAACCTTTTGGAGAGGATCTGCAGAGAATAATGGGAAAAACTTCCCAAATACAGGTGTGCCAAGTTTGTAGTATCATACTCAAGAATACTTGAGTCTATAATTGCTCCCAAAGGTGTTTCAACAAAGTACTGAGTAAAGGATCTGAATACTTACGTTAATTTGATATTTCTGTTTTTATTTTTAATAAATTGGCAAAAATGTCTAAAAACCTGTTTTTGCTTTGTCATTATGGGGTATTGTGTGTAGATTGATAAGGGGAAAAAAATATTTAATCCGTTTTTTAATAGGGCTGTAACCTAACAAAATGTGGAAAAGTTCAAGCGGTCTGAATACTTTCCGAAGGCACTGTATAACTAACATAATTCCCTTGATAGGACTATGCCATTAATATGATCAAAGTCAATTAAAACTGAATATCTGAGTCCATTAAGAGGATTCGTAGAGACTATAGTTGAGTTACAGGAATTGGCTATCAAGGAAGTTCTGAGAATTGTCTGTCAAAGGAAAATAAAATAAACTAAAATATAAATGTAACATGCAACAATTTCAAAGATTTTACTGAGATACAGTTCATTTAAGGAAATCAGTCAATTGAAATAAATAAATAAGGCCCTAATCTACAGATTTCACATGACTGGGAATACAGATATGCATCTGTTGGTCACAGATACCTTTAAAAAAAGGTAGTGGCATGGATCAGAAAATCAGCCAGTATCTCGTGTGACCACCATTTGCCTCATGCAGAGCGACACATCTCCTTCGCATCAGGCTGTTGGTTGTAGCCTGTGGAATGTTGTCCCACTCCTCTTCAATGGCTGTGCGAAGCTGGATATTGGCGGTAACTGGAACACACTGTCGTACACGTCGATCCAGAGCATCCCAAACATGCTCAATGGGTGACCTGTTTGGTGAGTATGCAGGCCATGGAAGAACTGGGACATTTTCAGCTTCCAGGAATTTTGTACAGATCCTTGCAGCATGGGGCCATGCATTATCATGTAGAAACATGGCGGTGGATGAATGGCACAACAATGGGCCTCAGGATATCATCATGGTATCTCTGTGTATTCAAATTGCCATCCATAAAATTCAATTGTGTTTGTTGTCCGTAGCTTATGCCTACCCACACCATAACCCCACCGCCACCATGGGGCACTCTGTTCACAGGGTTGACATCAGCAACCCGCTCACCCACAAGACGCCACACACACAGTGTGCCATATGTCCGGATTCATCTGTGAAGAGCACACTTCTCTGGCATGTCAGTGGCCATCAAAGGTGAGCATTTTCTCACTGAAGTCAGTTACGACGCAGAACTGCAGTCAGGTCAAGACCCTGGTGAGGACGACGAGCACGCAGATTCCCTGAGACGGTTTATGCACGTGGTCTGTGGTTGTGAGGCCAAATTCTCTAAAACGACGTTTCTGACAGTTTAAGCAGATATTCTTCAGTTGTGCAAACCCAGAGTTTCATCAGCTGTCCGGGTGGCTGGTCTCAGACGATCCTGCAGGTGAAGAAATCAGATGTGGAGGTCCTGAGCTGCTGTGGTTACACATGGTCTGCATTTGTGAGGCTGGCTGGACATACTGCCAAATTCTCTTAAACAATGTTGGAAGCAGCTTATGGTAGAGAAATTAACATTCAATTGTCTGGAAACAGCTCTGGTGGACATTCTTGCAGTCAGCATTCCAATTGCACGCTCCCTCAGAACTTAAGACATCTGTGGCATTGCGTTGTGTGACAAAACTGCACATTTTAGAGTGGCCTTTTATTGTTCCCAGCAGAAGGTACACCTGTGTAATAATCATGTTTTTTTAATCAATTTCTTGATATGCCACACCTGTCAGGTGAATGGATTATCTTGGCAAAGGAGAAATACTCAGTAACAGGAATGTTTAAAAAAAATGTGAAAAAAATGTGCATGCAGTGTTGAGATTCACTCTGAACGAACACAAGTTACCACAGAGATCATACGTCCATATAGATAGCATCAGAGTTCTCCTCAGGGGACAAGTCTCAGATAAATTCCAAACATGGATACAATAGAATCCCTAACACACACATTTCAATAGTCAGTCCGCTTGATGCTGTAAGAGAGAGAGAGAGGCATTTTGGCCTCTTGAAGGGCTGACAGGCCCTTGAGTGTTTTTCCCCTTGTTTTTCTGGGCCATTTGCCATGCAGACTCAGAGGTGACAGAGAGCACATAAGTTAGGGTCGAGCCTACAATGATAAAAGGCCAATAAAATATTAATGTAATTGTGTGGGTTGTAAAATGTGAATTATCTTCTCTCTTTGAATAAAAAAAAAAGTTTTACAATTCATATTTTCCGCCTCTCTCATGCCTGTGGGCATTTACAACAAAAGGTTTCTCAGGAGATGATGAGAGGGGGGATCGTTGGAAGCAGTGGAAATTGCTTGATCATTCTAATCTCCCAATGGTCTTTATCAGCTGTTAATAAATACATTTACCCTCTTACTTGAGGACCCACAGTGTTGAGTTGACTGATTGGATCTGGTGTTATCATTTAGATCCCAATATACTGCTGTTCATTGTTTCTTAACGGTTTAAAATGTCCAAGAGAGGAAGGCTTTGCTGGCTGGCTGACTCTGGAGGGGCAGTCAGCAGGCCCTAACACATCCCAGCTGATTTTGTTCTCTTCTTTTTGGTACCTAGCATACCACATCTCTGGCATACCACTAGGTTAAAGACAAAGATATATAGATCAAACAAAGTGAGATTTGGTGTCAGAATGAACCAGTTCGATTTTTTAAGCTTTGTGCATTTCAGTGAAAAGATATACGTAGCTGCAGCACAGGCAGTGGAAGGAAGTCAGATGGTAATCACTGACAGGAGCCAGTGATTACACTGTTTGATGAAGTGGCAGTTAAGCAAATTTTGACTGGGTTGAATTAACATAAATCTATTACAGTCTATGTTTCTCTGAGAGATTACCACAGTAAGCAACATTGGCTGCATGATCTATATTCATTCATAACATAATGATAGGTTAAAGCAGTGAAAAATACAATGGAAGCAGCCAAATCAATTGGCTATTGGTCCTCAGAGTAGCGGCCTGATAGCTTTTATGGCATATTGAAGTAGCCGTGAACATTATTATTTTGTTACTCTCCTTCACAGCAAACATAGAAAGCACATGTACCACCACAAAGCACTGCGTTATAGCAATATCAGACGGATTATTCTGATAGGTTGGTTGATGTTTCTTGATGTTTCTGGTTTGATGTTGTTGTACCCATAGTACATATGTTAAAGAAAGTTAGAATGAGATTATGTGTCTTCAGTGTCTCAGCAGCCATTCGGTCAAACAGTCACATTACTCTTCGGTCAGTGGAGGGAGTGATGAGGTTGAAATATAGAGTGTAGAGATGCAATAGAGAAGCAGGCTTCTGGTTTGCTGCATTTGGCCCTTTCCACTTCACTTAAATCAATACCAGTGGTAACTATCCCAGGTGCACTATACCTCGGGTACCATTACCAACAGAGGTAATACTTTAGAGCAGTGCTCTTCATCACTTCTACCGTATCTGTATCAAAGAACAGTGAATATTTCGGTTAGACATTGAAAAAGAGCTGCAGACAAGGATAATTCCCCATCTTGTTGTTGGAACATGAAGAAAAGTCCACCCTCCTCCCTCCTTCTGCTTCTATCTCCCTCTCTAAGCGACAGTGATGGTTTGTAAGGTTGCCGTGGCAACTGCGGTTACTGTGTGCATGTGTGTGTTTGTGTGTGTAAGACAGACAGAGACAGAGAGTGTAAAGCTTGACTCTCTGTGAGCATACGAAGTGAGCAAGCAGGAAAGCCCACTGTGGTTATGTAAGCTCTATTATCTAAACAGCAGGCCACACCAGCCAATAGCTATCTGATAATTATAGCTATTATGTTCCAACAATTCTGCTTGTGGGTAGTTGCTTTACTTTAGGCGAGAACTCTGTTCTTACAGAGGGAGATTTATTGTACGTAGGAGCACATGTTCAATTTAGATTGTTTTTAATATGACCAATACTTTGATATGAGGTTGCCATGTGGTACATGTTTGTCTCAAATTCTGTCAATTATACAGTCAGGTCCATAATTATTGACACCCTTGATAATAGATGAGCAAAAAAGACTGTATAAAGTAAATAATACTAACACTGAGCTCCATTGTATGCAAAAAAGGGGAAATTATATTATTTTATACTAGCAACTGTTCAGAGAAAAATATTTTATTTAACAAGTAATTAAAAAGATAGTGTTCAAAATGATTGGCACCCCTGTTTTCAATACTCTAGGACCCTCCCTTTAACGACACTGAGCCTTTTTCTACAATATTTGATGATATTGAAGAATATGTTGGGCGGGATCATAGACTGTTCCTCCATACATAATCTTTCCAGATCCTTGATATCTTTTATCTGCCCTCTTCAATTCAAACCACAAGTTTTCAATGGGGTTCAAGTTTGGAGACTGAGATGGCCATTGCAAAATGTTGATTTTGCGATCAATTAACAATTTATTTGTGGATTTTGATTAGTGCTTGGGGTTATTGTCTTGCTTGAATATTCCCTTGCGGCCAAGTGTCAGCTTCCTGGCAGAGACAACCGGGTTTTTGGCTCAAATGTCCTGGTACTTGGTAAAGTTCATGATGCCGTTGACTCTAACAAGGGCCCCAGGACCAGTGGAAGCAAAATAGCCCATAAGATCAAAGATCCTCTACCATATTTACAGTAGGAATGAGGTCCATTTCTGCATATGCTTCTGTTTTTCAACGCTAAATCACCTAGGTGTCGGGGGAAGAGGGCAGAGGGGGGCACACTTTTGTTTCATTGGATAATGACTGTTTGCGAGGGGCCAGGCTGCATGTGTAATTGTCCCGTTTGTAGTCTCTGATTAGCACCATTGTGAGTAAAGTATATGAGGAGCCGGAGATGGACAGATGGAGATGCCAACTTACAGTGCATATAATCAAACCCCAACATTGTCAGAAAAGGAGAGAGGGAGGGGGACAGAAGGGGTTTTAGGTGTTGACTGACTGCCATTACTACTCTCTGGTATCACAGACCCAATATGCAACCAGTTTACTGTGTGTCCCCCTTTGCCCCAACACCTTGGTGGTTTGAGTGGATAGGGCGCCAGTCTTTCTCATCTCTACATGTTAAACTAATAACTGTGGTCAGGCAGAGAACAGTCATTGTTTTGGGAAAGTTGAAAGTAGCTGATATTGTCTACATTGAAGTCAGATTTACCTAAATAGACAGATGCAACCACAGATAACATTTGAAACCATCAATTTACTCCATTCCCCCTAATTTGAAGGTTCTACTAGACTTCTATACTTTGTAAAAACAGGTGATGTGAACATTGTGAGGCCAGACTCAATGTTGAATCATTTCTCCAGTGTGTTATTGTGTTAGTGGCAGTGGCCTGTATTGCATGTTCAACTGATGTCATTGCAGATGGATAGTGGGAGCGGTGCCTTGTCATTCAGCCCAGGGCATGTACAGACCGGAGCAGCAGTGGCGTGAAGGAGAATGTTTCGGGTGACAGGGGAGGGGTCGCAAGGTTGTGGAGGGCATGATGAGAAGCAGGACCAGCTTGTGGCCATTTTCACGGCTGACCTGTTCTGTGTTATGAGGGCTGTGAATGTACAGTATGCAACACAAACACATACACACATGTAGCCACAGCAGGATGAGGAGACTGTGTGATCATAGACTACGTGTCCCCCAGACATTTATGTTCCAGGTTTGTCTTACTCACGTGCAGACAGACGCACTCACGCACGCACACACACACACATGCGATGCAATGAACTTGAGTGTTAGGAATGAGGAAGAAGAGTTTGCTCCTCAGATGTGAGTCAGGACTTTAGAAGGGGGATTTCTCTTTCTAATCTCTCCCTCTGCATCACCAATGTCCTTATTAATTGTCATTGCCACAGTCCAAGTGGGAGTTAGTGTTCATTCAGGATAGGGTTTGAAGATAACCCCATTGCCAGGCCTATCCATACTAAACATCAGTAGTAAGTTGGGTGGCTTTCCAGTTATAAATGTCCTCCCTGACTTAACAGACAGACCCTTCTCCCTCTCACTGCCACCTTGCACTGACTTACTGTAATTTATTGGGGAATTTAAAGTGACTGCGGTCTGCTCCTGATTGATAACAGATGCAGTCTGAAACAGCTAGCTAAAGGACTCTCAGCCTCACAGATCTCCAATTCAATAGCAACATTGGCGACATTTTAAGCTAGCTGTTCCTATCTCCGTTACACATGCACTTGTGCCCACAAGCACAGACACACAGACACACAGACGCACACGCACGCACGCACACACACACACAGTGAAATCGGCCCTGGCGCTGGGGCGTGGGTTACATAAATGTGCTCAGCTAGGACTGTGTGTGGGTGTCTGCCTGCCTTTCTCTCCATTCACCTTTGGGCTGTTGCTGTTCGTTGAAATTCCTGCGTTTGAGCACGTCAGTGTTTTTCTCCTGTGTCTTGCTCAGGGGTCTCAGCTGTGAGAGAGTAATCAGCCACTGAGGTACCTATCGACTGCACTGTGAGCCCCCTTTAATGATGTCTCAGTCTCAGGCCCCCATTCAAGGCTTCACATCCTCGGTAGCCCACTCCCCTGCCTGGTTTAGTTCAGGTTGTGTAAAGACACTGGGCCAGTGATTGGTACAGTGTCAGGATCAGGAGGGGGCTTCCTGAAGCTGAGTAATTGTTGGGTCTGAGTAACACCTACAACAATTGCTGTACTCCACTCAATTTGTCTCCATCTTGGGCGGCTGGGCATTCTCAACCAGTTTATATGTATTTGACTCCACCCCTTGCATGTCTTCATTGAATACATTATTAAACTGTTGTAGCGAGAGAAATGCTTATGTTGCACTTTAAAAAAAATATATATTATTTTTTTATTTCACCTTTATTTATCCAGGTAGGCTAGTTGAGAACAAGTTCTCATTTGCAACTGCGACCTGGCCAAGATAAAGCATAGCAATGTGAACAGACAACACAGAGTTACACATGGAGTAAACAATTAACAAGTCAATAACACAGTAGGAAAAAAAGGGAGTCTATATACATTGTGTGCAAAAGGCATGAGGAGGTAGGCGAATAATTACAATTTTGCAGATTAACACTGGAGTGATAAATGATCAGATGGTCATGTACAGGTAGAGATATTGGTGTGCAAAAGAGCAGAAAAGTAAATAAATAAAAAGAGTATGGGGATGAGGTAGGTAAAAATGGGTGGGCTATTTACCGATAGACTATGTACAGCTGCAGCGATCGGTTAGCTGCTCAGATAGCAGATGTTTGAAGTTGGTGAGCGAGATAAAAGTCTCCAACTTCAGCGATTTTTGCAATTCGTTCCAGTCACAGGCAGCAGAGAACTGGAACGAAAGGCGGCCAAATGAGGTGTTGGCTTTAGGGATGATCAGTGAGATACACCTGCTGGAGCGCGTGCTACGGATGGGTGTTGCCATCGTGACCAGTGAACTGAGATAAGGCGGAGCTTTACCTAGCATGGACTTGTAGATGACCTGGAGCCAGTGGGTCTGGCGACGAATATGTAGCGAGGGCCAGCTGACTAGAGCATACAGGTCGCAGTGGTGGGTGGTATAAGGTGCTTTAGTGACAAAATGGTTGGCACTGTGATAAACTGCATCCAGTTTGCTGAGTAGAGTATTGGAAGCTATTTTGTAGATGACATCGCCGAAGTCGAGGATCGGTAGGATAGTCAGTTTTACTAGGGTAAGTTTGGCGGCGTGAGTGAAGGAGGCTTTGTTGCGGAATAGAAAGCCGACTCTAGATTTGATTTTCGATTGGAGATGTTTGATATGAGTCTGGAAGGAGAGTTTACAGTCTAGCCAGACACCTAGGTACTTATAGATGTCCACATATTCAAGGTCGGAACCATCCAGGGTGGTGATGCTGGTCAGGCGTGCGGGTGCAGGCAGCGAATGGTTGAAAAGCATGCATTTGGTTTTACTAGCGTTTAAGAGCAGTTGGAGGCCACGGAAGGAGTATTGTATGGCATTGAAGCTCGTTTGGAGGTTAGATAGCACAGTGTCCGAGGACGGGCCGGATGTATATAGAATGGTGTCGTCTGCGTAGAGGTGGATCAGGGAATCGCCCGCAGCAAGAGCAACATCATTGATATATACAGAGATTGAACCCTGTGGCACCCCCATAGAGACTGCCAGAGGACCGGACAGCATGCCCTCCGATTTGACACACTGAACTCTGTCTGCAAAGTAGTTGGTGAACCAGGCAAGGCAGTCATCCGAAAAACCGAGGCTACTGAGTCTGCCGATAAGAATATGGTGATTGACAGAGTCGAAAGCCTTCGCAAGGTCGATGAAGACGGCTGCACAGTACTGTCTTTTATCGATGGCGGTTATGATATCGTTTAGTACCTTGAGCGTGGCTGAGGTGCACCCGTGACCGGCTCGGAAACCAGATTGCACAGCGGAGAAGGTACGGTGGGATTCGAGATGTTTGTTGACTTGGCTTTCGAAGACCTTAGATAGGCAGGGCAGGATGGATATAGGTCTGTAACAGTTTGGGTCCAGGGTGTCTCCCCCTTTGAAGAGGGAGATGACTGCGGCAGCTTTCCAATCCTTGGGGATCTCAGACAATATGAAAGAGAGGTTGAACAGGCTGGTAATAGGGGTTGCGACAATGGCGGCGGATAGTTTCAGAAATAGAGGGTCCAGATTGTCAAGCCCAGCTGATTTGTACAGGTCCAGGTTTTGCAGCTCTTTCAGAACATCTGCTATCTGGATTTGGGTAAAGGAGAACCTGGAGAGGCTTGGGCGAGTAGCTGCGGGGGGGCGGAGCTGTTGGCCGAGGTTGGAGTAGCCAGGCGGAAGGCATGGCCAACCGATGAGAAATGCTTGTTGAAGTTTTCGATAATCATGGATTTATCGGTGGTGACCGTGTTACCTAGCCTCAGTGCAGTGGGCAGCTGGGAGGAGGTGCTCTTGTTCTCCGTGGACTTCACAGTGTCCCAGAACTTTTTGGAGTTGGAGCTACAGGATGCAAATTTCTGCCTGAAGAAGCTGGCCTTAGCATTCCTGACTGACTGCGTGTATTGGTTCCTGACTTCCCTGAACAGTTGCATATTGCGGGGACTATTCGATGCTATTGCAGTCCGCCACAGGATGTTTTTGTGCTGGTCGAGGGCAGTCAGGTCTGGAGTGAACCAAGGGCTGTATCTGTTCTTAGTTCTGCATTTTTTGAACGGAGCATGCTTATCTAAAATGGTGAGGAAGTTACTTTTAAAGAATGACCAGGCATCCTCAACTGACGGGATGAGGTCAATGTCCTTCCAGGACTTTGTCGAATTGAATTTGAATAAAGGCTCTGGACACTTTTGAAATTTAGGGTGCATGACAGGAACAACAGTTTGTAATGGTTTCCAAGCAGGATAATTATAGAACTTCTTCTCTACAATTTCTATAAACACTGTTTTTGTCTGTGTTGTAGTTTGAGAGACCGGTGTGTGTTACACCTCAAAGCAGCAGATTTTATTCCACGTCCATGCTTAGACATAGTTGCTGGAACCCTTAAGGTATAGTACGCCATATTGTTTCTGCAGCGCACCAGCTGCTCGTTGGTGCTGCACATTTTCAGGATCATCTTCCAAATGGAGCTGCAGTACGAGATGTACCAGCCCTCCCTCCACCACCATGATACAGACACAAACACACTCTTGATATAGTCCTTTATACCGTCTCTTTGCTTTACTCAATATCCTGTTGATGGCTGCGCTCCAGAGCACCAATTATTCTTGAATTGCATGTTCATTATGAATCCCCCATTGACCTCCCTCCACATTTGATGCTATAATCTCAATAATTGTGCCATTCCGATGCCCTGCAGCATTAAACGTGTCAATGGGGCTGGTTAGCCATGACAACTATCTGAATGGGGATATTGCTTGTCATTCAGTGCCTGTTTAACGGTTTCTTATGGAGATGTCTTGTGAAACCTGCCGGTTAGGGAAAAAAACGTAGGTCAAACGAGGCCACTCATCACTAAATTATGAGAGGGCTAATCTATTCATGATTACAGGCTCTTCCTCTTGTATAAGTATTACTGTTGACATTTTTTCAGCAAATGTTCCAGAAGATCCCCCTCCTTATGGTTTCCTGTAAAATGGGGAAAATATTTTAAATGGCCAACTTGAATTTTCTCGAATGAGGCAAGGAATGCAGAAACTTTCTAGAGTAATTTTTAACATATCATTATATTTGACCCAATAAATTATTAATTGAAGTAGTAGCCTGTTTTCCTTGAGAAATATAATAAATGATGGCTTCACTTAGCCTACACACAGAGCCTAGCAGCACCATTCATTCTAATGAGTGACAATAAAATCTGGTCAAAGTGCTTTGGTTTGGTTTTGTGATTGTGAAAGATGACATACAATGCTCAGTAGTCAACAGTAAGACCTAAATCATGTTATTGTAATTCAGATCATGTTGGGGAATTTAAAATGAGCTGGCTTATCAAGGAAAGTCATGTTTTACCCACCACATGCACTAAGTAAATAATAAGTACTTGGACAGCTGCTGCGCTTGCTTTCCACTTGTATGTCTTCTGACTACACATGAGCAACGTAAGCTTTAACAAGCCAGCCGTACCACTGTCCACAGAACTTAGACTTAGAGTGCAGCCTTGCACGTGAATGATGAGGATATAAACGCTTACTGTATGTGTCTGGAGTACATTTAGTGTACTGCTGCATCAAAGCTCAAACCAGAGTCTGGTTAGTGTCTATGTTCATAGTTAAGAGTTATTAATAGTCTCTGTACAGTATGCTCAATACATCAACCCTTCCTGAGTGTTGTGTGGACTGGATAGGGCTGGATATATTAATGAGTGCTCAGTTTTGAGTGTCCAACTGTATCATCAATTAATAACTTACTTAATCCCAGCACGTATGACCCTAGCCAGAGATCACTGATTGCTAACACTTAACAATGTTTATTGACATGATAACATGATACAACACTGTTGCTCATAAAGTTCCTTTATACCTGTGTGTGTCATTATCTTGTAATGACGCTGACATTAAATGAGTCATATCCACAACTAGACAGTGTTTTGTCCATCTCTAGAGGAGGCTAAGTGCCCTCTTCTCTCTGTCCCACAGGGATGACTTGCCAGGCCAGGAGCTCGTACGTGACTAGCGAGATCAAGTGGGGCTACCGCTTCATGCCCGTGCTCACACTGGAGGATGGCTTCTATGAGGTGGACTACAACAGCTTCCACGACATCCATGAGACCAACACACCCAGCTGCAGTGCCAGAGAGCTGACCGAGATGAATTGCCGCGCCCGCCTGCCCCTTACCTGGTCCGTGGCCAGCAAGCTCAGCCAGCAGGGGGTGCTGGAACCTGAAGGCCGCGAGAAGAAGAGTACTACTACCCTGGTAACCCAGGAGGAGGGGCTGGAGGAACAGACAGAGAGGAATGGTGACATTGCTAACATAGAGAGCGAGTCCAAAGTGTAAAGGGGAGCAAGAGAACCTAGGGCCAGAGGGGCTGTGTGAACCGTACTGTGGCATCTCTTCTCATGACTGGCTGACCAGGTGAGCTGGTCCCAGGTTAGAGGTCAGGGCCAGGGCAGAAAAGGGGACAGTCTAGCCCGAGGAGCCCTGCAACAAGGACAGCTTAGGCCCTCATCGGGTCATTTACCCTCCAAAGATAGCTGGTAAATGATAATGGCTGGACTGGAAATCTCTGCGGGCAATTGCATGTTTTGAAAACTTTTTAGTTCTTCTTCAAAATACAAATTCCTATTATTATTATACATTTTTTATTCGAATATTAAAACCTATATAAAAGTATATATTCTAGGGCATTTGCATTTGTATTTTTTGTATGTACTATTTGTTTTGTTGCTGAAGTGTGAATATTTGATAGGAAGATGTTTGATACTGATTCATTTAGACCAGGTCTGTACATATTCTATGCCTTATGTACGAAGCTTTCTTTACATTAGGGGTTTTCAGAAATATATAAGCATGTACAAAAACTGTAGTTAATTTATTCTATATTGTGTACATAAGAGAATAATGTTGATTGTAATAGGCAAGACAAAATAACTCTTAACAATTCTGTATGCAAGCCCTATAGACTATTAGACCAATGGCATCCTCACATCCTTGCCCACTTGGCAGAGATGTGTTAGACCCTGACTGTGCATGTCCACTAAACATACCACCAAGAGGTAGTGGGAACTGTCGCCCATGACCCTCGAGTATCATCAGTCCAAGTCTCCCCTCCTTGAAGACCTTTTTGTGCTCATAGGATAGGCTTGATGCAATACCCTTTAAGTTGGGAATGGAAGCTGGAAGGGAGAATGAACTGAAGGGAGTTGAACTAAGTTGCACTTCGGAACCGAGTTGATGTCTGTGTGACTGTTTTCTCTCCATTTGTTTTGGCCGTATTTCTGTTTTGGTCATATAACTAAACATTAAAATCAACATATGCCCAAATACTACTTTCAAATATGATTTAGGAATTTCTTCATAAGAAAATTACATAGTAAATAACATGTTGGGAATACAGGGCTTTCATGTGAAAACATCGCTGGAGAGTGTGGTGGAATCTCAGTCTTATATGGCACTACTGTACCTCACAGTAAGGAGGAGGAAAATGACAGGAAGGAAGTACATGCTCCTTTGTTCAGTAGTTGTCTGGCCACGAATTAAAGCTCCGTTATGAAAGACTGACCATCAGAGGCTGTCAATGTACGTTGTTAAAGAGTAATATTCCCTTACCGAGATGCCTATTATCTGAAACCCAGTATTATTTTAATGGTGTCTGTAACCAGCCAGGCCAGACATGAATGTAGGCAACTGTATGTCAGCTGAAGATATGGAGGTTGCCATGGGGATGAGGTGGTCTTGTTATGCTACAGACCACAGGCCGGAGTGAGTGTCGTGATAGCCACCCAGTGGAAAGTTCCATGCTGGCCCTCTAGTTACTGGCACTGTAGGGGTTCATGATATAATGATGCTACTGTGTAGGGTATCACTGAAAGTATAACTGAGGCAATGTAAACATAGGTCTTGGAGGGGAAAGGGGCTGTCTCTATTAGAGGTCGACCGATTATGATTTTTCAACGCCGATACCGATACCGATTATTGGAGGACCAAAAAAAGCTGATTAATCTGCCGATTTAAAAAAAAAAATGTATTTGTAATAATGACAATTACAACAATACTGAATTAACACTTATTTTAACTTAATATAATACATCAATAAAATCAATTTAGCCTCAAGTAGATAATGAAACATGTTCAATTTGGTTTAAATAATGCAAAAACAAAGTGTTGGAGAAGAACGAAAAGTGCAATATGTGCTATGTAAGAAAGCTACACGTTTCAGTTCCTTGCTCAGAACATGAGAACATATGAAAGCTGGTGGTTCCTTTTAACATGAGTCTTCAATATTCCCAGGTAAGAAGTTTTAGGTTGTAGTTATTATAGGACTATTTCCTTCTATACTATTTGTATTTCATTAACCTTTGACTATTGGATGTTCTTATAGGCACTTTAGTATAGCCAGTGTAACAGTATAGCTTCTGTCCCTCTCCTCACTCCTCCCTGGGCTCGAACCAGCAACACAACAACAACAGCCACCACATCGAAGCAGCGTTACCCATGCAGAGCAAGGGAAACAACCACCCCAAGGCTCAGAGCGAGTGAAGTTTGAAACACTATTAGCGCGCGCTAACTAGCTAGCCATTTCACTTGGGTTACACCAGCCTCATCTCGGGAGTTGATAGGTTTGAAGTCATAAACAGCGCAATGCTTGATGCACAAGGAAGAGCTGCTGGCAAAACGCACAAAAGTGCTGTTTGAATGAATGTTTACATGCCTGCTTCTGCCTACCACCGCTCAGTCAGATACTTAGATACTTGTATGCTCAGTCAGATTATATGCAACACAGGACATGCTAGATAATATCTAGTAATATCATCAACCATGTGTAGTTAACTAGTGATTATGATTGATTGTTTTTTATAAGATAAGTTTAATGCTAGCTAGCAACTTACCTTGGCTTACTGCATTCGCGTAACAGGCAGTCTCCTTGTGGAGTGCAACGAGAGAGAGGCAGATCGTTATTGCGTTGGACTAGTTAACTGTAAGGTCGCAAGATTGGATCCCCCGAGCTGACAAGGTGAAAATCTGTCTTTCTGCCCCCAAACGAGGCAGTTAACCCACAGTTCCTAGGCCGTCATTGAAAATAAGAATGTGTTCTTAACTGACTTGCCTAGTTAAATAAAGATTAAATAAAAGTGTTAAAAAAAAAAGTTTAAAAAAAAAAAGAAATCAGCAAATCAGCGCCCAAAAATACCGATTTCCGATTGTTATGAAAACTTGAAATCGGCCCTAATTAATCGGTCGATCTCTAGTCTCTATGGACACAGGCAGATGGACAATGCTTTCAATAAAGCTCCTATCGCCGCTGACGGACATGCTCACTTTTCTAATATGAAGGAAAGGCTTCAAATCTTTCAGTGTGTCTCTGAGGTGAATCCCACTGTCGTGATTGGCCCATAGCGGACAGATGAAAGCACACAGGGACTATGTAAAGAAACCATGTGAGGGGAAGTTGGGGAACAGCATTCAGGCCTACTCCGACAACTTTAACAAAGTGCAGATCGAGGCTGTTATTTTTCTTCTTTTCACATATTTTGCCCACTTTATTTCTGCTGCAGAACTACTTTTCTAAAAGCAATTTATTTGTGTTTCTGGCAAAATGTTTGATTTGAAAACGAGCAGTGTAATATGACCTAACAATGTTATCACTTTACAACAGTGTGAAATGTCTTTACTGCGGAACGTTTTAGCTCTGCTTGTCACTGATAGCACACTTGTGTCAATGAAGAACATTTGGAAACACTTTACATTAAGTTGCCCTTATATGATGCTGTTAGTCTATAGCTATTTCAATTGTTTTGAATTGTAATCCATATTTGTTACAGGTGTAGTTACTGGTAAATACTTTGATTTTATAAAAAGGGTTGATATTTCAGCTATGTGGTATTTAAGCAGCTTAATGTAAAGTGATCGACATGCAGGCATCAACATGCAGTTCATTTGACTTCTGTCCATCTCCGAACAAAGGCTGAACTAAACAGACATGTTTATTATATTGACTCCTTTATTTGACTGTATTTATTAATTTGTCATTTTAATACCAATCATGGTTGTATTAAGTTGTAACTTTAACATGATTACATTCCAACATACTGGTTCATAAATCAACTTCAACAATACTTCTCACTGTCTTTTATTGATAAAAATCGTATTCTACCTTTTGTATGGATTTAATGAAATTGAGAAATATATTCATATTGTGGTCAATATTGTGAGAATTATTCATTGAAAGGAACAATCCTATTCAATCTAAAGGGCGGGCACCTTTTAAACCATGTGGTACAGTACAGGACCAATAAATGGTAGAGCTAGAGTTCGGGAAGACCCACTATTTTGGAATGGGGTGTGATTCTCAAACACTGAGGGTTGCCCAATGCAAAGTACACCAACCCATTATTTATGTAAATTACAACCAACCAGCACCCAAACCCCAAGAGGGGACTGTGTTTGCCAGCTCTGCTTCAGTGATGTACCAAACAGCACCCAAACCCCAAGAGGGGACTGTGTTTGCCAGCTCTGCTTCAGTGATGTACCAAACAGCACCCAAACCCAAAGAGGGGACTGTGTTTGCCAGCTCTGCTTCAGTGATGTACTAAACAGCACCCAAACCCCAAGAGGGGACTGTGTTTGCCAGCTCTGCTTCAGTGATGTACCAAACAGCACAGCTAAGCTAAAGTCCTGTTCTTCCAGGACTGCTTGTTACTCGAGCTTCACAACTCTCATGCCATGCAATTGACTTGAAGTATATAAAATGATGACAGTAGAAAATGAATCTGTTTTGTCTCTCACAAAATTATCCAAAGCAGAGTTGAGAAATGCCACCAAAAGAAACTGCAACAGCAAAGTCGAGTCGATATTCATTTAACAAGACTTCTCATTAGCACTCTATACAGCTTGAGAAAGTACATAGTATATTGTAATTAAGGCTGGGTATGGACTTAAGATAGGTTAGCAGCATTAATGCTTAACTTCATAGTACTTGCATTGAATCGCTTTATTATGCAAATGCTCAACTAATGAGCTAGTGGGACCAATCAGCACATATTACAGCTTTGATTGAGACCCCAATACATGTATTGTTAAGCCTTTTCTCTGTTGAACTGGTCTTCTCTGCATTGTGTTGTGTGTAACAAGAATTTCAGCCAAAACAGACATACCCAAATCTAACTGCCTGTAGCTCAGGCCCTGAAGCAAGGATATGCATATTCTTGGTACCATTTGAAAGGAAACACTTTGAAGTTTGTGGAAATGTGAAATGAATGTAGGAGAATATGACACAATAGATCTGGTAAAAGATAATGCAAAGAAAAAAACAACCATTCTTTTGTTTTTGTAGCATCATCCTTGAAATGCAAGAGAAAGGCCATAATGTATTATTCCAGCCCAGATGCAATTTAGATTTTGGTCACTAGATGGCAGCAGTGTATGATCAAAGTTTTTAGACTGATCCAATGAACCATTGCATTTCTGTTTTAAAAAATTAAATCAAGACTGCCCAAATGTTCCTAATTTGTTTATTAATAACTTTGTTCAAAATTGCAGACTCTCCTCAAACAATAGAATGGTATTATTTCACTGTAATAGTCACTGTAAATTGGACAGTGCAGTTAGATTAACAAGAAATTAATCTTTCTGCCAATATCAAATATGTTTATGTCCTGGGAAATGCTCTTGTTACTAACAATCGCATGCTAATCGCATTAGCCTACGTTAGCTCAAACGTCCCAGGGAAGGAACACCGATCGCAAAGAAGTTAAGCGTGACTATGTGTGTATTTGCATATGTGCGTGTCTGTTCCCCTGCTAAGTGAATGATTTTCAAGATAATGATACATTCCTTGTGTCTCTCTGATCTAAAAGTCAGACTCCAAGACTGTGGCTCTGAAATGCCAGTTTCAAATTGACTAGATATGTTTCTCCCTCATAGCGGGGACCCTTTCAACATCCACCAACTCAGTATCTTCAGCATCACATCAGCGTGTGTCAAAACGCCTCTGCACCATTTTGATTTAATATAGATCAGACTTGATTTTTCATAAAAACATGGGCCGGGAACGGGCTTGACAGTTAAGCAAAGCAATAAAGCAACGCACTTTGCCCCTGACAACAGTCAAGTCGGATGGCAGTTCATTGTTTCTGTTGCAAGCAGAGGTGGGAGGCGGGGGTGGGGTGGACATCCTACCTGGGGAAGTTTTCCATTTCCCAATGCTGAAACCAAAATGCTATCTGCTATCACACAAGCTCACAGCTGCACCCAGATGCGCACACGCCCACACACATTTCAGTCACAATCTGAGGTGAAAGTGAATGTAGCCTACTTTATGGCTGAATTTCAGGACCTTCAGAACGGGGGATTTTATCAGATGTCCAATTATATTACTCAGCATTACCCTCCTACTCATATAGATGAGTAGGAGGGTAATGCATCAAACAATCAAAATGTGCTGCTACAAAAACGTTTTCATTTTGGTTTCTCTGTGGATTTGTATTCATTGCAGCTTAAGAAACAAAAGTAAAAGTTAGTGATAAAAACCTGTCCTTTTCTATAGACCATCTCTGCCTTTCCCTAACATGTCCGTGTGATAGCACACGGGCAATGGATGGATGGAAAGCATGCTTTATATGAAAGCACAATCATTGTATAGTAACCCAAACGACTATATTGACACATTTTTTAAATACATTTATACAGTATGTTTGAAAGAAATGTGTTTGTGTGTTTGATTTGCCCCCAAAACAAGAGAAAGCGTAAGTGGTATGAATCAGCGTACTTGTCATGGGGCTGTGTGTTAGGTGTTGTTAGGGGTTGACAAGCCATTAGACATATATGAGGAACATAAATATAGTTAATATGCACTAAACAAAAAACAAACAAGGAAATATAATTCTTCAAGAGCATTTCCATTTCACTGGTGATACAGGTAACTGCCAAAATAAATGAGGGATACAAAGTACTGTATATTGAAAGCAGTTTCTTCTACACTGTTATGGTTCCTGAGTTCATTAACATCCCATCATGTTTAGGATAAGGTATAAAATTGTGTTTTAGGTTATTGTCCCACTGAAAGGTGAATTCCTCTCCCAGTGTCTGGTGGAAAGCAGACTTAACCAGGTTTTTCCTCTAGGATTTTGCCTGTGCTTAGCTCCATTCTGTTCATTTTTCTATCCTGAAAAACTCCCAAGTCCTTAACAATTACAACAACACCCATAAGATGATGCAGCCACCACCATGCTTAAACATAGGGAGAGTGGTACTCAGTAATGTGTTGTGTTTAATTTGCCCCAAACATAACACCTTGTATTCAGGACAAAAAGTGAATTGCTTTGCCATATTCTTTACAGTATTATTTAGTGCCTTTATTATTTTTATTCTGTACAGGCTTCCTTCTTTTCACTCTGTCATTTAGGTTAGTATTGTGGAGTAACTGCAATGTTGTTGATCCATCCTCAGTTATCACCTATCACATGTCTGTGGAACTTGTTCAGTTTGTCTCAGTTGTTGAATCTTATGTTCATACAAATATTTACACGTTAAGTCTGCTGAAAATAAACGCAGTTGACAGTGAGAACATTTCTTTCTTTGCTGAGTTTATGTAGCCCTTTACTGCTACCTACAGTAGGCCATTGTATAGCTAAGTGAATCCAATGTAATGTAACTTCCTATTAGCTATCTATCTTGATGTATCATTGGAAGTTAAAAACACAAGCTCGAAATGCAATTGTAGATAACAGCCATGGAAGGGGGTGAAACGACTGCAGCTCCAGCTGTCAGTAAAGGGACAGTAGGCTACTGGAAAGGGCAGGTCATTTTGTGGGAGGACATTATGAAAATATTCTCCAGTTCAAGTCCATAGCAAGGAAGACTATGTATTAGGACAGAGAGATAATAGCAACATAATATTCAGTGCTGCCTAATTTTAGTATAATGACGCCGGTTTCTTGGTGTTTTTTTCGGTCCGCAGATGAAAAGGTTCCAATGAATGTCCCAAGAGCCTGCACACCCGGTACCTGGACTATGGTTGGTCAGATTAGTACTCTAAAAAATATATTTTATTATAGTTAAAATGTTCATGTTCTGTTCACTTAATATAATTTAAAAGTATGTATTAAGGTGTCTAATATAATACTAGTCAAAAGCAAATGTAGACATTCATTTCCAAATGCCTTCAAAATCTTTTTTTACAATGGAGTGCCGAAATTGCTGCGGGTGGCTTCAAAACAACACCCCCTGTAAGTAATCTAGGGTTAATACATATCATTGGTTTGAGAAGGATGAAATACAAATGTCCCAATATTTACACAACTCCTTTCTTTCCCACACTTCACTATATCAAGTTGCTAACACCTGGGCACACCTTCGATGGCCTCCCAGGAACTTCGCCATTCCTCCTCCTCAGACCTCACCCCTCACTTAGTCACATCTTAACCCTGCACAAGTCCAGCATCACCCCTTCTCCTCAACCCACCCCTAGTCAAGAATCAACCCTTAAGGTTAAGGTTATGTATAGTAACCCTAGGTGTAAAATAATAAATAATGGCTAAATCTCAGAAAGTTTTAAACTATCTAGAGGAGTAAAACAAGGTTGTCCACTATTGGCATATCTGTTTATTATTGCCATCGAAATGTTAGCTGCAAAGATTAGATCAAACAATAATAAAGGGATTAGAAATCCGTGGCCTAAAAACTAAGGTGTCATTGTACGCTGATGATTCATGTTTTCTTTTAAAACCACAATTAGAGTCCCTCCACGGCCTCATAGAGGATCTAGATACTTTTGCTATCCTCTCTGGATTAAAACCAAATTATGATAAATGTACCATATTACGTATTGGATCACTAAAGAATTCACATTTTACATGACCATGTAGTTTGCCAATTAAATGGTCTGACGGAGATGTAGACATACTCAGTATACAAATCCCAAAGGAAAGAAATGATCTCACTCCAATACATTTTTATAGAAAGTTAGCAAAAATAGATAAGATCTTGCTACCATGGAAAGGAAAATACCTGTCTATTTGTGGAAAAATCACCCTGATTACCTCCTTAGTTATATCACAGTTTACCTATTTGCTTATGGTTTTGCCTACACCTAGTGACCTGCTTTTTAAATTATATGAACAAAAAATATTCAATTTTATTTGGAACGGCAAACCAGATCAAAATAAAAGGGCCTATTTATATAACAAATATGAATTCGGTGGGCAGAAATTATTAAATATTAAAGCATTAGACCTCTCACTAAAGGCATCAGTCATACAAAAGTTATACTTAAATCCAAACTGGTTCTCTAGTCAATTGGTACGAATGTCTCATCCTATATTCAGGAAGGGCCTTTTCCCCTTTATTCAGATTACACCTGCTCACTTTCGGTTGTTTGAAAAGGAAATAATCTCCAAAATATCTTTATTTTTTAAACAAGCCTTCTTAGACAGTTGGTTGCAATTTCAGTTTAATCCACCTGAAAGGACGGAACAAATAGTACAACAAATATTGTGGTTAAATTCAAATATACTAATTGATAAAAAAAACTGTATTTATCGAAGATTTTTTTTAAAAAGGTATCAATTTAGTGAATGATATCATAAATAGGACTGGTGGAGTTATGTCACACATGCAGCTAACACAGACATATGGAAATGTCTGCTCTACCCAAAATTACAACCAATTAATTGCAGCATTACCACAAAAATGGAAGAGGCAAGTAGAAGGGGGAAAAAGTAAGGAACTTGTATGTCGGCCCTGTATTAAAGAACATAAATGGTTAAAGAAAAGTGTGATAAATTAAATTGGTATATGTTTTTATTTAAGGACCAAAAAACTGACAGCTGTGCCATATAAATTGCAAAATAGTTGGGAAGAGATTTTCGATGTACCCATTCCATGGCACATGGTTTATGAATTGATACGCAAAATAACAACAATTATTTTGTGAAGCATCACAGCACAGTTGAAAAATATACGGCAAGTAGAAATCCGAAATGGATGATGTTGAGAGACAGATGGGAGGGGTTGAGTGGAGCTGAAGGGTGGGACTAATAACAAGATAAACAATGTAAAACATACAGGATCTGTAAAATGTATATTGGTTCGGAACTTTTGTGAAATAGCACAGTTACAAATAGAAATCATTAAACTGGATGGACATCAGAAATAGAGGAAGGACTAAGAACAAACAAGAGAGAACTATTGTAAAGTAGACTGTCTGTAGAGTGTGTATAAGATGTATGGATTGAAGGTAGAAGCAGAAGTGTTTATTAGTTTACTCCAATTGGGGGAATCGGCGGAAGGGTTTGCGGGGAATAATAATAAAGGTATATTCTTTATAAATATGTATATATGTATATATATATATATATATATATATGCATGCGTGTATGGATATATATATTTACCCAAAAAATATGGGGGATTGGAAATGCAGACAATTACATTGGAAGCAACATTCTTTCCGCAATATTAAGCTGATCCACCCTCTAAAAAAAAAAAGAAAAAAATAATCAACCCTGCACTAGTCAATCCTCACACCTGCATTGCTCAGTAATCAAGCCTCATTTTGTATTCTCACCCTGCACTTTTTTTGCACAATGGTGGACTTTTACATTAGCCGAAAAACAGGCACATTTGACAACAAAACAACGTGGAGTTATAAGTTTGGGAAAATGTAGCTAGCAATTACCTTCATAATTAGCTATGATTAAATTAAATTTCAATGAAAATGTTGCTAGCTAATATGAATGTCATACATTTGCGGCAAGTTAACTTAACCACTCCACTTCCCAAATCTTGGATACCCTATTACATTCTTAGAATTCTGATACATCACCATAGCTAATTAACATTGGTTGATTTAAGCAATAAAGCAAACCATGCCCATTCCAAAAATGAAAGCAAATTAATTGTCTATAACTCAATGATCCTGCTTTGTAACTAGACCTACTCCATCTATGTAGTTTGGGTGTTAGCTAGCCTGTCAATAAAAGAACACAGCTAGCTAGCAAGTTAAAGATGGAACACCCAGTAGGGAAACCAGTGACACTTCGTTTCTTTGACGAAGCAGAGCTGGGAAGCATCGCAGTAAAATGTATTTCAGTACATAATGTCATTCTAGCATGCGTGCAATGATGTCCCTAAGATATTGTATTGTTGAAATGAATTAAATCATAAATTATCACTAGCTGGTCAATAGAAAAGCTCATTGCGATTTTAAAATGTGCTTTAATGCAAGAGTGAAAACTGATGCACAGGTGAGTCAGAGGGGTGATACCTGAACAATGCAGGGGTGAAGCTTGACCAGTGCAGGTTTGATACTTGACTAGGGGAAGGATGAAGGTTGAGGAGAGGTGACACTTGACTAGTTGAGAAGTGAGGTCTGAGGAGGAATGACAAAGTTCCTAACAAGTGTTCTGTACTTTAACACCAATACAATCCTGCTGTCTACCAACCAGTCCAACACCTCAGCCACTAGTCTAAATACATGGTCTCTGGTCTCAAACAAAGGAGGATGCCTCTTTCAGTATATCAAACATCAAGAAAACAGCAACTGCAAAATGTTTCAGAAGTTGATTTCACCAGGTATCTCGCAAGTGTTACCTGGAACGTCACGCCAAGTAAGTATTCAAATCATTGCAAAGCGGTAAGGACCAAAGTATTTTAGGCTCGCTTTCTGGAGCGCCTGCACATTCGGTTTTACTTGGTTCTTCAGTGCCATTTTGACTCCAAAATGAGAAACATTCCTGAAATTCCATGAGAGTAAAGGAACTGATCTATTGGCAAATTCCATGAGAGTAAAGGAACTGATCTATTTGGACATTTTAAGAATGATCGCAATCCTTTTATAAAAGGACCAAGTGAAGAGGGTTAACACATTCAATGCCATTGTGTAAAAAGGTTATTTGAAGATTGTGCTTTTCATTATCCTTACTGAAGCATAACATTGTCATGATGGGAACTAGACTAGTTAAAATACTTGGGTTGGCATTCTAGACATGTCTACTGTGATAAAATTCCAGTTGTTACCCATCTGAGAACCAAAACAAAGTGGCAGGGAAAAAGGAAACAAATAGACTCAGTACAAGTTGATTAACTTTTTTAAATGTTTATATCATACATAAGACCGCTTGAATATAATACAAAGGGCTTGTCCATTTAAAAAAAAAATGTTTGGAACATTCTCATATACAGAGCAAGTATTGACTAGATCTTACAATGTGGACACAGGTATTTCTTTTCCCATGCCGTTTAATCTTTACAATGCACGTCAGATGTCCTGTAACCAAACTGTTGTCAATCACTCAAAATCAGACGACTGGGGGACAGGAAGGCAAGGGTGGCAATAAAAAGCCTGTATTCCAATTAAATAGGGAGCAGAGCAGAAATGATATTGAACACTTGGGAGTAAAAGTTGGATGTTTGTTGACGATCGTGGCTTTCACTTTCACACACACGTATCAGTAGCCCGACTGCAAATGGCCCCACGGTGGAAGCGTATGTCAATTTTAATGCACCTAAAAATAGTTCCTGTAATATATGTACATAATTGCGTATGTATTTATATATTAAAACACAGCTGTCATTCAGGTTTGTAGACACATCCACACACTATACCCTGTCTATAATATTTACGGTATGAATATCTACTCTCCTGTTAATTTAAACCCTAAAAGTTTTGCATTTGTACTGGCATTGTCAACTACTTTGGCCTGGAAGCACAGTTACCCACTGACTAATATCACAGAACTTCCACTGCATGGTCTCCACATTGACTTAAATGTACTCAAAATACCATTAGGAAAAAAGTAGTGAGTTCTAAACTTCCTTTATTAAAAAAATACAAATATATACATAATAAATTCTATTTCAGCTATTAAAATGGGGTTGAAAAGTAAACACCTGAAGCCTGTGATGTCATGGACACCTTTCCTCTAGCTGTTGCTGCCCCCTTAAATTTTTGCAAAGGGTACAAAACTTAGGCCAGTTCTCCCGTATCCTCAGGCATCACACGATGAGACTGGAGTAGGACACTCCAGCAGGCAGGGCTCACCTCTCACACCATTCTTCCCTACTAGTTTCCTTTTGGATTCAACCTCCATGGTGAGAGCTTCAGTCAAACATGGATTTTAGCTAATTTAGAGCAGTATCCCAGCTAAAATGTGGATGTGTACAGTGCCTCTCTGCTAGCTAGGTCAAAAAAGGTTGTTTCTAAATTGACGGGGAAAAGGGGGCACCATTTTAGCCACTGCCATGAAGACTGCCGAAAGTAGTCAAGGCAGCTTTATCAAGACAGGCACGTTTGAAACAGCTGCTGAATACCTGGTCACAAATTGAAGGATTAATGCACTGTTCACATCTTTCCTCTCTCACTTTCAACTCATGAATACGAGGACTTGCCTCAACTAACAGCGACCATACTGATACTCCGGAACCCGCAGAGTAGCAATCAGCGTTGGCATCTATTGTCCCTCAAGTCCTTGAGAACAGAAAAAAGTTATACCAATGAGAGATTTGTTTTTGATTGTTGTTTGTCTTTTTAGAGAGAAAAAAAACCTTTACAACCAATTCTGTTGAAGATTCAGCTAACAGTAAATGTACCGAGTTCAACAACAGCTCCAGTTTTGCTAAAGCAATAGATTCAGCCATTTTTACTGACATTTTAAAAAGGTCTTGATATACCTTGTGTCAAAGTGCAGAACTGCTACATTATTGGTTACAGAAATCTATGTGCTATAAAAACAGCTTTGGTACAATAAATTATCAAAAAGGGAAAATAAATTCTTGTAAAATTCACAGCATAATTGTGAGGCAAAAAAGCAGTCACATAAAATTCAGCATGTTTTCATATAAAGATGAACAGAAGACATTTTTGCAGAAGCTCTGTTGGAGGAACCACATGCTGAAGAAACAGAAAAGCAAGTAAAAAGTTGGAAGGGACACAGTCATAGCCAATTCCATCCATCTTGCAACAAAAATACTTCCGTGAACTTACAAGGCCCGGCAATCACTGGACCTCGCAAGTCACCCGTTTTAGTTAAAGGCCTCAAATTACCATTCTCAAAACAAATTTTTTCTACTTTTTCTTTGTTAAGGATTATGTTTGTTTTATACCCAAACTTCAAAAATAGAAAGCTATTTTCTCATTTAAACAATAATGTCCAGCTTCTTTCCCCACCCCCCACCCTTAATTTCAGAGTCCCAAAAAAACATAAGGCCAAAGAGTTATCTAAAAAACCGGACACTGCCCAGACAACTGTACTGTAGGTTTGGGGTGGCTCGGCCCTGGCCACTGCTCTTAAGTACATATCTTCAGTGTGGCCTGGGGCCTCCCAGCATGGCACTCTGCTGCACAGCTGTACATGGCTGGCCCCCCGCGCAGCGCATCCACATTCCTCTCAAAGAAAGTGTGACAGACAAACCCAGCGAGATGGAAACTCCCTGTATAATGCTTCAATCCTCTGCCACTCTATGGACAGGTATACTACAAAGCAGGATCAATGAGTTAGCCAGCCAACTTGCCTAAATATTCGGAAATAACTTATTTTTAAAAAAGAAGCTTGAAATGGAAATGGTCTAATGACAACAACCTGGTTGTTTATAAAAGTTAGCTAACTCATTGATCCTGCTTTGTAGTATACACTTCATGTCTCACAGCTCACAGGTGAGATTGTACAACAGAACAGAAAAATTCAAATGAGAATATAAATCCAGAGAAAATTATTCTTGCCGAATATGGAAAAAAGTGCAAATGTGTGGATAGGAGTTTCTGGAAATGTTATGGTGCTGTAACAATTCCTTTACTAAATAGCCGTTAACGAAAAATGTCTACGTCATTTTCTATCCACAGACTTCTAAGCTCTCGGCTGACAATAACAAGGAATAATGCAAACCATGCAGTCGAGTGAGAGTTGTATGTGAAATGAATGGATGTTTCAGTACGGTTGTGAAGTATGTTATGCAAGAACGTTTGTAGTAAAAATCTAATTCCCTGTGAACACTGAAAATGGTGGAGCGAATAATCCCATTTGAAACCAAAGTGAAGAGAGAAACCCAAGGGTGGCATGGGGAGGAGTTGGAGAAATGGTGGGCTTTGCACTGTGGTAGAGAGTAAGTGATCATCTCCCCCTCTAGTTTAAAGCAGCTTTTTGATTCTTTACGCACTTTTTTGTTGAAATAAAAACCTACCACCTTCAAAAACACAAAACATTCTCAGTTTAGTCAAGAACTGGCGACAGAACTCTGCTGTACACAGACTCCTGCCATGGGCGACTCCTCCCTGTCTATGCCTTGTCTCATGCCCATGGGGTAGGTGGGTTGGCCCGCCATCCCAGTCTCTTGTCTGGGGTTGGAGAAGGCACCCAGTCCCATTCTGCCGTTCTGGCCAAAGTCCACGGCTGCGTTGGCAGGGAGCGGGCGCAGCTGGTAAGCCTTGTTCCCCTGGGTCCCGGCGGAGGAGGAAGATGTGGAGGAGGAGGAGGAAGACAGGGAGGTCATAGACAGGTGGCCGTGCACCACCTCCACCGAGTTCTCTGTGGAGGCACTGTTGATAGGGGAGTGGTAGAGGCGGGGCCGCGCAGGCAGGCCCTGCTGTCCATGGGGGTGGTGGGGTTGATGGTGTAAGTGATGGTGTCCGTGGTGATGGTGCTGGTGGGCGGAGGAGCTGTTACCGGGGGCCAAGGGGTGGATGGCCTTGGGCGCCTGGGGAGGCACGTGAAAGGTGGTTTCCTGGACGGGGTGGGTCTCCACTGTCACTGTCTGTGCCCCTTTGCCACCAGCCCAGCCAACTGGGGGAGGGAGCGGCTGCCTCGCCTGACACACAACAGCAACAGTCAGTAACTCAAATGACTGATAACAGGTTATTCAACTCTGTCTGAAGAGCGACACCTATGTTTAGAAAACCCAATACTTCCCCAAGCTGTGCCTATGAGAGGGCTCATCCATCTCAAATGGGAGTTGAGGTAAAGGTTGTTAACCTGGGTTAAAGACTACGTGACAATCTAGTGGGGGTCACTTGGCCAGGAGCAATAGTGTGTGTGTGAGACTTGCCTGTGGGTAGAGATTTTCGCAGTCCATGGCCTGCACGGCACTGAAGTGACCTCCGCTGTGCCGGTGCTGATGTGTTGGGTCCGAGCGTGCCCGCCCACTGGTGCTCGTGCCAGACGACCCTCCTGCAGAGCAGAAACACAAACAGAAATCAATTGACATTAAATTTATGTTGAACATTTGAGACAGTTCCAATCTCCCTTAAGGCTCTGCACTACCTGCACTAATTTCCTCATGTCTAATCCGGTACTGAAAAAATGTATTCCTTGGGAATCCCACAGTGTGCGAGGCTAGAGCAAACAAAGTGAACACCCCAGGGGTTCCCCAGGATTGGACTGAGAGACATGGGTCTAAGGTCACGCTAATGATTCAAAGTGTACCCCCAGTTCTCCATGCAGCTTTGCGGCTGCATTGCTCTCTCTACCTGAGCTGGAGGAGGTGCTGGAGGTGGTTCCAGAGGACTGGGACTGCTCCAGTGCAGGGCTGGTGGACACGCTGCTGCTCGTGTTGGTCCCCTCATCCGCAGTCTTCTTGAAGAAGCTGTGCTGCAGGGCGTAGTAGGGCTGGATGCGGCTCTTGGGGTCATAGTCCAGCATCCGAAGGATCAAATCCTTGAACTTCAAATAGTCAGCGACAGCGTGGCCAGACTCACCCGCCCGCCGCCCCCCAGGACCCCCCGACTCCACACCCAGGATGCTGTGCAGCTTCCGCATGCCCGGCGGCTTATACTGCGCACACACAGAACAGAGACTTTGAGGATATACACACTCACTATTGCAAAGGAAATTTATGACATCACAATAACATAATTGACAGGGTGATTTGTTGAACTCACCCTTTTGCCATCTTTGGTCTTCTTTGCACCCCACGTGCTGTCCGATATCTTCTCAAAGAACTTCCTGGCCTTGGGCGCCTGGTCCAATATGTAATTTGGAGGGACACCCAGAACTTCCACTATTTTGTTAATTTGATCAATCTGAAAAATCAGAAGACCACAATTAAGAATGTCTTACCCTATTTGGCACTAACTGCGTATAAAATTGCCTGCACCTCAGTATAGGAAAAAGGACTGAGTTTAAGAGGCATGCGACACATGCCTCTTATCTACAATACAACAACTAAACTCCTAGTGAAACGTTCAAAGCACCACAGCTCCCTCTGTTGGTCTTTATTAGGTTCTCACTCCCTACACTCATCTTGATGAAGACAAAAACTGAATATCTTTCTCACATGAGCACAATGAAGCATCACAGGTAAGCATTATCTGACAAGTTATATCATCCTAAATAAAGACTACATCTTTTCATTCCATGAGTCCTACCTCATTGGCCCCACTGAAGAGGGGCTCACCGGTGTGCATCTCCACCAGAATGCAGCCCAGGGACCACATGTCGATGGCCAAGTCATAAGGCATGCCCAGCAGCACCTCTGGGGAGCGGTAGAAGCGACTCTGGATGTACTGGTAGATCTGAGTGGACAGAAAGGGGTCACAGCTATTAGGACATGGCATTTTTGTTACCCTTTTCTAGCCATGCAACCCTTTCCAAAATGTTTTTGTTTCGTATCTTTCCACATCATACTCTACCAATCCATCTATCCAATAATTAATCAATCCATTAAATAGAGAATCCATAGTGGGTCACAAAAATATCAGATTCTCAGTTTTGGTGTAAGACTTATGTAGCATAAAATTGACCATATTAACCTCTAGGAAAAACATCATCAGCGTCACATCATTCACCTAGCCTCTGTTAGTGGTGGGGGGAAAATCGATACAGTTACAAATTATAATCGATACTTTGAGTACAAGATTCCAACTATTTTTTTGCTCCGTAGCTTTCGCTGCCTATCAAAAACACCAGTATTTTTCATCCTATATCTTGTAAACCATATTTTTATAGTAGTGAGATTTTATTTTAACTGATAAAATATTCTCATGCTCTCCCTCGTCTCTCTGCCGCAAACACAGTGCCTTCGAAAAGTACTTAGACCCCTTGATTTTTCCCCACATTCTGTTACGTTACAGCCTTGTTCTAAAATGTATTACATTTAAAAAATCCACATCAATCTACACACAATACCCCACAATGACAGAAATACCTTATTTACATAAGCATTTAGACCCTTTGCTATGAGACTGGAAATTGAGCTCAGGTGCATCCCGTTTCCATTGATCATCCTTGAGATGTTTCTACAACTTGATTGGAGTCCACCTTTAGTAATTCAATTGACTGGACATGATTTGGAAAGGCACAGACCTGTCTATATAAAAAGGTCCCACAGTTGACAGTGCATGTCAGAGCAAAAACCAAGCCATGAGGTCAAAGGCATTGCCCTTAGAGGTCCGTGGCAGAATTGTGTCCAGGGACAGATCTGGGGAAAGGTACCAAAGCATTTCTGCAGCATTGAGGGTCACCAAGAACACAATGGCCTCCATCATTCTTAAATGGAAGAAGTTTGGAACCACCAAGACTCTTTCTAGAGCTGGTCGCCCGGCCAAACTGAGCAATCTTTGGAGAAGGGGATTGGTCAGGGAGCTGACCAAAAACCTGATGGTCACTCTGTCAGAACTCCAGAGTTCCTCTGTGGAGATGGGAGAACCTTCCAGAAAGACAACCATCTCTGAAGCACTCCACCAATCAGGCCTTTATAGTAAAGTGGCCAGACAGAAGCCACTCCTCAGTAAAATGCACATGACAGCCCGATTGGAGTTTGCCAAAAGGCACCGAAAGGAAACAAGATTCTCTAGTCTGATGAAACCAAGATGAAACTCTTTGGCCTGAATGCCAAGCATCACAACTGGAGGAAACCTGGCACCATCCATATGGTGAAGCATGGTAGTGGCAGCATCATGCTGTGGGGATGTTCAGGGGCAGGGAGACTAGTTAGGATCGAGGGAAAGATAAACGGAGCAAAGTAGAGAGATCCTTGATGAAAACCTGCTCCAGACACTCAGGACCTCAGACTGGGGCGAAGGCCAAGACAACCCAAGAGTGGCTTCGGAACAAGTCTCAATGACCTTGAGTGGCCCACTCAGAGCCTGGACTTGAACATCTCTGGAGAGGTCTGTAAATAACTGTGCAGCGACGCTCCCCATCCAACCTGACAGAGCTTGAAAGGACCTGCAGAGACGAATGGGAGAAACTCCCCAAATACAGGTGTGCCAAGCATGTAGCGTCACATGCAAGAAGACTCGAGAATGTAATTTGCTGCCAAAGGTGCTTCAAAGTACTGAGTAAAGGGTTTGAATAATTTAGTAAATGTGATATCAGCTTATTTTTTATGAAAGTGTAAACGTGTTTTTTTTAAACTGCCTGCTTTGTCAATATGGGGTATTGTGTAAAAAAAAAAAAAATCCATTAAAGTGAAGCGGTCTGAATACTTTTGGAACATCATATCGCAATACCTATAGAATAATGAGAAATGCAATACATATCGTATCGGCACCTAAGTATTGTGAGATCCCTGGCAATTCCCAGCCCTACCCTCTGTCCCAGCTGGCAGGAGCTGCCAAAATCCACGATCTTGATGGCGCTCCTCTTGGGGTTGCACAACAGGATGTTCTCGGGCTTCAGGTCACAGTGGATGATGCTGAGCTCAGGCGTGGCCAGGAATAACAGTGCTGTGCACATTTGCTGGGCAAACTTGCGTGTGAGGTTGAGTGAGATGCCACGGAAGTTGGTGTTCCGCAGCAGGTCGTACAGGTTGTAGGAGAGCATCTCAAACACCAAGCACAGGTGGCTCCGGAACATGAAGTGGCGCTTTAGGTGAACTGGAGAGAGAGAAGAGGGGACAAAAAAAGACTAATGAGCATTTGTTTTGAGTTCGGTTGATACACTAGTGATGTTAACATATTGGATACTGATTATTGACTTGCGCATGTTAATGGACTGGTTTCCTGGACAGATTAAGCCTCATCCTGGAGTAAAAAGCCTTTTCAATTAAGGTTCTCCAAAACATTTACATATTAGTCATTTAGCAGACGCTTATCCAGAGCGACTTACACATGTTAATACTTTTTTCGTACTGGTCCCCCGTGGGAATCGAACCCAGAACCCTGGCACTGCAAGCCATGCTCTACCAACTTAGACACATCGGGGCAGTCCTGTGTAGCTAGCAGGTAGATGGCACACTTCCATCAAGATGTTTTGGGGTCTTTTTGGTATTACTATAGTAAAGACTCCATCACAAAGTTGAACAGAGGTCAAATGTATGTATGTATGTATGCATGTATGTAGGTATGGAGGTAGGTACTTATTTTCCACCATCATTTGCAAATAAATTCATTAAAAAATCCTACAATGTGATTTTCTGGATTTTTTTCCTTCTCATTTTGTCTGTCATAGTTGAAGTGTACCTATGATGAAAATTACAGGCCTCTCATCTTTTTAAGTGGGAGGACTTGCACAATTGGTGGCTGACTAAATACTTTTTTGCCCCACTGTATGCATGCATGTATGTATGTACGTCAATAACAAAATACAGAGGCGTACAGAGGCCTATTATCAGCAACCTTCACTCCTGTGTTCTAATGGCACGGTGTGTTAGCTAATCCAAGTTTATCATTTTAAAAGGCTAATTGATCATTAGAAAACCAGGTAGAAAACTCTTGGCAATTTCTCGCATGGAATAGGCTTCATTAAACAGAACAAGAATAGACTAACGAGTTCTAGAAGAAAGGTCTTTGTTTCTGGCCATTTTGAGCCTGTAATTTAACCCACAAATGCTGATGTCCCAGATACTCAACTAGTCTAAAGAAGGCCAGTTTTATTGCTTCTTTAACCAGAACAACAGTTTTCAGCTGCGCTAATATAATTAGATAAGGGTTTTCTAACGATCAATTAGCCTTTTAAAATGATAAACTTGGATTAGCTAACAACGTGTCAATTGGAAAACAGGAGTGACTTTTGCTGATAATGGGCCTCTGTTTATGGAATATCTACAAAGGCGTACAATCTGCCGTTTCCAGCTACAATAGTCATTTACAAAATGAACAATGTATTTCTGATCAATTTGATGTTATTTTAAAATGGACACATTTTTTTGTTGCTTTTCTTTCAAAAACAAGAACATTTCTAAGTGACCCCAAACTTTGAACGGGATATATATATATATAAGTGAGAGACGTGTATAGGGAAAAAGGAGAATCTGGCTGTACCTATGTAGTACTTCATCTCCGTGTCATGTTTGTTCATGAGCTCGAGGAGCCGCACTTCAATCTGGGCTTGATTAAGAAAAGCCTTCTTGTTCTTGATGATCTTAATTGCCACCCACTCCTGCTCTGCACGGTCATATGCCTTTACAACCTGGAGAGAGGCAAGGCCAAACACAAACCATGTAAAAACAATGAGCCAGGCAGGAACACATGCACAGGGGGGGGCTCTGATTTATTACAGCCTCTTCAGTCACACACACACACACACTACTGCGCGTGCTCTCTACTCACTAGCTCTCTGCTCTCCTGCGTGTACAGCACACACTTCTGCGCTCCCACACACTCACTCTTCCAGGCACACGCACACACGTCTGTCCCATTCATACTTCACTTCTCAATTCCTTAGCTTATAGCCTACTTTCAGAAAGCCCAAGATAGGCCTAGTTGGTTTTTTAAAATAAGTTTTAAGGAAAGGATATTTGCTTGTCTGACATACGCTGCTGGCTTTGACTGACAGGTGCTTTTACTTGGTGAGTGAGTATGCTGATTCTCTATATGCATATGTTCATGCAGAAAGTTTTTTAAAGTAGCCTGTCTCTTTAATAAGAATCAAACGCTTGTAAAAGGCTTATTGTCAGTTACTTAGGCTACATTACTTCTCATTACGGCTTCCTTTCTTTGAAGAACATATGCCAATGCCATCGAATGACCACAGCAGCAGGGTTTGTGGCAGTATGTGAATATTTTGGGGAAAGTGGGAGAAACCCCATCGGACTTTGTTTGAATAGTTTTGTGCATCAGAATAGGGTCTGTATTTAATTGTTTTTATATGCAGAAAAGCCAACAGACAAGAACAAGGTAGGCATACATTTTTATTTTGACTCCATTAATGTGTCAACATGGACATGTGACAGATTTTCTTTAACCTGGCACTTACATTTATTTTATTAATATGTATTAGTAATAACCTGAATAATAATAATGAAAGTGGCGTGATAATATAAAAGTGTAATGGCTTGTTTCAAATAGGTTTCATTAAGAAGCATGTCCATGTAAATAAGTGTACAAACAGAATTGTGACTTAACCCCCAGAACAGTTATGTCGGTGACAATGTACATTGGCCTGGCCAATTACCATAACCTCAAATTCCAAGATCTTCACAGTCCTATCAGCGATTCCGCCACAATGTGTGAGCCTCTGGTTAAATGCTCATGTATCATTTTTGAAAACATACATGTCAGGTCAGTTTTAAGGACCATGTCTAGCCCTTTAAAGTCCTGGTGGTGGTTGAAACAATACCAGATGAGTTTCTGCAAAAAGCTAACTTCTCCCCTGGTGGTTGACAATACATGTATGTCATGTGACTCACTTGTCCAAACGAGCCTTTCCCTATCAAGGAGTCGATCTCGTAGCGGTCCATCCATTTCTCCCCGTTTTTGACGATGTAGTCGTAGTTGTCGTCATCATAGCCGTCGTTGAAGACCTTCCTCTCTTTCTTGTGACTAGAGTCGTCGCCCTGGCCCTGTTGGTGTCTCCGCTTCTTTTTTGCATAGTATACCTGCCAACAAAATGGTGTTGTTATTAGATTACCCATGTTACTAGATTACCCACCTCCCATCGGATTCCGGGAGGTAGTTGCTAAAAGGTAGGCCATAACCACCACTATTCAGTACAAGCTGAGATTGCATGGGATGTTGTCACTATTCAATTCAAATCTTCAAGTGATCAGTGCAGGCCTGATTGTATCTTATTCAGGCTTAACAGATGTGTTATTTACAAAAATCTGAATTTGAGTAGTGATTAATCCTTCCGTGTATGTTTTGTGCGAGCCCTGGCCTTGAGCGACCAGAGTTCCAGGTACAGGTGTAGTGTGTGGCGGAGGGAGAGTGGTGGAACTTACCTCATTGATGCATTTGTAGGTTTTGATCAGGTCAATAGAGAGCTTCCTCAGGGGAGACGAGGACGGGTCGCGAAAGCACTGTGGCATGCGCCTCTGTAACATGACAACATCAGGGGTCACCTTAAAACACAGACGCACCAAACACAGAGAACATCACCGTTTCAGAAACACACACTCACCTGCATGTTGTTTATGTGGCAAATGTTGCTATGCATGACATTATTTAAAAGGACAGAACAGTGTCCCACAGGGATCGATTATTGGTTTGGTTCGTTTTACTATTTACATGAACAAAATTGGTTTATAAAAAATGAAATGCACTTGTATGCAGATGACTGTGGTGTATGCCATTACCCCCACAGCTGACCAGGCTCTGCATTTCCCTGCAGAAAGCCTTTCTTGAACTGAAATTGGTACATAATGCAGGTAAAACCAAGTATAGGTTATTTTTCCAAATCAGGTAAAAACGTATCTGACTCATACGTACTTTGGATGGTGCCCTTATTGTTGTGTCGCCACTTATAAATATTTGGTCATCTGGATTGACAAAAAGCCATCTTTCAAAAATAATGTTGATGAGGTAGTTTAGAAGCAGGTACGGTCTTCTGTTAAAGAGAAGGGGAAAAATGGCCCTGTAGCACTCACTTCTGTCATCATGAAGTGATTTGAGAGGCTAGTTAAGAATCATATCACCTCTATC